>NC_042615.1:430570931-430882915 GCF_901001135.1 Rhinatrema bivittatum | reverse complement strand
AGGCCTGAAGGGGCCCCAGCAGGGCCTATCCCGTTTCTGGTTTTCCCATTGTTGTACTGCATGCAGGGTCTGGCTTCGTGCGGTTCCCGTTCACTTTTTATCTGTTTGTCTCTCTTATACTTTATGGTCTCTTTATTCTGTATTTGCTAAGGATCTGTCTGTGCTCTGCATGTGGGACTGGGGTAAAGCATTCTGCTCGTACATAGTTTCTGTGTAGGGATCTTTAGCAGCCTGGCTTGTTCTGTTTCTTAATAAGAGGTGTATTGGTGTTTGGAGTCTGGTGTAATATTTGCAGTGTTGCCTTTTCATAGGTAGGATTGTTACTATTTGAATGTTGGCAATTAGTGCTGTTTTGGTATACTATATTGTAACTGTAATTCAGTTTATTTACGGCTTTCTGAGGGCCAAGTCCACATTCGATGCAATTTACAATAGGCTTAATACCATATGGGTTCTAAATATCTTTTTTGCAGACCCCCCACTATTCACCCATCTCTCATTGCTTCAGGGGCCAAGTGCTGGGGAAACATGGGAGGCAGATGGTAGGGTTCCTGGAAGGGGTGGCAGGGCTTTCAGTTTCACTGATACTCTATCTGCCACTCCTCTGGGAGCTCTGACCCCTGCTCCCCCTTTCTGCAGCATTTCAAATCACTGAAAGGGCCAGACTCAAAGGGGGGACGACCCCCCACCCTTGGCGCACTCAGTGATTTGAGCTGTGTTGCACCTTGTATGGGGAGAAGTGGGGGAGCCACGTGCTATCCCCTCACCTCAGGCAGCAGATTGCCTTGAGCCTCCCCTGACCTTATCGCTTTATGGCTTAGGGTCTCCGGTTGAAGTGCCAAAGCCGTGAGCAGTAAGAATTCATTAGTAGCCGTAAGAGCTAAGCACAGACTGACATGGAGGGTTTTGCATAGGAAAAAACTTTCATCTCTCTGTGTTGGTTTTTATGTTTTTTGTTTCTGTAGGAGGTTTTTATTTTATTTTATTTTATTTATTTTTACCGTGTTAAATGCAAAACCAAAACAAAACTGTGTTGCTTTTTGGTTGTTTCGGATTAAAATGAGTTGAAATGAAGCAGCGCCTGTCAGTGGTGGTTTTCGTGTTATTTTAAATGACTGCGTCTCATGAAGGAACAGAGAAAGTCATGCTGCAGGTACAAATCGAACCCACTTTCACACTGTTTTAGCTATTTTGACCAAGATGTTTATAGAGGTTACGGGCATAAGACAAAGGCAAAAAAAGTGGCCATTCATTATCTTGTTTAATTACTTTTGGCTTCTGTGGAAAAGAAGAGTAATGGCTTCAGCAGGATTTTCTCCTGGTTACAAATAAACTTGGCCTTTTAGGAGTTTGGATAAATAGAGCGATCAGGAGTTTAAGAACACTGGTTCATTTCCAAGATGTTATCGTGTTAGGTGTATTTTTAGAAGGCTTAAATCACAGGAAAAGTTGTCCATGTGCAAAGCATTCAAAGCGAATACTGCAGGGGGGGGGAAAAAGCATTTTGGCCACGTTAATTGGCTGTCGGAGGATCGCCCTCCCTGAACATAGCTAAGGGCTCAGGTGCTGCGCGCACTGCGTGTTGAGAGGAGACGCTCCCAGGAGCGGGTTTATTATGGGGAGGAAAAGTGCTGCGTGTTAGATGGTGGTGGCTTTCAAGTTTTCGTACTTGGCCAGAAAATGTAAACCTGTGGAAAAAGCACCTGCGGTACTCGGTGCTTGCGGCAAGGTTCAAAGCGAAAAGCAGGCCTGCCTTTGAGAATTGGCGCAAAGCCCACAGATGAAAAATGAGTCCTCGCGGTCTTTGTCCCAGTTTGGGCAGGATGGATCCCCTTCTCCCCACCATCACCACCACAATGTAAGACAGAATTCAGACAGATATTTATATAATTCGGTGCAAAAGTGATCAGTTGGTTGCTTATTTAAATAACTAATTGCCTGTTTTTTATGGCATGGACTGTAGTTCAAGGACCGTAATCCAGCCATTTCCCTTCTCCAGGATTGAGGGGGGGTGGGGGGGTCTGCTGTTTTATAGGGGTTACGGGCATAAGACTTAAGTTGCAGTCACTTCTATGGGCATTCAAAGCTTAGGCATAAAATCCGTTCCACCACCCTCCTAGTTCTCGCCAGCACCTTTTGGTTTGCTTTCCTTGTGAAAACTGTGCATGATTTTCAAGCTTTTATTAGATTTACGAATGAATAATCCATTTGTGTAAGGTAGCTTCTAAATGGCCCAGTTGGCGTTGCGTCTCTGGATGAGCTTTCGTCATTGGGCTGATGCGCCACTAAAGCGTTTCCTTCACAGCATCCAGATCAATCCTCTGAAGACAAATGAAGGAAGCAGAAGTATTTTTATTTCTGTTAGCAAGTGCCAGAAGAATGGGCTTCCTGTAATGAGATGACCGCTGAGTTTCTATAGCTTTCCTGAGCAGGAGGTAAATAAATTAGCCGTATTCCTGAAGGCAGATAATAATAATGTTAATGTGTTCTTAGAGCCCAGCCTACTCTTGCTGCGCTGTGGGTGAATAAAACCAGAGCTAGTTTTACAGAGAAGATTGCTTTCCTCGCTGCAGAGATGAGTTTGTCTTCACTCAAATTCCTACAGTTGGAATTGTCTGGGGCAGATTAAGTCTTTGTAGCCTCAGTCTTCCAGTCGGGGGCCATGCACCAGGGCTCCTTTTGAACCCTGCAGTCATGGTCCCCATTTCCTGCCACTGGGTGTCATGCCCCCCCCCCCCCTTGATTGCCGCCTCTGTAGCATCTCTGGCTGACACGGGGAGTAGAAGAGCTGAGTCAGGATTTGAACCCGGGTCCCTTCATAGAGCATGCACCGTCGCTGATTCAAGAGCCCAAACTTTGCCAACTATTGAAACATCTGATAGATTATCCCTATTAATCAAGTTTACTTAGGGAATAGCCACTGCTATTAATTGCATCAGTAGCATGGGATCTTCTTAGTGTTTGGGTAATTGCCAGGTTCTTGTGGCCTGGTTTGGCCTCTGTTGGAAACAGGATGCTGGGCTTGATGGACCCTTGGTCTGACCCAGCATGGCAATTCCTTATGTTCTTATGTAGAGGCATTATTAATTCCCAGGCATCTAAAGACAACTCAAATGTTAGCTTTCTAGGCCAGAGGCAGCAAAGACTGTGTCTTGTTGTTCCATTCAAATATGAGCATTTAATGAAGATGAAACTTTGATAGTTGTGCCTTCTGCTCACTAAAAAAAAAAGCTGTTTTGCAAGGACTTATGGAGTTAAAGAAAATGTAGAACGTTTCACCAGATCCAATTTTAAAAACCGAGACCTGGTAAATCCTTGAAAGACGCTGTTCAAAATTCGTTTTGTTCTTTTTGTCAGGAACACAGACCCAGCGGCCTTCAGTGTGTGCAGGGGGCCTGGGTCCTGCAGCGATCAGGAAGGTGCTTCCAAGTGCCACGGTCTGGAGCCCTGGTGACGCTGCAAGCTAGAAATGCGGATTGGGGGAAAACAAAATAACAGCTGGCCAAATTAAAAGCAGGTTTGATTTCTCAATCCTTTGGAGAACTTTATACTATTAATTCTGTTGCATTTTGGCAGCTGGAAAGCCATGAGACGTGGGACTCCTGTTCAGGAAGAGTGCTGCGCGCTGGATGGCCTCTGCCAATTGTCCTTCTTAGGTCAGAACATCCCAATTTTTCCACCCTGCCGCTCCAAGAAGTGACTTTGCTGCGAAACGTCTGCCCCTTGCCATTTAAAAATACCAAATGTTTGGTAGGAGGAGTTAATTTACGTAGCTCGTAGTTTGGCCTCCCAAGTCTTTTCTCAGCTCTTTGGAGGGGATATATTTCTGTTTGTTGCTGGGAATGACTCCCAAAGCACTTGGAAGTGGAAAAGCCAAGCTACGGCAGACGTGACACCACCTCCTCTTAGGTCGAAATTGCCAGAGGTCTGTAGTCCCAGGCTAGGAGAGGGGGAGGGATGCCAGGAGCTGGAAAGCATTATCCTTCTGGCCCTGTAACAGAGAAAAAAAACACCATAATGGCCCATCCAGTCTGCCCAGTTGCTATTCTTCCCCTCTGGGTAGATGAGCGCACAGATTCAAATACTCAACACAATAACACCTCCCCACCCCCTGTTTCTTTCAGCTCCTTTCCTACTGCTGCGCTGTATTAGTTCCAAGCAAGCTAGGAATGTGTTAAAGCACTGGTCTCTACCACCTCCACCGGCATTGAAGTAATGATTATCGGTACAGAGTGCCACACGACGGAAATCGCGTGGCAGCAAGGTTCCTGCTCCAAACAGCAAAGCATGCTCATCCGCATCGCATTTACTGACAGCTTGCGCGCTCACTGTTACCCAGAAGCCGCTGTTACATGTTTTATCCTCTGCAGAAGGGGAGGACGGTTTGCCTCTTCGGGTATTAGAACATGGGAACCGCCGTTTTGGGGTTTTTTTTGCGCAGAATGATTCCCAGAGCTGACCCTGCGGCTTTGGGGATTCTACGAAAAAAGCTTGAGCAGAGTAGAGAAGGGGCGCACTGTCTGTGCTGCAAGCATTTGATGGAGGTGGGATTGGAGAACCATATCTTTAGGTTTCACAGCTGTGCGTGTTGATCATTAGGCTGTCCTGAACATCTTTCTCCTCCAGTAAGCCTAGGACGAATTAATGGCAGAGTAAACCAGGCCAAGCTTGCGTCTTCCTCTAGAATCTTAACCTGGAAGAGAATGAAGCCCGACATGTGGGAAGGAGGCAAAAGCTGTACTGTGTCCAACTCCTGCTTCCTGCACCAGCATGTATCCCTTCCGCAGAGGATGTTTAGAGGGCAAACTGCCCTCAGACGTGCAGAGCCGGCAGATATTTTTTGCCTGTAGACATTGCACCAATTTTCAAAGGGAAAATTTTCCTTTGAAAGTTGCCTAATAAAATGTCCCCGCTCAAATCTGCACCTCAATTTTGTGCAGGTATCTGCCTTTCTCCTGGAATGACTCCTATCACCGTGAGTAAAATTACAGACCCTTTGCGTGTAAGTTAACCTACATGTACAATTTTCAAAGACCCTATTTCCTTGGCTAAGGCATTGCTTTTTCTGTGAAAAATGGCTTTGAAACTTGCTCTTGGGTCGAATTTTCAAAGTTTGCAAAGTCTGTGGATAGCGTTTACCTGCTTGCAGTTGTGGAAAGTGCATGCGAGTAGTTTTCCTGGCAAAATTGATGGGCAAAATTTTTAAATTAAAAACAATGGAGGTAATTTTCAAAGGAATTACATGTGTAAATGTAACATACACTCAGCAATTTTCAAAAGCCATTTATGCACATAAAGTTCACTTGCAATGTAAAAGCTATGGATAATTCAATGGCCTATAGCGTATCAGTTTTCAAAAGCCCACTTGCACGGGTAACGTGCATTTACATATGTAAAACCCAGGTTTAAGTATGTAAATGCATTTGAAAATTACCCCCTATGTGTTTAACTTGGAATCCCTCCTTAAGCCTGACCCTGGGAGCTCTCTCAGATATGCGCAGGCAGGCTAGATGCGTGTATTTTTAGCCACACATCGGGTGGACAGTTTATAAAAGCTGTTTTCCGCAGGTGAAGTATTGCTTTATCTGCAGAAACAAATTTTTTTTTTTTTGTATTGCTTTTTTCACGTTCAGATATGTAACGCGCTTCAGGCACTTTGGACTGAAGTGAGAGAAATGTAAATAAATAAACGATATGTGCCAGTGACTGCAGATTTGGCTAACCTGATTGTCCTTTCCTTGACATGCGAGTTCCCAGAGTCTGTGCGGTGGATATGTACCAGCCTGGGAGATTGGAATCGGGTTCAGTCGTGTAATTATTGTCCTCGGCTCATCTTTTCAGGACTTTTTCTAACAGACGGACTGCTTTCTTTTAAAATACCACATTTGGTAGGCATGTTTTTCCTCATCAAGACTGAAATATGATCTGATTTTCATTCCATACCCTGCTTTTTAAGTGATTGAGATTATAGTGGGCTTAAGTTCCTAGGGCTGGAGTGTAGGGGAGATGGGCAGAGAACCCTGGAGCAGTCAAAGATTTCATCCACAGCCCAGAATTTAGCGACTCCTTATTCTTGGCTTAGTGTCTCCTGAGCTCTCCGCCAGAGGTAATAGGCCGGACAGTAGGGAATATTCTAGAAGCCCTGCAGCACTGCTGAATGGAAAATGTGCTGAGCGCCCTACACAGCTTGACAGCTACTGTAGTGTGGGCCCTTCTGAGCCAAGTGTGGAGAGTTCTTTGTGCCATCTTTTGCTGTAGAACTATGTTGGAAATGCCATCAACGGCGATCTGGGCACTTGGTAGTGGTAATCAGTGATGTGTACATTTTACAAAAAAAATAAATAAATAACTTAGTTGGCAGTTAAAAAGAAAAACAGTAATGCTCATTTCTTCTGATTTTTGCTTCTGGGAACAAAATAAAAAAAAAAAATCTGAAGTTTTCAAAAGCTCCCTTCCACTTAGCCAGATGTTAAATCTTAATAAAGTAGGGTGTTGTCATACTTCAGAAAATTTCTAGCATCTTCTTGTTGCATGAAAAGTGGGTGGGACTCTTAGAAAGAGGAAGGCTGATACCATGCTGATAGATTTAAAAAAAAAAAAAATGAAAAAAGAAATTCCCAAACAAAATATTTTGCACAAAATGAGCGACAACCTGTGAACAGGACCAACAACAAAAGAACAGAGGCAACAATAAGGAAGTAGATTTTTTTTTTAACCCAAACAGGTTTCTCCTGCTCCTTTTGGCTTCCAGCCCAGTTGGAATCTATGCTGGGATTCTGGCATTCATAACTAGGCAGGGATTTTACCCCTCATTTATCTCCCCCTCCCAAATTACTTCAGCCCAGTCATTGCCATGATAGTCCTCAGTTTGGGGCCATACACCTGAGCTCCTACCTTGATTACTGCAGTCAGGAGCCCTAAATCTGGCCACTAGGTGTCACTGTTGCATGTTGACTTTGACTCCCTTCCTCTCCACAGCAACCCCTACTATTGCCTACACAGGGAGTGGAAGATGCTAAGCAGGGAATCAAACCCTCATCCCTGTGAGCACTGCCAGTGAGCTACTGGGCCAGCCTGTGAAGTTGGGGTTTTTTTAGGACTTTGATGCAATTTTAATTTGTTTTGGTGTAGATTCCTTCTGCTCCTTTTGGGTTTTCAACTTAAATCAGGAAATACTGCAGCACTCTTGAGCTTTCATTTGCGACTACCTGGGAGCTTTCTTCCTCCCCCAGCCTAGCTCAATCATTGGCCCTTGACTGTGCACCATAAGTCTGGCCACTAGGTGTCGTTGTTGTACAATGGCTGATGCTCCTTCCTCTGTCAGGATTTTAGGATATCTCTAATGAATATGCATAAAATGAAAATTAGTATGTATGCAAATGGTTCTCCTGCATCTCCATTGTTAATATCTTGAAATCTCAACAGGCATGGGATCAATAAGAGAGAACCTCTCTCTTACTGCTACAAGGCAAGAAAATCATTGCCTTTTTGCTGGCTTTGCTACTCTGTGATTCAGTCATTTCCTTATTTCTAAAGTATTAAAAATGTTGGTTTACTGAGGTCAGATGACAAAGGGGAAGATTATTTGCCCAACACCGGAGCTACAAACTACCTCTTGACTTTCTTTTCTCAAACAAAAGCTCCTTCCGTCTATATCAGTCTGTGTTTCTTTCGCTGGTTTTACCTGTATTTGTCCATCCATTGTGCCTGTCGGTTCCACAGTTTTACTCTGTGTACATTTTTTAGGTTACATTTGTCTTGCTGGTTCTCTAGGCCCAGTCGGGAAAACTCTAGCAGTCAGTCATCATATCCATGGCTCTGGGTCATGGGAAAAAATGTTGTTTTGTTAACTGTTCTTGTTAGCGCACGCTAAAAATGCACAAACAGCATTTTGTGCGTGCGCCCTTTTCAGATGTGGAACGGCACACAACGAAACACTTGCAATCTCCCTGTTTTAATACAACAGTGCATCACCCATTTAGCTCACCAGTGGACTAATGTAATGAGAGTTTGTGCAGTAATCGATCAGGCCCTGGATCTCTTTGTTGCCGGCACCGGCTCCTGTCTGCTGCCTCTCTCTCGCATCCTCAGTGCCTCACAGTTAGCTCCCTCTTGCCTCTTTTGTATGCTGCTGGCTCTCTTTTCTGCAGAACAAGTGTTTTGAGGAAGGAGGACGGTCTTCCTCAAAGGAATCCTGACTAGCAGGTAAATGCAGCAAGAAAAAGAAATGCCGAGTGAGCCAGCCAACAAAAACTTGAAACCAAGCCGGCACAGGCTGCTTTGTCCTACCTTGCTGCTATGAACAGAAAAATACAAGGATCCCTTGGTATTAATTCCAAGCAGTCACGGTGACCTTGTGCGTTGCCTACAAGTATTAGTTTCATCTTTACTCTGGGCTCTCTGACTTTTTTATTTTCTTTTAAAGCCCGCTCTATCTGTACACGTAGAGTTATACTTTGTTCTGGAAGTGCAGGTCAGTCTCGGTTAAGATGGATGCCTTTACTTGCTGGAGTGGCTGCCTTCCAACCTTGCATGAGCAGATCACCTGCTCTTACACTGTGGTGAGAGGTCAGGGCCAGCACTTTAACACGGCAGAGAGGGACATTGAGGACAAGGGGCATAGCAGTGGTACAGATCGCCCAATAACTGCAAATGCAATATTGTCTGAAATGTGGCTTGATCAGTGATAAGAACATAAGAAAATGCCATACTGGGTCAGACCAAGGGTCCATCAAGCCCAGCATCCTGTTTCCAACAGTGGCCAATCCAGGCCATAAGTGGCCAATCCAGGCCATAAGAATCAAGCCCAGCATCCTGTTTCCAACAGTGGCCAATCCAGGCCATAAGAACCTGGCAAGTGATGCTTCCTACAGGTACTGGAAGTAGGTTAAATAAATAAATACTTTATATTTAAAAGGTGGAAAATACTGATGGGGGGAGGAGGAAAGGACAGATGTTCATTGAGATCAAGCTGTGATCAGTTTGACCAAACGGCATTCTCCTGCTCCTCCAACTCAATAAGAACCAGGGCTCTGGCACCATAGCTACCCCAGGTATTTTCCTCTATTTTATGTTCCTCCTGCCGTCTTCCCCCATGCCCCCCACCAAAAATAGAATGAGTGTGTCTAGTCTGGTTATTGTAGCAACCATCTTAAGTCAAAGGCCATGCACTAGGGTGCTCCTTCCAGAACTCTGCAATCATTGACCCTTAATCTGGCCACTAGGTGTCACCCTTAAGCAATTACCATGACTGCCCTTGCCCATGCCCCCAATTCCTAACACCCCCCCTCCCCCACCTTCCCCGGCTGTGAGCGCTTTCTCTGCAGCATCTCCAGCCCCAGTCAGTCAGCCCGTGACCACTCATTTTATCTATCATTTTAATAACGGGGTCCAGCATTTTCTTGCACTGCAAAACTAGTGGTTTTGCATGCAGAGTTCACAGATTGCCCTGATAAACGGTCATAGAGTTTCTAGATGTGTTGTGTCTAGGCTCAGTCCATGTAGGCCAATTGTGTCCATTGCTATAAAAGGCATCTCATAGAGGATTATACAATGACAAAATGCAGAGCACGGATGAAGGGATTTTACTTGGTATTCACTTAAAACATATTGAGAGGGATTTTGGTAATATTTATGTAGGGGAGGATTTACCTGCTTGGCTTAGCAGTTCCTAAAATGCAGCCCAGATATAAGAAGTTAAAGCTTCTCTCATAAAAGCACACTGACCTTGTAGTGCCCTTGTGCTCCAAGGCTGATTGGAAAAATGTCCTTTCACCCCCTAAGTGCTCCACGTTCCTTCACAGGCTGTATGCTTAGGGTGTTTTCCAACATGGGTTGCTTAAGATGGAAAAGCGGAGCACCACCCTAGGTCCGCTCCCTAAGCCAGCTGCGGCAGAAGTGGCATGTTAGAAGGAACTAAAAAAAAAAACAAAAAAAACCCATTCTTTCATCTTGCCAAAGAAATGCCCAGAAATAGATTGCTTTGTCACTATTTTTTCCTTGCTCCGATTGCAGACTGAGTTGACCTGGCAGAGCCTGTTCTACTTCTGTAAGGTCTCATAACCACTACACATTGTGTCTTTCATACTGGCATGAACTGCCTATTTTGGGCCCCCTACCTCCCTGCTTCCCTAAAAAAAAATAAAAATAAAATCCTTTCTACTAGCAGTAAACAGGAAATGTTATAAACTGGATGTTTTGTACAGAGTAAAGCTTATACCTCAATTTCTGGAGTTTTAAAAATATCTTTTATGTTATTCGCAGTGTTTTTCTTCAGTGGCCTCATCGGGTCAACAAAACTAAATGCATGCAAGATCCGTAACTGAAATACCCAGAAAGGACTTACTCTAGTTACATTAACTAACTAGGTGTCGGTGATGGAACCAGATTGCTTCCCTCTCAATCGCCCCTCCCCATGCACCTTTGGTGGCATAGGACTCTTCTACAGGGAGATGGGCAAGAATAACAATAATTTTAATCTATTGGCCAGGAAAGCCAGATTACTGTGAAGGCCTTGCTTTTCAGCTGGCTGTGTGAAAGCACGAGGAGGTAAAAGTAATTTTTGCTCCAGGATTACAGGAAGTCAGTCCCTCGAGGCCTGTCTCACCAGTTCATGGCCCAGGACTTCCCCTGGCATGGAATCTGGTATTTTGAAGCCTCAGGCTCCTCTTTCTTCCATGACTATTGCAGCACTTCATTATACAGGAATGGGGGGGGTGTGTGGGGGGGGGGGGTGAGGGACAAGTTAACTTGTGGTCAGAACATTATCTTCTATAATTTCTTGTACAATTGAGGCAGAGAGAGAATCTTGTCTACTTGTCTCATGGTCCTTTCACCCAACTGTGTGCGATAGCACACTTATTAAAATAAGATGTACTTCCAGCAGCAGCTGTTCCTTCATAACTAGAATAAGCAAGATGCACAGTTCAACAGTCTTCATTTTGGCTCTGTGTGTGTGGTGTTTCCTAGTCATAGATATGAAGTACTTTTACTTGGAGTCCCGATTGCTGTTACTTTCTAGGCTGAGATAAGGAACACACATTCTATGGTTTCTCTTTCAGTTCCTGACTCCTGTAAACTCTTCACTAAAATAATTAATTTACAGCCATATTCTAATGCATCGGGTTTGACTGCTATAAAACTGTCAGAGCTAGTAGCAGCAGGAAGCCTCCGCCCTTGGACAAATCACTTGCAGTGTGCCGAGTTTGTAAACAGAGCCCTTCTGTAGAACAGGATGATTTGTTGATGAAAATACAAATGGAAGTGCTCAGCTCCAGCTGTCACTATGAACAGTGAAGTATATTCTGGCAGTGGTTCTCTCTCTAGGGTACTTGACATGACTTGAGATAACAGAACCGTTTCCCATCAGTGGACACAATAATTGGCGCTTCAGGTACTTCTCAGCAAAGAGCAAATGTCTGGCTTTTAAGGTGAAAATTATTAAGAAACTATGCATTGCCAAACTGGGTGAGAAGAAAAGGCCCACCTTGGTCTGTACTCTGTCTCTGATAGTGGCAAGCAATGGTAGCTTAGAGGAGGCGTTTAAGCCAAGGGTGAGCAAACCTTTTCAGCCACAGGCCCCCCTTCCATTCATGCAATTGGTAGAGGCCCCCCAAGTTGGGTTCAAATAAATGAAGAGTAAGTATGGCTGCCCGGTGGATACCCTATATATATATATATATATAATATAGGATATCCACCGGGCAGCCACACTGCCAGCCAGCAGCTCAAAGCCCCCGTTTGTTTCTCTCGAAGTGTTTGGAAGGCGTAAGTATACCCATGGGTGCAGAGAGAAAAGAAATGAAACACAGACATCCAGAGACCCAGATATGCTACACCCAGACAGAGGAATAGACCTCAGTGCATCAGACAGACATACAGGCCACACACCACAATGGTAAGGGTTGGAAATTAAAAAAAAAAAAATCTTAGGTGCAACCAAAATCTTTGAGGAACTGAGAAAAATGCTGTCCCACCCTGCCCAAACTTTTTGTCTTTTTTACTGTTTTCACTAATTTTTCTTATTTACTTTTTTTTTTTACTTTTCTTAGTTTGTCTTTATCTTCTCATGCTTTGATTTGCTTATTTAACTTTAATTGTTTTTTAAAACTATTTGCCTTTATTCTCCCTTTCTTCCTCCTCATTCTCTCTGGCCTTCTTCTTCTCCCACTACTTTTCCCAGAGGGGGACAAGACGTGGTGATCTCTCATCCCGGGTAGGGAGCCAGCGGCAGCAGAGCTCCTCCCGGGCTGATACCTCTTCCTCGGTTGTGGAATTCCGTAGAGGCTCCTCCCATGTCCAGTTCTGTCACACGTTTTTTGCCGCAGTTCTCATCACACAGCCTGCCACAGTAGAAGCAGCTCCTCTCCTCAGCCCATGGAAAGAAATGCATGGCTAAACCATGGCATGCTTTCAGTGATGCTACTACATTCATTACCTGCTATTAATTAAGTTGACTTAGTAATAGCAGTGGCTATTTTCTAGCAACAGTAACATGGAATAGACTTTAGTTTTGGGTATTTGCCCGGTTTTTATGGCCTGGATTGGCCACTGTTGGAAACAGGATGCTGGGCTTGATGGACCCTTGGTCTGACCCAATATGGCATGTTCTTAAGAAGTAGGAGTTTCTCATTCAAAGACTCTATAACCTTCCAGAGGTTTCTGAAGGAATGATCCTTGGAGCAGGAGAAGTTAGATTTTGGAAAGGGCCAGTGGCATCCACCCAGTGCTAATCACTATGCTATCACCTGGATAGTGGAGAGAGACCTTCAGGTATTAACATGGACCATGAGGAGATTGGACTGGGAAGTAAGAGTGCATGCTATTCATCTGGACAGAGGCATGCCCTTTGGGACTTTAATCCAATTTAGACAATGAATCCTGAAAGATAGTTTACAATTAGTCAAGGATCAGGGAATGGATTAAAAGATGCATTAAACATTTACAAAGTCACAGATTTACTGTGAATCGCCTAGACCTGTTTGGTGATAGGCGATCAACAAATTTTAATAAAAAATGTCTGAATGAAAATGGATTGCATGAGGAGTTGTAAATATTAATTTTCATTATTCTGCCAGCCATTGTCAGTAAAGTTTTTAAGTTAGAAGCCACGATCGGCTTCCAGCATGATTATTACTGCTGTGTACAAAAATTGTCTTAACATTCAGGACCTTGGAGAGAAGTCTTTCCCCCAAACCACGCTCTGAAGACAAGGAGGCTTGGAACTTAGAGGAAGGGACTTAATAACTGTGTGGGAAGTGTAAATATCTTAAGCCCCTTGAAATTAAAGGTGATCCGGGAGCTCTTTAGGGAGGTTATTAACCCAGGGGCTGCATCTATATATTCATTTAATTCAATTAATACTAGCATCTTAGGGTAATGAGTTTCACAGGTTAACAATATGTTGTGTGAAGCTCCATTTTCTTTGTTCTAAACCCACCACCTTATAGTTTTGACTAATACCCCCTCGCTCTTTTCTTATTGGGCTTGGTGAACGACAGTGCCCAATTTACTGTCCACACAGTTTTCTTGATTTTATTTAGTTTTTTTATTTTATTTTATATTCTGCTTTTTGGCACTCCAGAGCAGATTGTATTCAAGTACTGCAGCTATTTCCCTATCCCCCAGAGGGTTTGCAATCTGACTGGGTATTTCATCAAGCCGCGTTATGGCTCTGTGTGTTATATCATGCGCGATGCGTGATATTTGCATGTCCCCACCCAGATACTCTCGCCTATTACAATGACCTTTGTATGCAATTTGCATCATGTATAATGCAAATGTATACAAAGAAGGTCCATTACTAGGCAATTCGATGCAAATATTTTATTGCGGCCGACTAAGAAGGTGGTCAGCTGTGATAAAACAACACCCTGGTAACGTTAGATGTGCAATGGGAGGTCTGGGACCCTAACGCAGAAAATGGTGCTGACTGGGATGGGTTTCAAGATAAGGTTAGGGGGGCAGGGGTGGGGGCCTTGAGTGGGGGGCTGGGGAGAGACTGTCATGCACTTTGGGGGGCTTGGACTTTGACATGGGGGGAGGCCACCGCACGCATAATTTAAAACTTTTTTTTTCTATTTTTGTGGAGTCAGGGCTGCGCTCAACCTCCCTATTTGGCCACAGTTTGTTTGTTTGTTTTTTTTGAGGCGGGGAGACAGCATCCCTTTAAGACTATGACGGTTCTGTGAAGTTGGGGCTGCCATCATGTTAAAAGGCTGCTTGCCACCTTCTTTTTGTGTCACAGTGTTTGGCCTAGACACAACAGAATGTGCCATCAAGCTGCGATGGGTTTTCAGGAGGGGGCCCCCACTATCACGGTGACATTTCCCCCATGACAGTGGAACCCCCCCTCCTGCAAAAAACCATAGCGGCTTGATGAATCTAGGCCTAAGTTTGTACCTGAGGCAACGGAGGGTAAAGTGACTTGCCCAAGGTTACAAGGAGCGGCAGTGGAATCTTTGAACCCTGGTTTCCCTGACTCTAACCAGTAGGCTACTCCTCCACTCCACTTCTGTCATATTTCCCCTCAGCTGTTTTCTTTATCAAATGAAAAGTCCTAATTCTTTTTAGTTTCTCTTCATATAGAAGTTGTTCTTTACTCCTGATGGTCTTTTTTTGCCCTTTTCTGTCCCTTTTGGAGATGGTGTGAGCAGAAAGGCACATGACAGTATTAGGTGTGGTTACAGTAGGTATAGTGGGGCTCCCTCTAGTGACCAGAGATAGCTACTGCTGAGGAAAGATAACCGAGCTTGTGCTCCTTAATCAGCAGGCACGCCTCCTCATTTGCACTGATCGGTAGAGCAGCCTCCTCTACGCTAGAAGCTTGTTGGCTCTAGTTCTGAGACATGGATTTGTATAATGGCACAATTAGGGGTTTTTGTTGTTGTTGTTGTTGTCTGAATCCTTTCTTAATAATTTCTAACATTTTATTATCCTTTTTGACTTGCTACATATCAGGCTGATGTTTTTAAGAGACTGTTCACAAGGACTTCAGTATCTCTTTCTTGAATGGTGGCCAAACTAGAATCCGTTATTGTGTATGAGTGAGAACATAGGAAAACTTAATTTTCCCCACATTCAAGTCTCTGCTCTTTGCTGTGTTGAAGGTCATTGTAAAATTAATGGACTCTTGCTGCTGTGGTGGGATTGGCTCAACCGATGGGGAAGGTACCATAGGCTCTCACCGACAGCTGGTGGAGCTATGCAGAGAAGAGACTGACTAGGAGCTTCACCTATACCAATTCCTTTCCTCTTGGGTTGAGCCCTTGGGTTCCAGGTGCTGGCAGTTCTTAGGCGAGAGTTTCTGTGGCTACAGCATAGGCGTTGATTCAGGGCCAGACTAGGGTCATGGTCAGGCAGCAAATAAGATTGGTCAATGTCCAGGCAAGGGTCAGAGGCAGGTGGCAAATAAGAATGGTCAATGTCCAGGCAAGGGTCAAATCCAGAAGTCAATCCAAGGAGAGGCGAGGAGACAAGGCAAGGATGGGAATGCAAGAACCAGGAATGAAGCAGCAGCAGCACTCTACACAGGAGGACCTGTTGCTGAAATGAAGGTGGGGAAGAGTCTGAGAGAAGCCTTGAATAGGGCTGAGGTGCTGATGTCATCTGGGGAACCTGCGGGCATTTTCCCACCATGGGCACTTTAACTATAAACCCTCTTTTTCCACAGAGATCTAAAACATCAAATGAACTAAGAGATCACAAAGATTTTTACCTCTCTTGAAAGCAAAAATGGGGTATGCCTCAGAAGTACCTGGTGATACTGTAAAGAGGCCAGAACTGACAAATCAACTGACAGACATTTTTGTGTCTGTGGTGAAAACCAGAAGAACACAAACCAGGCATGAAGATTGCTTTTCACATATGGGACTTACCACTCCTGGTGTCAGTGTGGTGAGCAGTAGATACATAAGGTGGGCTGTTCAGATTTAGAGGATTGCCAAATTTTGTGGTAGAAGCAGAGTTCTGCACTTAGCTGCCTTTCTACGGTGAGGGACCGCTGCAAGTCTAGCAGGGAAAGGGGAGAGGCAGGCAGCATTGCTTTAGGGAACAGGTGCCGTGAATCCTGCACTGATGCTGGAAGAAAAAAAGGAAGGTTTTTTTGTTTTTTTTAATGCAAGGGTAATAGTAACTGCTACTCCATTCATGGTTACCCCCATGCCTTCTGTTATGGGTAGTAACTGCCGTTCTGTGCAGATTACCCACAGTTAATATAGGTTACCCCTTTTGTTCGTTTCCATTTTTTTGCCACAAGGCCTTTTGAATTCCATTCCTGTTCTTGTCTTCACCGCCTCTTCTGGCAGGGCATTTCAAGTATCCACCTTCCCTCTCCCCCCCCCCCCCCCCTTTCTGTGAAGAAATATTTCCTGATGTTGGTCCCAAGTCCAACCGCTTGGAGCTTCATATTATGTCCCCTAGTTCTACAGCTTTCTTTCCACTGGAAAAGATTTGATTCCTGTGCATCGTTAATTCCTTTCAGGTGTTTGCATCCTCTCTCCTCTCCTCCAGGGTAAACATATTCAGCTCTTTCCGTCTCGGCCCTGAGATAGGTAAAAGCAATGTAGCAGAGGGGAAGAGGTCAAAGAGAGACCAGGGAGAAGGCTAGAAGTGAGGGAGATGAGTGGGTGGGTGAGAATGAAAGGAAGCAGCACCTATCATCGGTGTGGGGGTTTGTTTTTTTCTGATCATCCCCTACACTGTGATTACTGGCACTAACACGACTTTAGTGCCACCACCAGAGTGAGTCTCTTGCTGTTTCCTTCTGCTTGCTCTCTTAGTCCCAGCTTTCTGCCCTGACACCTCCACGGGAATTTCTGGCACTGTCACATATACCAGAAAATGCCAAGTAGTTTTCTCCTCCCCCGTTTCCACCCCCATCTGAGGGTGAGGAAAACCTAAATGTTCTCAGGCCTATCTCTCTCTCGTAATCTGGTTGCTCGTTTCCCTTCTGTTATCACTCTGCCACAACACGTGTTGTCCCACTTAAGAGGGGAAACTGCTATTCCATTACACCCATTTCAGCGTCTGTCCTACTTTAGGATCCCAAGGTTGTCACACCAGTCCTGAAAACCTATTCATCCTCCAGGTATGTAAATCCGCTTAGATTTATTCCAATTTGGAAGAAAATGGAGAAAAACTAGCTGAATGAATAAGAGAGAGAATGAACTGGGGGTATCCCCTGTGCGTGACCACAACAATCCCTTGTGCGAGCGCTTGCTGGATATTGGCCGTGACGAACCTTGTGCTATATCCTGACATGGGAAGACAGAAGATGGCAAAATGGCTGCTAGGATGCTGATTCTGATCCTAAGACTTGCAAACAAAATCTGCTTTGCCAAACTAAAAAAAAACCAAAACAAACCTTTTTTGCAACTTCTGCCAACATCAGGAGCGTGCTATTTATTTAAAAGATTTTATATACCGTCGTTCATGATTACATCACAACGGTGTACAAATGTGTTTACATCTAAAAACATAGATAGTCATAAGATCAAATAAAAGTAAAATATAAAAATAAAATACAACATAAAACATCTAAAATACAGGTCATTAATATACAGTTTTAAATCATACTAAGAACATACTCTAAGAGCTAACTGCAAAGGCTTGCTCAAAGAGCCAGGTTTTCAATCCTCTCTTAAATTTCTTGAAATCGGCTTCAAGCCTTACCTCAACTGGTAAGGTGTTCCATATGTTTGGGCCTGCTATAGAGATTACTCTTTCCCGAACTAAAGCTAATTGTGCAGTATTTATTGAAGGAACAGAGAGCAAACCTTTATTAGCGGATCTTAAGGATCGATGTGGTGTGTGCATATGTATGGAAACATTTAACCAATCTGTCTTCTGAGCATATATAGCTTTATGAATGATGCAACAAGTTTTGTACAGGATCCTTTGGGTAATGGGAAGCCAGTCTAGATTAATCAAGATTGGGGTGATGTGTTCTGCCTGTTGCAATTTGTTCATACCCGTGCAGCTACATTCTGCAGTACCTGTAATGGTCGCAAAGTTGATTGTGGAAGTCCTAATAAAAGAGAGTTACAATAATCTAGTGATGATAATATGAGGGCCTGTAATACAGCTCGAAAATCGCTAAGGTCTAATAATGGTTTTAGACGTCTAAGGACTAATAGTTTATAATATCCGTCTCTTAGTTTCAAAGAAATATGCTTTTTAAAATTCAATTCACAGTCTATAGTTATCCCTAGATCTTTGACTGCGTTGGCTAGTTCAATTCGGACGTTGTGCGATACAGAAAACACTTTTTTGATGTCGGGCTTAGATTTTCTTTCAAGGAGGATAATTTCAGTTTTTTCCATATTAATGGCAAGTTTCAAGTGTGTTAATAACTGTTTAATTGCAGTTAGGTAAATATTTGTTTCTTTAAAAGTTTGTTCAAGGGTATCAACAATGGGAATAAGAATCTGTATATTGTCGGCGTAGACGTAGAAATTTAAACTTAGCCCAGCTAAAAGGTGGCAAACCGGTAAAAGATATATGTTAAATAAGGCAGCCGATATGTAGAGGGTAATCCCCCTTTAACTTGTGCATACCCACAATCTCAAGGGGGGTCTGGGACTAAATCACCACTGCATGATGTGATGAGCCAGATCCCGGCAGTGCCCGTGTGGCTCCAGTAACCGGAACATGCTCTCTCTCAGAGTTAGGTGACTCGTGAAGGGTCTCGAATCTTGGAGGAGTAATGTGCTGGAGCACGCCTGCGGAAGGGGAAGTTAAGTATTTTTGAATAAATATCATAATCATAGAGCTATCAAGGTCAGCAAAGAGACTGCAGGCGATGCACATTTTTTGGACTTTACCTGGCAAATTCTTCACCAAGTTTTATGAGAGAACCTGCCTGTTTGCCCAGCCTTGTGGGCCAAAAGTTGGATAAGACTTAAGTAAGGCAGACAGTATGATACTAGACTTGAAGTTTTAATGTTTAAACATACTTAGGCAATGTTTATAAACTGTCTCTCTGTTTTGTTGTGATAAGATTAAAGTTTGTTTTGTGGCTACTGTGAGTCTTGCAGGCCATTTCCTTTAACAAATGGTATTTTACGGTTCACAAGGCAGGCATTCTGGTATATAATTTGTTTGGGGTCTTTGTAGCTGGCAAAAAGAAATTTGACTCCAGTGTGTTCTGCAGAACACACTGGAGTCAAATCAAAACATGGACATGGGATGGCTTCCCTGTGAAGAAAGGCTAAAGAGGTTAGGGCTGTTCAGCTTAGAGAAGAGACGGCTGAGATGGGATATGATAGAAGTCTACAAAATCATGAAAGCACTTGAATGTGAATCGATTCTTTACTCTTTCAGATAATACAAGGACTAGGGGGCACTCTATGAAGTTAGCAAGTAGCTGATTTAAAACAAATGGGAGAAAATTATTTTTTACTCAACACACAATTAAGCTCTATAATTCATTGCCGGAGAATGTGGCTAAAGCAGTCAATGTAACTCGTTTTAAGAAAAAGTTTGGATAAATTCCTAGGGGAGAAATCCATAAACTGCTATTAATCATGTTGACTTAGGGAATAGCCACTGCTTATTACTGGCAGCAGTAGCATGGGATCTATCTAATGTTTGGGTACTTGCCAGGTACTTTATACCTGGATTGGCCACTGTTGGAAACAGGATGCTGGGCTTGATGGACCCGCAGTCTGACCCAGTAAGGCAACTTCTTATGTTTTTATGTTCTAACTTAACATGGATACACTAGTTAAATCATTGCCATTTTCTTAAGATGTCAAATGTGCCACAGCTGAGAAATTATAGACAATCTTGAATCATCATAGAATCTTTCAGTGAAGGGTATTTAAGAGTGGATTAAATCGGGGGTCACGTGATGCGGTGACGCCGAGCGGACGCTTCTGCTCTGAGCTCTGCGCCTCGCCCTCCCTATATCT
The DNA here is from genome assembly GCF_901001135.1 of Rhinatrema bivittatum. Classification (NCBI taxonomy): domain Eukaryota; kingdom Metazoa; phylum Chordata; class Amphibia; order Gymnophiona; family Rhinatrematidae; genus Rhinatrema; species Rhinatrema bivittatum. The sequence goes on along the minus strand of NC_042615.1, from coordinate 430,863,005 downwards.
CTCAAAATCTCCGCCATCACGCTGATGCTCACTCAATCCACTTGCGGACCTCTTTGAACAAATGTCTATTGATCATTTTATGCTGAAAGGGACGACCACCATGCCTCTGAAAGGGGGAAAAAAAGACAAGCTGAATCCCGTGGGTTCCCAAGATGGCGGACGGACCCTCGCGGCCTGCAAACACCGAGCTCTCCGGCGCCCGCCCCTCAGCCCATGATCTTACTACAACGGTCACCAACGCAAGTAGTTGCGGCCTTGGACGTTAGATTCACTGAGCTATCCACACAATTTAAAGATCTGAAGGACTCTCTCTCCGAGGTCATTCCGCGGAGTACAGCAGTGGAAGAGCGAGTCTCCGCAGCGGAGGACGGGCCAGATTATTACTCAGAATAAGGTAAAAGAGCTGGAACAAGTCGTCCTAAGTCAGGGCCGATAAAATCGACGACTTAGAAAATCGCGCCCGCCGCAATAATATACGTCTTGCGGGGTTTCCAGAGGAGGCAGGGGAACAGAATCTGGAGGGCCTGCTCGAAACTTGGCTCCCTGAGGCCTTGGGGCTTACAGACATGGGGTCCTCCTTCCGTATTGAAAGGGCGCACAGACTGGGGAGAAGGAGAGACGGAGACCAACGGCCCCGGCTTATTATTGCTAAATACTCAATTGGGCGCAAAAGCAAAAAATTATGCAGGCTTACAGAAACCAACCCGGCAATTGAAATACAAGGGGGCGGATATCCGTCTCTTTCAGGATTTCTCTGTGGCCTTGGCACAGAAACGGAAGTTGTTCAGCCCTATATGCACTGACTTATACAATAAAAACATTAGGTTTCAGCTTGTGTACCCGGCGACATTACGTTTCAAGCATGGCGGCCAGGACCGCGTTTTCACCGAAGTGGCTCCTGCAAAGACCTATGTTGCTACTATTGACTCCTGAGGCGTTTGGGGTCTCTTAAAGTTTTTTTTTTCTCTACTCATCTGCCGCCAGTAACGCTACTCATCTGCCGCCAGTAATTCTTCTGTACTGCATCGACACTGAAGAGTTTGCCTGATTTCAACCGTTTTGGAGGCTCGTAACGTCCTGACCATCTTACCAGACAGGTTCTATGGAGCTACTCCACGGCGTCAGTTCAGCAGCCGTCTCTATTCTAGGGCCAGATCAACGATGGACTGTCCTAGGGTTAACTCTTTACCAGGACTTTTCAGTTCTGCCTTATTTCTATGCTGTGCTACTGCCTCTCTATGGATGTCTCAGCATCGTTTCTTCTTGCTGAACTCCTCCCATGTACCGGGCTCTCGAGACTGTCTTCAGGTTGGTTAGATTGCTGGCAGGAGCGATTGCAGTGGTGATGGATTGTGTGCATCAGTTGGTACGGCTCTGTTAACGGGCCCATAATGTTTCCTTGTTTATCAAAGGAGGTTCTACTGTCAATGTTGTTTATTTTTATCATGAGGTTTCTGTGGGGAGGGCGGGGCGCGTCGCATCTATAACGTGCCCCCACGCATTTGTGCCCCTAGAGTGTTAGGGATCATAAATGCGGACTGCAGGACACCAGAAGTTTGGGAATGGGGAGGGTTGGGGGGGGACTTGGGGGGTGGGTTATTCTTCACAGCAAAGCAATTTTCATTACAGACAGAGGCACTATGCATCTGACGTTAAGTTCGGGGCAGGGGGAAAGGCTAAGAGGGCTTGTGGCGCCCACGTGGTTTCTCTATTTTCCGACGGAGGGCTCAGGCTGGGGAGCCATCCGTTTACTTTCTGGATATTCACATTATCTATTCTTATCAGTATATACCAATGGCTAAGTCTGGGGTAAAACTGGCGAGTCTCAATGTTAATGGCCTAGGTCATCCCATTAAGAGAACTAAAGTTCTACAACACCTTAAGAAGTCAAAGGTACATATTGCGTGTATACAGGAAACGCACTTAACTGCCATAGAGAGTGTGAAACTTAAAAGAGATTGGGTAGGCCAATGTTTCTACTCGCCGGCGGCTGGGAAAAAGGCAGGTGTGGCAATCCTTTTACATAGGAACCTCTCCTTCCAATTAAACCATGAACTGGTGGACCCCGAGGGTAGATTCATAGTTATTGTGGGAAAACTGAATGGGAAAGATATCACGATAGCCAATATTTATGGCCCAAATTCTCCCTCCTCTTTATTTTCACAAAACCTAATTAATCTTCTTCTTACCCACAAGGAGGGAGAGTTACTTTTGGTAGGTGACTTTAATGCCGTTCATGACCCTTCTAGAGACCGTTCTAATCCAAAGAACACCACGCAACGGGCCCCCCAAAAGACTAGTATCACTCGGATCTGTAATTCCCTAAACTTGTTGGATTATTGGAGGGTACTTCATCCAGAGGAACGAGACTATACCCATGTGTCTAAGGCACATCGTACACTCTCTCGCATAGATTACATATTGGGATCTGAGAGATTGTTCCCCTTTGTTTTGGCGGCGGACATAGGCACTCCAGGGGTGTCCGACCATGCCTTAATTTGGGTGGACATAAATTGGGATACCACAGTCCCTCGGTCTGCATGGTGGAAATTCCCCGCTTATATGAAAGCTGACAAACCCTTTCAGGAGTATCTTAAGACTAAGTGGGTCCAATACCAGGAGTTTAACTCCCAACACAGAGATAATCCTGCCCTATTTTGGCAAACGGGCAAGACTGTCCTGAGAGGGGAAATAATATCCTTCCTTCGCCATAGGAATAAGGTTTTAAATGCAGAAATTTTACATTTGGACGCACAACTTAAAACTGATAGAATGCTCCTCTCCCGCACTCATACTCAGGCACAGTGGGTAAAATACCATGATACTTTGGGAAAGCTACATGCCCTGATCCACCAAAGAGCTGTTAAGTTTCTGCATTATAAGGAACATTCCTTCTTCCGCTTTGGAAATAAGGCTGGGAAAACTTTAGCGAACTTGGTCCGGATCCGACAGTCAAAAACCTTTATTGAAAGGTTAAAAACCCCTGAAGATACTTGGGTACATAGCGGCGAAGCGATAGTGGAAGTATTGCAAAAGTTTTACAACAACCTTTATGCGGAGGATAGAGTGGGAGGCCCCAAGGAGGAAGATGAATTTTTTCGGTCTCTCCAACTTCCCACCCTCACTGATCTTCAAAGGGATCAATTAAATGGCCCTATTACTTCCTCAGAAATTTTGTCTGTCATAACAAAAAGTAAATCCGGAAAGGCGCCTGGCCCGGACGGATTTGCCTATGATTTCTACAAAATCCTAGGTCCCGAATTAGTAGATACCTTGCAGTCCTTTTATTGCAATGCCCTCTCCATTGACACCTTTCCGGCTGATTTCAACAAGGCCTATATTACGGTATTGCCAAAACCGGGAAAGGACGTGAGTCTCCCTGCCTCTTATCGACCCATCTCTCTCCTGAATTGCGACCTCAAGCTGCTTGCTAACTTGTTGGCGTGCAGGCTGAGTCGGGTATTGCCGGGCCTCATCTCTGCCCCTCAAGTAGGATTTGTTAAAGGGCGCTCATCCAGTACACACATAGCTAAACTACTTACTGCAATTCAACATTGTCAAATCCATTCCATCCCTGCAATGGCTGTGAGTTTCGACTCGGAAAAAGCTTTTGATAGGGTATCCTGGGGTTACCTGTTTTCGGTCTTACGCAGATACGGCCTTCAAGGACCGATACTCACATACATCTCTCTTCTTTATAACAGCCTACCTCTCACATTCTAGCAAATGGACATATCTCTCAAGCGTTTATTCCACAGCGAGGCGTTCGTCAGGGCTGCCCCCTTTCTCCCCTTTTGTACATATTAGCGATAGATCCCTTGCTGAGGAAAATTAATCTAGACCCTATGATTCCAGGTCTGGAGTGCAAGGGACATATTTTTAAAACAGCAGCCTTTGCTGATGATATATTGATTTTCCTTACGAACCCACAGCAAGGCTTGCCAAGGGTATTGTCCCACCAACTCTTCTATGGTAGTTTCTCCGGTCTTAAAATAAATACAGATAAATCGGAAGCCCTGGAAGTTTATGGAAATCTCCAGCATGCATGGGGCACATCTTTTCCACTCAAATGGGCCTCGGGCCCCATAAAATACTTGGGGGTACTGATTTCTAACAGGCTAGATTCCATATATAATCTGAATGTACTACCCATGCTTAAAAAGTCGAAGCAAAAATTGCATCAATGGCAGGGTCTCCCCCTTACACTAACGGGACGGGTTCACTTGCTGAAAATGATGGAACTACCGAAATGGGTATATCTACTCCAAATGTTGCCCATCTGGCTCACAAGTCATGACATCTTGCAATTACATAGAGCCATTCGCATGTTTTTATGGAAGGGCAAAAGATCCAGGCTAGCGCTAAATTATCTTATGGCACCAGTTGGGGAGGGGGGTCTTGCGTGCCCAGACTTCCGACGATATAACCTAGTTTGTATGTTACGCCATATTAGGGACTGGCTGTTGGGTACGGAATACTTCTCTCCGACTGCTTTTATGCAGGGTAACTTCCCAAATATTTCGTTGGCTGCAATGTTACAGCTTGATGCCCGCACCTTACCCCCGGAATATAAAAAGTATCTCCTTATACGGTCGGGCCGGACAGCCTGGGCACATTTTTGTAGGATATTAGAGCTCCCACAATCGGACGCACTGCTTACACCCATCAGCGACAACCCCAACTTTCCTCCAGGGCAAGGCCAATCTGTATTCCATAATTGGGCGTCTCGGGGTCTTAGATTAGTGTCCCAGGTGGTGATGCCGGAGACGGACCAACTTTACAGTTTTTCAGATCTACAGGATAAATACCAAATACCGAGCCATGATTTCTATGCCTATTTACAACTGCGGCATTTTATTGGATCCCTGGGCTCCAAACGGGTATCAGCAACACCTAGCCAAAAGGCCAGGACTGTGTTGGGGCTTGGGTACTCTGGTCGGCTTTCCTGCTCTACTTTCTCCAGACTGCTAAGAAGTCACCTGCTTTCTACCACTAGACAGTCTATTAGTGACCGGTGGAAAAAGGATCCAGATATGCAAATAACCCAGGACACAGTTAAAACTTATCTACTCCAAATTAAATCTCTTTCCGAGAATGTAACACTTCGAGAAATACAATTCAAATTTATTTGGAAACTTTATTGCACGACTGAGCAGGCCTTTCGAGTAGGAATCAGTGTTTCCCCGCTGTGTCTGAAATGCGGTCTGGAGAATGGAGACTACTGGCATAGTTTCTGGTCCTGTACACAAATTCAATTGTTTTGGTCCAACATTCAATCTCACTGTTCTAAGCTGCTACAGACAGACTTACCATTACACCCTATGCTATGGCTCCTAGGCAGCGAACTGTTTGCACCTATTACCTTTCCACCCCCTACAGCTCACATGGTTGACAAGGCTGGTCTCCTTGCTAAGCAGGTGATTCTGACCGCCTGGACGTCATCCGCTGCTCCGCATTATAAGCATTGGGTACAAAAAATGATTAAGTTAGCTACCTTTGAGCAGATGACAGCTGCCCAGCACAGTGAGGGCCGGAGGAGATCAGTGGCGGCTTTCTGGAAGCCCTTCCTGACTTACCATACTCAAGGGTCCTTCCTGAATACTGATATTTTGACATAGATTACTATCCTTGTGCGGCCTATGGCCTATCCTCTTACCATGGGTTCTCATGCTGGTATTGCGAAAGGTTAATTTCCACACAAGGTTGCACGGGTCCTACTCTCTGTTTTCTATTTTCTTATTGTCGTGCCCACTTCTGCTTATTTTTGGCGAAATGTTGAATCCTCTACTGCTCCAGTCCCTATGCTCCAGTTCACATGCTGTTTCAATTAACATGCTGTTCCAGTTCACATGCTGCCTCTAATACTGAATTTTTCAAATCTTATTTACACTACTGCTGTGATAGTGGGAGGGGGGTGGGAAGAGGATCCGGGGGGTTTATGTTCTGTTCTGTTATGTTTGGTTGGTTCAGTGAAACCTATCGGGTTAACTACTGACATGTTTGAATCATTGCTGCCTCCTAAATCAACCGCTGAGGGACATGTAAGCTAAGACGTGTTTGCTTCTACCTTATCCTCTACATGTTGCCTGTTTACTTTGCTTAATGGTCCCATGCTGTTTTGGTTATCCTATTACGTTATTTTGTACGGGTTTGCCCATGAGGATCTGCAATGCTTATGTTTCATACACTTGTTATGCAGTTTTAAACATGTTACTGTGTGAAAACCAATAAAAAGATATAACATAAAAAAAAAAAAAAAAAAAACCTGTATAGCCAACACTGTGGCCATTTCAGGTACAGCAATCAGTATCCAGGATTGCAGCCAGGGCTGCTGTACAGATGTATGTACCAAGCCAGCACAGAGCAATGCAGAGCTCCACTTTTGGTAGTACACTAGCAGGACAGTGTGCACTGCTCTGGTCGGTGTGTATGGTGATGCAGTACATATGTGGTCATACAGCAGGCAGTATAGTGTACAGACTGTCTTACAATATTAGTGCATGTTAGTTCTTATGGGCAATGTAGACTGTCTGAGTATCAGCTGGTGCACATGGGTAAGAAGGCACACAATGCTGGCTTTCAACAATAGTCTGCAATGGGAGGGTGCATTTCTATGGGAATTGATATGAGGCATATGATCAATGTCACCTGCTCAGTATTGCAGGTTCAACATTGCAAAGGGGGCCTCTCACTCTCCCCCCCCCCCCCCATTCCCCATGTCCTCCCTTCAGCCCCTTCCTACCCTTCCCCAGTTGTTTCCCTTTCAACTTCCTGTACCAGACATGCCAACTTCACAGGTTCCATAGCATATTGCACAGGTCATGTGCCCATGGAATGCATAAACAGTGGGGCTCGATTAGGTAGAGGGTTAAAGTGCAGTTCCTACAACAGGGCTCTCTGTTCTAGGTCTGGCTGGAAAGTTACCACATTCCATGCAGCACACTGACAACCCTCTGTGTCCAGAAGGGGTTGTAGGGCAGGTGCTACATGGTGTGGTTGACAGCCACAGTATGCCACACAGGGGTGTCATGACATGTCCTATGTGACTATCACTGGAGTATTAGTCAGGCCTGCAACTGTAGCATGATTCACATATGGAGCGAAGTACATTACACCCCTATTGTCAGTGTGCTAATTCCCATATGCTTTTAAATTTAGGGGAGCCAGATGATGAGCAACCCGGACCTGCACCTAGATGACCCCAATGGCTGTACCGGCGTCTGCGGGTGGTCCCTGACTCATCGGAAGAGGAGGAGGGGGAAGCCCGTGAGCACATGGAACAGCCTGGGGAGGAGGAGCAGCGGCAGGGAGAGGAGCCGGAGGACCCACTCGCTGAAATGGAACCTGATCGGCAGCAGGACAGCAGTGTGTCCGACCAGCCCGAGCCCGACCCATATACCAGGCAGGCAGAGAGACTATTACAGCAGGGCGCCGGCCTCTTGGACGCCATCTTTGGCCTGTCTGAAGTGGTGCAGCGGGAAGCCAGTTCCCTCCGTCGTACTGTCAGGGAGGGGTGTGAGGGGATTGAGGCGCGCCTCCAAGACCTTTGCCGGGCTACTGAGCTGCAGACGGAGGTTTGGAGGGAGATGCTGCAGCGGATGCCTCCCGTGCAGCCGCAGCCACCAGTGGCTCCATGGCCTTTCATGCCTTACCCTCCACCTTATGGGCCTCCATACCCATGGATGCCACCTGCCCGTGCAGAGGCGCCTGGGGTGGTACCTCCACCTGTGCCACCTGCGCCTCAGCCTCTTGCAGGCTATCCGTGGATGGCACCCCCACCCTCGCCTGCACCTCCTGTGAGGCTTCCACCACCAGCACCAGAAGAGCTGTTGCCCCTTGCTATTCCTTCCTGTAGCCATGCCCCAGATGTGCCCCAGGCACCTCTGCCCTCTGAGGGTAGTGTAAGCAGTGGGAGGAGTCCCCTGCGCCGGAGTACCCGGGTGGGCCAGCCTAAGCTTTCTGATGGTCGTAGTAGAGGACGGCCAAAGAAGTGAACTGTGACAAGGTTTCAGTTGTTCCTTGTTACTTTTATTTAATTATCACGTTTTTCACACTTGTAAATAAATGCACATTTATCACCTACAGAAATGGCTTTCTATAAGACTGTTCCTTTCTCGTATCGCCCGCCTTTGGCTCAACCGATGTATTTCCTCCAATTCCTCCATGGACAGCTGTTTGTCCTCCTCCTCATTCTCTTCAGGGGCCTCTCCTCTGGTACAGGGATGTGTCTGTTAAGTGCCAGATTATGTAGAATACAGCAGGCTAGGAATATCTCACACAGCTTAGAGGGGGAGTACAAGAGGCATCCACCGGATCTGTCCAGACAGCGGAAGCGTGATTTCAGGATGCCGAATGTTCTCTCGATGACAGCCCTGGTCCTATGGTGTGCCCTGTTGTAGCGAGTCTCAGCTGCAGTGTTGGGGCTGGCCATGGGAATCATGAGGAAACAACAAGGATGTGGATGCCACAAAGAAGTCTTTTCCAATCTTTATTAGTGGAGACGTATAGTATGTGCTATTCCTTAATAAGGGCTTATTAAGGAATAGCACATACTATACGTCTCCACTAATAAAGATTGGAAAATACTTCTTTGTGGCATCCACCTCCTTGTTTCCTCACAGCTTTATTGGATCGCCTACCTTGCTGTTTCTTGGGTCCATGGGAATCATGAGCCAGGATTTCAGGGGATAGCCTCTGTCACCTGTAGCATAAGAGAAAACCAGAAGGTTATATTACGTCTGTGCTTTACTGGGGTACAGCTCACAGGGCTTACAAACCAAATACCTACTGTGGCACCCTATATCTAGTGATTGTACTAAGATAGGTGGGTGCTGTTGTTGGTTGCTGTACTACCTAGGAGCCAGCCCCCAGTGATGTGTCGCAGATGGAACTCTTCATAGATCCTGGATTGGGTGAGAATGTAGGCGTTGTGGGTGGAACCAGGAAAGCGAGCCACCACATTCGTGATGAGGCCCTTGGCGTTGCACACCACCTGCATGTTTAGTGAGCTGAATCCCTTGTGATTGCGGTAGATGACCTCATCTCCTCCTGGTGCCCTTAGGGGCACGTGGGTGCAATCAATAGCTCCCAAGATCGAGGGGAAGCGTGCTATTTGGTAGAAGTCTCTCATGGTTTCATGCTGTTCCTCTCTTCCGATGGGGAAGGAGATAAAGTGGTGTGTGTGTCGCAGCAGGGCAGCCAGGGCCTGCTCCAGACACCTTGAGGTGGCACCCTGAGTGATTCCAGACGTCAGGCCAAGCGGTGTTTGGAAGGTGCCAGTAGCCAGAAATGCAAGGAAGGTTGTCACCTTGATGTGTACAGGCAAGGCATGGCCCCTTTGCGTGCGGGGTTGCAGGTCACCCTCTAACATTCAGCAGAGGGACAGTATGGTCTCCTTATCAAATCTGTAACGGGTCATTACTTTCTCCTCAGACAGATCGAGAAATTGGGTGCGAGTCCTGTAGACTCTGTAACGGGTACCGCCTCCATCTCAGCTGTCTTCTCCTCTTCCTCCTCTCTCTTTCCCTTCTGAGCCTTAGGGATTGCAGGAGCCATATTGCTGCTGTGAACATGTGTAGACAGGGAATTACCAATGAATGGCTGTCTTTAGATGCTCCTGAGGCTCTCTCTCCTAAGGTCATACGCACATTAACGTTGGCTATGGAAAACGGTTCCACTGTCCCAGTTTACACCGGTTACTCCCCCACTGCCTCTCCTTTCCACCTTCTGGCCTTCTGCCGGATGTCTGGCAGTTTACCGATGTCAGACAGCAGCCGCAGAGCCTTCACTCATACCTTGCGCACACAAAAAGCAGAAGTAAATAAACGCGCATGAACTAGGAAGTGCGCGCCGGTGGAGTTATGCGTGTCGCTTATAAAATACGTTTTATGCGCGTATGTTCGGTCTCCACCCAGATACGCCCCCGACATGCCCCCCCAACACGCCCCTTTTTTTTCCGTAATGTTGCGCGCGCAGGGCCACTTACTCGCACAAATACCGCTATGCAAAATTTGGGTTGTGCACGCCACTGCCGTTTACGCCCGTAAGTGCCTGTTTTTGCGAGCGTACAGCTTTGAAAATCTACCCGAATATTTATTACATCTGTTATTGGTGATGCTGGCTACAGCTGTAAGCCGTGGTTGCTGACTCCACTGCAGGCCCCTCACACCACGGCAGAAAGACGGTACAATGAGGTACATACCAGCACTAGGTCTGGTATGTGTCATCGAACAGACATTTGGCATGCTGAAAGGGCAATTCAGATGCTTGGATCAGTCAGGTGGTGCCCTCCAGTACAGTCCTGAAAAGGTCACATGCATTATTATGGCCTGCTGCATGCTACATAACCTTGCATTGCACTTTGGCCTGGAAATGGAGGTCCCTGAAAACTTGCCCCCAGATCCTCCTGTACAACCAGCTGCAGAAGTGGACAACACAGTGTGAGGTTCGGAGGTTCACCGAAGGGTCATTTAGAATTTTGCATGAAGTTTCTTAGAGGTCTTACAAATAGCCCCTCTCCTCTGTCTAAGATATTTCCAAAATTCCATTGTTTTGTGTTTTCTATTTCAGGAGTTGTAACTGGAGTCTGAGATGCTCTGAAGGACGTTCAATGGTTTTCTAATGTTATCTTGGTTTTCTGACTTCTTTATAGTTAATTCTGGAGCTGAGTGTTTCTGTAGATTAATGTAATTCCTTAAATCCTTACTGACGTTCTAAACTTGGACGCTTTCATCCAAGACATCCTTTGAATGCAGCAAACGGCCAAAGTTTGGCCCCTAGAAAGGACACCGTGGTTGTAGATGTCCATGAGGGGCCACATGAAAGGCCCTTTGTCCCCAAATCGACCCTTTTAAGGGACACCAAAGTCATTGACATCCGTCCGGGGTGTCCCTTAAAGGCGCCTGACTTGAGCCGCTGATGTCAGGTTGTTCGGAAACCCATTTGGCACCTTTAAGGGACAGCATAGTCATCAACGTCCACGAGGGGCCACATGTCTTACGACGTTCATCCCCTGAGGCCACGCCTAAAACATGGTGAACGCATGGTGAAGCTAGCAGCAACAATGCCGCGAGGCATAGGCCACCTTCCAAATTTTACAGAGGGGGATGTGCGGCTGCTAGCCGGCCTAACTGTTGATGATGAGAGGCACCTTTTTTTTCGCCCTGGGAACCGGCGGAATCAGGAGAGGTCAGATGCGGCCTGGCTGGTGATCAGTGCGAGATTCAATGCCCAAGCGTCCTACCCCAGAGAGGTATGGGTAAGGCCTTGAATTGTAGTTTGAATTGTAGAATGGGTGTCAGATGCAGGCTCAGTATTAAATACTGTGTATATAGTAATGTTTGCATTTTTTTTTCCTGCCGCCAGGTGCAGGCATTGAAAAAGAGGGCCAGGCGTCTGCGGTGGGAGGAGAAGTAATGGCTCCTGGCCCTCCGCACCAGATGTGGGCAGCTGGATGGTGAGTATATAAGGAATTACAGATGATTATTACACATCCTAAATCAATAATATAGTGATTGATGTTGCGGTTCTGGCCACGAGCGCCGCAACCAGACCCTTACTTCCGTGTTCCTGGACCTGTTCCTGCTTTCGTTGGCCTAGTTCCTGGCCTGTTTGGCAGCATCCCTGCGAGGGCCGCGCCACTGGGAAGCCTACCATGGACGCCCTGTCTCTAGGCGCGCTTTTCTAGGCCATTTTCCACCAGTGGTGACTCCGCCCAATTCCTGACGTCAGACGCCGCGGATGGCTTATCAAGGCCGCGGCCACCCAGTCTTTGCCTTGCAACGGGCTTACCTACTGGATCCCTGTTGCGCTGTGCCCCAGAGCAACCTGCCTCGCTATTCGCTCCGTTCCTGCTTGCCTGCTACAGTTCCTGCCTGGTTCCAGTTCCCAAGTCTTGCTACAGTTCCTGCCTGGTTCCAGAACCTGAGCCCTGTTACAGTACTGAACTACTGTCCTAGTCTGGTTCCAGTTCCCAGTCCTGATCCACTACCGCCTAAGTCCCAGCGGCCGGGCCCCTACGGGGGGGGGGCTTCGACTTCCAAGGGTGAAGCACCTAAGTCCCAGCGGTTGGGCTCCTACGGGCCCCTCCTGGGGGAGTACCAGCTTCCAGGGTGAATAGCACCTCTGCGTCCAGCCTGAACATTTGCCTCCCGGCCTGCCTTATACTAGAGACATTGACCATCTTTTCCCAGTCTCCTGCAGGTCGGCCCAAGGGTCCACTAAACTGAGACTCTCATAACAGATTGCAAGGCCATGGACTCGGCGGATGAGCCTGTCCCCTTGGACCTGCCTGGGTTGGCCCAGCAGCTGCAGTATCAAAAACAGTACCTCGAGGTCCTTACTGGTTCGGTAGGGGAGTTACCAGCCTGATTGGATGCCAGGGCCTCGTCTGCCCCAGAACCAGCCCCTGAGGGTCAAGACTCTTCAGTGACTCAGCTGCCGGCACCCTCTCGCTACGCTGGAGATTCAAGGACCTGCCGCGGCTTTCTGAACCAATGTTTTGTACGGTTCTCTCTGTTGCCGCGGCAGTTCCCCTCGGATGCGGTGAAAGTGGCGTACATCCTGTCCGTGCTTGATGGGAAAACCTTAATATGGGCTTCTCCCCTTTGGGAGAACAATGATTCATCGCTAACGAATTTACAACAGTTCATCTCGAACTTTCGTGAGGCTTTTGATGAGCCTGCCCGAGTAGTCATGGCTACCTCTGATCTGCTGCAACTCCGACAGGGGGCTCGCTCCTTAGCAGATTATGCTATGCAGTTTCGGACTCTAGCCCAAGAAGTAGGTTGGCAGGATGGTAGTCTTAAGGCCATCTTCTTGGAGGGTCTTTCCGGATGCATAAAGGATGAGATTGCCGCTCGAGATCTACCGGAGGACCTCAACGCCTTGTTTGAGATGGCTGCTCGCATCGACCGCCACCTACAACAATGGGCCAAGGAGCAGCGCTCCTCTCTCCATAGTCCTGCTCGTGGGCCAGCGAGACCTGTATCTTCTCCCAAGAGCTCTCGTCCAGATGCTCCCACCTGCGAACCTATGCAGCTGGGACGGGCCACGCTTTCTGCTGAAGAAAGGCAACATCGCCGTTCGTTGAAGTTGTGTTTATATTGTGGTCAGAAGGGCCACTTCTTGGCACGCTGCCAGGAGCATGCGGAAAACACCAAAGCCTAGGAGATCGGGAGGAGCTTCTCCTAGGCTGTGCTACAGCTCCTCAATGTAATGTCCCTGTTACCCTGGAATATCCTGGAGGTTCTTTTGAGACGATGGCGTTCCTGGATTCGGGAGCCGGAGGTAATTTCATCCTGCAGGACCTAGTCTCCCAGTTGTGAATCCCTACGCATAGACGGGAGGTCCCGTTACGACTTACCTCTATCCAGGGGAAGCTCCTTCCAGGTCCTGTCCTGATGTCCACGGCACCCATTACTGTCCGCACCGGGGCAATCTATTCGGAGAAGATAGCCTTCCTAGTGTTGGATAAGGCTGTCCACCCTGTGGTGCTAGGGTTGCCGTGGTTACAGAAGCACTCACCCATGATTCAGTGGGATACGTTACAGATTGTCAAGTGGAGTCCTTTCTGCTTAGCTAATTGTATGAAAGTGCCCATGAGTCCCGCACTTCTGTTGATGCACTCTGCTTTAGGTTCTCCTGCACCTTATGAGGACTTTACAGACGTATTTTCCAAGACCAAGGCGGAGATTCTTCCGTAGCATCGTCCGTATGACTGCGCTATAGTCTTGTTACCTGGTACTATGCCTCCCCGAGGAAGGGTTTATCCCTTATCATTACCTGAGACCCGGGCTATGTCCGAGTACATTTCAGAGAATTTTGCCAAGGGGTTCATTCGCCCGTCCAAGTCGCCTGCAGGGGCAGGTTTCTTCTTTGTCAGCAAGAAGGACGGCTCGCTGAGACCGTGCATAGACTATCGAGGCATGAATTCCATTACTAAGCGAGACCGTTACCCGCTCCCGCTAATCCCGGATCTCCTCGATCGGCTCCAGGAAGCAAAGATTTTCACAAAGTTGGACTTACAAGGAGTGTACAACTTAGTCAGAATCCATCCCGGAGACGAGTGGAAGACCATGTTTAATACCAGAGACGGGCATTACAAGTATCTCGTGATGCCTTTTGGCTTATGTAATGCCCCGGCGGTGTTCCAGCACCTTATGAATGAGGTGTTGCGGGACCTTCTGAACACCTGCGTAATCGTTTACCTCGACGATGTGTTAATCTACTCCCAGGACCTGCCTTCACACCGTCAGCATGTCCGTCAAGTGCTCCAAATACTTAGAGAGCATTGTCTGTACGCGAAATTGGAAAAATGCAGTTTTGAGAAGACCTTCCTGCTATTCCTGGGCTACATATTCTCTGCAACAGGCTTTCAAATGGATCCTGAGAAAGTGGCGGCATTTAAGAATTGGCCCCGACCTAAGGGCCTTAAAGCGTTGCAACGCTTCCTCGGCTTTTCCAATTTCTACCGTCACTTTATTCCTAACTACTCCCGCATCGTGACCCCATTGACTGCCCTCACCCGAAAGGGGGCCAACACGGTGGATTGGCCAGTTCCCGCCTGCCAAGCTTTTGAGGCCCTTAAGGAAGCCTTCTTGTTAGACACCTGCCTTCGTCATCTGGATCCCAGCCGGCCATTTGTGGTGGAAGTTGATGCCTCCAATGTGGCCGTGGGGGCTGTGCTGAGCCAGTACTCAGATTCTGGACAATTGCTACCCTGTTCATATTTCTCGAAGAAATTCTGTCCAGCAGAGAGCAACTACTGTGTTGGAGATAAAGAGTTGCTAGCCGTGAAACTTGCCCTAGAGGAATGGAGACAGTGGTTGGAAGGAGCCAACCATCTGGTTACAATTTACACCGATCACAAAAACCTAGCATTCTTGAAGCAAGCCCAACGCTTGAACCCAAGGCAAGGTGGTCGCTGTTTTTTTGATCGGTTCGACTTTACCTTACGCTATCGACCCGGCTCTAAGAATGTTCGAGCCGATGCGCTCTCACGCTCTTCTGAGGTCGAAGAGACCCCTGACACACCTCAGTTTATTTTGGATCCTGTGAAAGTCAGTCTGGCAACAACCTTGGTGTCCTCCCAAGGGAAGACCATCGTTCCAAGTCGCTCCCAGAGAGCCGTTCTCACTTGGGCCCATGACTCCTTCACGGGGGGCCATGCTGGCTGTAAAGGGACCTTAGACTTGCTGAACAGATTCTACTGGTGGCCGACGGTTAGAAAGGACATCCAAGCGTTTGTGAGCTCGTGCCCGATTTGCGCCATGCAAAAGCCACTCATCGGGAAGCCCAGGGGCCTGTTGCAACCATTGCCCATCCCTGTGGAGCCTTGGACACACATCTCCACCGACTTCATCGTGGACCTCCCCGTCTCAAAAGGTAATTCGGTCATTTGGGTAACCGTAGACCAATTCTCCAAGATGGCTCACTTTGTCCCCCTGCCAAAGTTGCCTTCTGCACCTGACCTAGCTAACCTTTTCGTCCAGCATATTTTTAGACTTCACGGTCTCTCGCAGGATATAGTCTCCGATCGAGGACCACAGTTTACTGCTCGTTATTGGAAGGCACTTTGCAAACGCTTTAATATGCAACTTAGTTTTTCGTCTGCGTTCCATCCTCAAAGTAATAGGCAAACGGAACAAACTAACCGAACCTTGAACACTTTTCTCCATTCCTTTGTGAACGAACGCCAAGATAATTGGGCCAAGCTACTCCCGTGGGCAGAGTTCTGGTATAATAATCACATGCATGCTGCTACTGGAAGTTCGCCTTTCCTGGTCGTCTATGGGAAGCAACTTCGACCGCCCTTGCCTTCACCTGAACCTAGTGCACTCCCAGCAGTGCAACTTTCTGCCTGCCTGCTTCTTTCCTTGTGGACGTCTATTCAGGGAAAGATCCGTAAAGCCGCCCAGTCCGCCAAGAAATGGGCGGATAGCCATCGTCAGGAAGCACCTATCTTCCTCCGAGGAGACCGTGTCTGGCTTAGTACCAAAACTCTACAGCTACGTATTCCATCTCGAAGACTAGCTCCAAGATTCTGTGGGCCTTTCCGAGTCGCCGAACGAGTGGGAGCAGTCTCGTACCGACTACGCCTACCCTCCTCCATGCGCATACATGACGTGATCCATGTGTCATTGCTGAAGCCTCTTGTTTATCCAGATACTACTCCCGGGCTCCTGAACCATCGGACCCTTCACTACCGGACAAGGTCACGTATCAAGTACGTGAGGTCTTGGATGTCATGTTTCACCAACGCCGATGGGAGTACCTGCTTGCCTGGGAGGGTTGCGGACCCGAGGATAATTCTTGGGAACCGGCCCATAACATCCTTGACAAAGACTTATTACGGCAGTTCCATCTGGACCACCCGAGTAAACCCGGACCGGCTAAGAGGGGGGCGTAAGAGGGGAGGTACTGTTGCGGTTCTGGCTGCGAGCGCCGCAACCAGACCCTTACCTCCATGTTCCTGGACCTCTTCCTGCTTTCATTGGCCTAGTTCCTGGCCTGTTCGGCGGCGTCCCTGCGAGGGCCGCGCTGCTGGGAAGCCTTCCATGGACACCCTGTCTCTAGGCGCTCGCACACGCGCGCCACATGGGTGCTTTTCTCGGCCATTTCCCACCAGTGGTGACTCCGCCCAATTCCTGACATCAGATGCCGTGGCCTTGATAAGCTGGCCGCAGCCTATCAGTCTTTGCCTTGCAATGGGCTTACCTACCGGATCCCTGTTGCGCTGTGCCCCGGAGTGACCTGCCTCGCTATTCGCTCCGTTCCTGCTTGTCTGCTACAGTACCTGCCTGGTTCCAGTACCTGAGTCTTGCTACAGCTCCTGCCTGGTTCCAGTACCCAAGTCTTGCTACAGTTACTGCCTGGTTCCAGAACCCGAGCCCTGTTACAGTACTGAACTACTGTCCTAGTCTGGTTCCAGTTCCCAGTCCTGATCCACTATCGCCTAAGTCCCAGCGGCCGGGCCCCTACGGGCTCCTCCCGCAGGGGCTTCGGCTTCCAAGGGTGAAGCCACCTAAGTCCCAGCGGTTCGGCTCCTACGGGCTCCTCCCGGGGGATTACCAGCTTCCAGGGTGAAGGGCACCTCTATGTCCAGCCTGAACATCTGCCTCCCGGCCTGCCTTTTACTAGAGACATTGGCCATTTTTTCCCAGTCTCCTGCAGGTCGGCCCAAGGGTCCACTAAACTGAGACTCCCATAACAATTGATGCAAGCGCTTGTCCATTGACTTCTCTTTCTGTCAATACAATTATTGTTCTAAGTAGAGATAATAAGGTTTATTATATCTGTTGTTTTAAATCAATGCATCCTTTTTTCCATCCTTCCATCTTTTTTTCCCCAAAATCTTTTGCAATTTCCTATTTCAGACACCTTTTCGAGCTCAGAGAAGTAGGAGGAGGAAGAGGAGGTTGTGGTTGAGACGGAGGAAGAGGAAGAAGGGCCACCCCAACACCTCCCGAATTTTGGCCCCCACACCACCCCCTACAACACCACAGCCCCATACCCCGCCCCACCCTGCCCCGTGTTCAGGAGAGACGAGGAGGTAGTCGTAATTGACGACGAGGAGCCCTCCATTAATGCTCCATCTGCAGTCCATGATTAGCAGGAGCAAGAGGCAACTTCCAAGGATGTGCCTGGTGAGGAAGGAAGGCCTTCAATCCAGGCACTTCTGGATGCTGTCCTAGCACTGCTCGGTTGGCTGGACCTCAGGATGGACACAATCAAGAGCTCCTGGTGTATGTGGGGGCCAATTTGGCAGAGCTGGTACACGGCCAGCAGCAGATGATCGAGCTTCTGTCAACCATGGCAGGAGCTGGATCGCTGATGGTCCTGTCCCGGCCCCAGCCCAGTGGGCCCCCGCCGCCCCACCAGTGATGCTGCTCTTTTGTCCCCCTGGGGAACATGCCCAATCCCTGTCCTCCATCCCAGCCCCTCATGTAAATATGTAAATAGTTTTAATTTTTAAATATATATGTTGCGGCCCCGGTCGCGAGTGCCACGACCGGGACCTTACCTTCTGTGTCGGGCTTCGGTTCGGGGGGCACCGGGTTCCGGTCTCGATTCCGGGCGGCTGCCGCGTGGCGCTAGCGGGATACATCTTTGGCGGTGTCTCCACGAGGGAGACGCCGTCGCCTCACTGAATTAGCCCCTCTTCCCTGGGCGCATGCGCGAAAGGCCGAGAGTTAAAGCCTCTCCTCTCTGGGTGTGCGTGCGCGAAAGACCAGGAGTTAAGGGCCTTTCCTGCCTTGGGCGCCCTGCCTCCCTTTCTGAAGTCAGATGCCAGCAAATACTTAAGGCTGGTGTCTGTCTCAGCTTACTGCCTTGCAACAAGTTTGCTTATCGTTACAGTGTGCCTCTGGAGTTCTTGCTTGTAATTGTTCCAGTTGCCTGCTTCAGTTCCAGCCTTGATCCTGGTTCCTGTTCTAGTTGCCTGCTTCAGTTCCAGTCTTGATCCTGGTTCTTGTTCCATTTGCCTGCTTCAGTTCCAGCCTTGATCCCGGTTCCTGTTCCAGTTGCCTGCTTCAGTTCCAGTCCTGGTTCGTGTCCACCTTCAGTGCCAGCCTTGGTCCTGTTCCAGACTTGCCTGCCTTGACCTCGGATCCTCTCATCGGATTCTCCTTTCGCCTAAGCCCCAGCGGCCCGGCTCCTATGGGCTCCTCCCAGAGGAGCGTGGGCTTCCAGGGTGAAGATCCTTCTCTTCAATCCATCCAGTATCTGCCTCCCGGCCTGTTCCGCTAGTCCGGAGACTATTTCCATCTTCTCCGTCAGGCCGGCCTAAGGGTCCACTAAACTGCTTTAACAGTTTGCAAGGCCATGGACTCGGCAGATTTGTCAGGTCTCCAGGCAATCCCCGGAATTGCCCAGCGTGTGCAGCAACAGCAGTATTGCATGGATGTTCTTGCAGCGACTGTAGAGCGACTTGCTAATCGTCTGGACGCCATGCCAGATCCAGTGCCTGCTCTGCCACCGGCTTCAGCGGTAAACATTGGTTCAATTACTCAGCTTCCAGCGCCGTCATGTTACCTTGCCGAGGTTTTCTGAACCAATGTTTTATACAATTCACGTTGCTTCCTCAACAGTTTCCTACTGATGCCGTAAAGGTGGCATATATTCTGTCGTTGCTTGATGGGAAGGCTCTAATTTGGGCGTTTCCACTCTGGGAGCGAAATGATCCCTTTCTCAGTAATTTGTCGCAGTTCATCTCCAATTTCAAGTTAGCCTTTGATGACCCGGCTCGCTTAACCACTGCCACCTCTGAACTACTACAGTTACGCCAGGGTTCCCGCTCTTTAGCAGATTATGCCATGGATTTCCGCACGCTTGCTCTTGAAGTTGGGTGGCGTGATGACAGCCTCCGGGCTGTATTTATGGAGGGCCTGTCTGGGCGTAACAAGGATGAGTTGTCCGCCCGCGATCTTCCAGCGGATCTCAATGGCCTTATAGATTTGACTGGTCGTATTGATCGTCGCCTCCAACAAAGGGCAAGAGAACTAAGACCCACTTGACGTACCCCGTCTCTAGCTCCTGTATTCTCCAGACCACTATCTTCGGTCCCCTCTCCAGGAGCAACACGTCCTGATTCTGCTTCTGAGGAACCCATGCATATAGGGGGTAATTTTCAAAGGAGTTACGCATGTAAATGTGACATACTATCGTAGCAATTTTCAAAAGCTATTTACTCGAGTAAAGTGCACTTACTTGAGTAAATCCTATGGACAATTCAATGGCATATATTGTAGCAATTTTGAAAAGCCCACTTACTTGAGTAAAGTGTATTTACTCGAGCAAAAACCAGTTTTGCTCGAGTAAATGCTTTTTAAAATCAGGCCCTTAGGGCGTACTCCGCTTACCGCAGAGGAGAGACAGCGCCGCCATACTCTAGGCTTGTGCCTCTACTGCAGTCAAAATGGCCATTTCCTCGCTCGCTGTAAAGAGTGTTCGGAAAACACCAGAACCTAGGAGGTCGTGAGGAGCTCCTCCTAAGCTGTGCTGGTACCGCTCCTCAATGTACTGTACCCATCACACTCGAATACCCAGGGGGATCGTTGGAGACCCTCGCCTTTCTGGATTCAGGAGCAGGGGGCAACTTCATCCTGGAGGATTTGGTACGCCAGTTACAGATCCCCACTCAGCATCGGGAGGTGCTGCTGCGGATTACCTCCATCCGGGGAACACTTCTTCCAGGGAGAATCTCTGCTTCCACGATACCCTTGACTTTACGCACCAGGGCGGTCCACTCGGAGGAGATTGCCTTCCTTGTTCTGGAGAAGGCCGTCCACCCCGTGGTGTTAGGCCTACCATGGTTACAGAAGCACTCTCCGATTATCCAATGGGACACATTACAGATCGTGAAATGGAGCCCCTTCTGCTTCGCTAACTGCCTGAAAGTTCCAAGAGTGTCCGTTCTCCCTCTCTTGCACACCACCATCGCTCTACCTGCACCATATGCCAACTTCTCCGACGTATTTTCCAAGACAAAGGCGGAGATACTGCCTCAACATCGGCCGTTTGATTGTGCCATTGAGCTTTTACCAGGAATGACACCTCCTCGGGGAAGAGTATACCCCTTATCATTACCAGAGACTCGGGCAATGTCCGAATACATCTTGGAGAACCTGGGAAAAGGATTTATCCGACCTTCAAAATTTTCAGCAGGGGCGGGCTTCTTTTTTGTAGGTAAAAAGGACAGGTCGCTAAGACCATGCATTGACTATCGGGGTCTCAATGCCATCACCAAGCGGGATCGTTATCCACTCCCACTTTTTCCTGAACTCCTGGATAGATTACAGGGAGCTAGGATCTTCACAAAGTTGGACTTGCGGGGCGCATATAACCTTGTCCGTATTCGACCAGGGGACGAGTGGAAGACTGCCTTTAACACCAGGGATGGGCACTATGAGTACCTCGTCATGCCCTTCGGACTATGTAATGCCCCGGCAGTATTTCAACATCTCATGGACGAGGTACTTCGTGATTTAATGAATACGTCTGTCATCGTGTACCTGGATGATGTATTAATCTACTCACGGGACTTGTCTTCTCATCGCCTACATGTCTATCAGGTATTACAGTTACTCAGAGACAACGGATTATACGCCAAGTTGGAGAAATGCTGCTTTGAGAAAGATTCTCTTCCCTTTCTGGGATACATAGTCTCCGCCACCGGATTCAAGATGGATCCTGAAAAGGTAGCCGCCATCAGAGACTGGCCCCGGCCAAGGGGGCTAAAGGCGGTGCAGCGTTTCCTCGGCTTCGCAAATTTCTATAGACATTTCATTCCACACTATTCTCGTATCGTGGCTCCTCTCACCGCCCTAACTCGGAGAGGAGCTGACGCGGTGGATTGGCCTGATTCAGCCTGTCAGGCGTTCAAAATCCTAAAAGAGGCTTTTCTATAGGATACGTGTCTTCGTCACCCTGATCCGCTTCGTCCATTTGTCGTAGAGGTAGACGCATCGAACATCGCGGTGGTTGCTGTGCTTAGTCAATGCACTGACTCCGGTCAGCTCATGCCATGCTCATACTTTTCCAGGAAATTCTCTGTTGCCGAGAATAATTATAGTATCGGGGATAAGGAGTTACTAGCTATCAAGCTCACCTTTGAGGAGTGGAGACAATGGTTGGAGGGAGCCATCCATCCCGTTACAGTATATATGGACCACAAGAACCTGTCCCAAGCCCAACGCTTAAACCCTCGACAGGCCCGCTGGTCTCTATTCTTCAACCGCTTCAATTTCACACTACGCTACCGGCCGGCTGCCAAGAATGTTCGAGTGGACGCACTTTCGCGCTCAACGGAGCTGGAGGAAGAGCAGGACCAGCCCCAATACATCCTAGACCCCGCAAAGATCAATCTTTCCGGGACCACTGTATGTTCTCTTGGTAAGACGGTGGTTCCCCGACGGTCTCGAAAGGGGGTCTTGCTCTGGGCCCACAACTCCCTTACGGGGGGTCACGCTGGCCGCAAGAAGACTCTTGACTTGGTAAACCGCTTCTACTGGTGGCCAACCTTGAGGAAATATATCTACGCTTTCGTAGACTCCTGTCCTACCTGTGCGATACAGAAGCCGCGGACGGGGAAGCCTTGGGGTCTACTCCAACCGTTGCCCATTCCAGTGGAACCATGGACTCACATCGCCACCGATTTCGTGGTGGACCTTCCAGCCTCAGAAGGGAATACAGTCATCTGGGTAACTAATCTCCAAAATGGCCCACTTTGTTCCCCTGTCCAAGTTACCATCGGCTCTCGAACTAGCCAGCTTGTTCACTCAACATATCTTCAGGATCCACGGTCTGCCCCAGGACATTGTCTCTGATCGCGGGCCTCAGTTCATCGCCCGGTATTGGAAGGCATTATGTAAGAAGTTCAATGTGCAACTCAATCTGTCCACCGCCTTTCATCCCCAAACCAATGGTCTGACGGAGCGCACCAACCGCTCCTTGAAGACTTTCTTTGCTCCTTCATCAGCGAAAGACAGAATAACTGGGCGCAGTTATTACCGTGGGCAGAGTTCTCATATAACAACCATTCTCATGCAGCCACAGGCAGTTCATCCTTTTTCATCGTTTATGGGAAACAGTTACGACCACCTCTACCACTGCCGCTTCCTAGTGCAATTCCAGCAGTACAAGCATCCGCCCAGCAGTTGCAATCTCTGTGGACTTCCATCCAAGGGAGACTCGCCAAAGCAGCCAGGGCCATGAAAAATTGGGCAGATCGTCACCGACAGCCGGCACCCATCTTCCTTCCCGGAGATCGAGTGTGGCTCAGCACAAAGAACATTCAACTCCGAAATACTGTGGCCCTTTTCGTATAGCTGAGCGTGTGGGGCCGTTTCTTACCAGCTACGCCTACCCTCCTCGATGTGTATACATAATGTATTCCATGTCTCCTTGTTAAACTCTCTCATCCTCTCCAGGTACCATCATCAAGTTCCTGATGCGGCGGATCCTTCTGTGCCCGATGAGCCCAACTATCAAGTTCGGGAGGTTCTGGATGTCCGCTTCCACAGACGATGATGGGAATATCTACTTGCCTGGGAGGGTTGTGGCCCGGAGGACAACACATGGGAACCAGCTCGTAACATTCTAGATAAGGAACTACTGCTCCAATTCCATCGCCAGCATCCCAGTAAACCTGGGCCTTCTAAGAGGGGGTGTAAGAAGGGTGGTACTGTTGCGGCCCCGGTCGTGAGTGCCGCAACCGGGACCTTACCTTCTGTGTCGGGCTCCGATTCGGGGGGCGCCGTGGTGGGCACCGGGTTCCGGTCTCGATTCAGGGCGGCTGCCGCGTAGTGCTGGTGGGCCGGCGGGATACATCTTCGGCGGCGTCTCCACGCTGAATTATCCCCTCCTCCCTGGGTGCGCGCAATCGAAAGGCCGGGAGTTAAAGCCCCTTCTCTCTGGGGGTGCGCGCGCGTGAAAGGCCAAGAGTTAAAGGGCCTTTCCTGCCTTGGACGCCCCGCCTCCCTTTCTGATGTCAGATGCCCCGCCTCCCTTTCTGAAGTCAGATGCCGGCAAATACTTAAGGCTGGTGTCTGCCTCAGCTTACTGCCTTGCAACAAGTTTGCTTATCGTTACAGTGTGCCTCTGGAGTTCCTGCTTGTAATTGTTCCAGTTGCCTGCTTCAGTTCCAGCCTTGATCCTGGTTCCTGTTCCAGTTGCCTGCTTCAGTTCCAGTCTTGATCCCGGTTCCTGTTCCAGTTGCCTGCTTCAGTTCCAATCCTGGTTCGTGTCCGCCTTCGGTGCCAGCCTTGGTCCTCTTCCAGACTTGCCTGCCTTGACCTCGAATCTTCTCATCGGATTCTCCTCTCGCCTAAGTCCCAGCGGCCCGGCTCCTACGGGCTCCTCCCGGGGGAGCGCAGGCTTCCAGGGTGAAGATCCTTCTCTTCAATCCATCCAGTATCTGCCTCCCGGCCTGTTCCGCTAGTCCGGAGACAATTTCCATCTTCTCCGTCAGGCTGGCCTAAGGGTCCACTAAACCGCTTTAACATATATATATATATATATATATAAATACTCTTGGTTTAAAACTTTTAATGCATATCCTGTTGGCTCTCCGGTGTTATGACCAGCACCGGCTTCCAGTGCTGTCCCTGTAAGGTGCAAGGGAGAAGTTAGGGGGGAGGAAAATAACAAGAGTAATGACACAGTCAGGTGGGAAATGGGGAGAGAGTAGCTGAAGATAGGTAGGAGTGTCTAATTGGCGATGTCTAGGGGTTTGGGGAAAAGGTGAGAAAAAGGAAGAAAATCTGAGGTTGTGCCATTATCGCCTGTGTTTTTATTAGCAGGCTTCCCATGTTTGGGGAAACACTTAATAATAGTCAAATAAAGCATAAGAATGTAAAAAATAGACAACTTGAAAATACTGGAAAAATGAGAGACATTGCAGCCTTTGAAAAACAGGGAACTAATTTATTGAGAAAACAAAAATAAAACTGTCACTGGTGTCATTGATGTGAAGACTTGGCTTAAGGCCTCCACGGCCAGAACTAGTCTTCCCACCAGTGCGGTGATGTTGTTTTGGAAATCTAACTTTTCCAGCTGCATCTGCCGGAGGACCCCTCTGCAACAGCAGAGTTGTAACCTTGCTGCTGTTCAGTTAGGTTGGTCACCATGTTGTTGGCAAGCTCATCTAGGCAGATGATGGGCATGCCAACCTCGTCCACTTGGTGCTTTACTGGAGCCCCTGTAGTCTCTGCCGGCTGTGTTTCAGGGGTGTCCTCCTGCAGGGTCAGTGTCCAATCTTCTTCAGGCTGCATCTCCTCGACCACTTCAGTCTCAGTGGGAGGGTTCTTATCGGTGATGTCAGGGAACATGAATTCAGGTGTGAAAGGAGAGTCTGAATCTCCTTCCACACCCTCATCCATATTGTTTTTTCTCCCGTTGTTTGACACTGCAGCTGCAGGAATGGACAAAACAGTTAATAATTAGTTAGGTTGCTTGCCCAAGCACATACAAAGAAACAAACAATGCAAACATGGTAATCATTTTGAAAATTGTACCTTCTGTTACGCTCGGGCTGTGTTCTGGTGTTGTGAACACCACCTTCTGGAGTGACTCCAGGTAGAGAGAAATAGGGATGGCTGGAAAGTCTCTGATGATGGTGACAGTGCAGCAGAGTAAGGCTGGAAGCAGTGTCAAATTCCAGGCTGGATCAGGGCAGACGGCAGACTGCTGTGGAAGTCATTAAGATCCTCAAGAGAAGTGGTGATGTAAAGGAACGCCAAAGCCCACTTCAAGTTATGATGCAATAATGGATCTTCTAATTTAAGTAAGGGACTCCTCAGGTCTTCCGCAAGACGTCTGAGAATTAGGTTGCCTCCTGCCCCTGAGTCCAACAGGGCAGGGGTCCAAAACGCAGCTGGTTCAGAGGTCACAGAGACTGAACGAGAGAGCGGAGGAGAAAATGCAGTATGGCCCAAGAACAGTCCTCCCGCGGGACTTAGGCCCGTCCATTTCCCGGACGAATGGGGCATGTAGAAACATGGCCGAGCTGACCACAGTACATGCATAGGCCGTGCTTCTTCCGAAATCTTCTCTCCTTTGAGGTCAAGTGACCATGACCAAGTTGCATCGGTTCGTCTTTATCAACAGCAGGAATTGCTGGACTCTTCCGAGGTGCAGGGGTACTGGCCTGTTTCAACCCAGTTAACACCCTAGGCTAGAGTTCCTTCACCTTGTCTCGTAGCCGACAATCAATCCAAGTAGTTAAGGCTATCAATTCTCCCATTGAGTCAGGTGTCTGGTGAGTAGCCAGCTCGTCTTTCAAGTGGGTATCCAGGCCTCTGCAGAAGAGCGTCTTGAGACATCTAGGGTCCCAGCGAAGTTCCGCTGCAAGAGTCTTGAACTCTATGGCAAATTCAGCCAATGATCTGTTGCCTTGCTTCAAGTCCACTGAAGCAAACCCGGCAACAGACATACGAGCAGGGTCATCAAAAACGGATTTAAACAAGACCATAAATCCATCTATGTCCTGCAATAAAGGGTCCTTGTGTTCCCACAAGGTAGATGCCCACGACAAGGCTCTCCCATCCAAGTACGACAGGATGTAGGTAGTCTTAGAAAGGTCCGTGGGAAATAATAAAGGCTGTAAAGTGAAATGCATGCTGCACTGGTACAAAACGCCCCGAGTCTTCTTGAGTTCTCCCGAGAAGCGAATAGGAGCAGCCAGTGGAACAGCAGTCTTTATAGTTACCTCCTGTAACTGACCTTCTTGTGTAGAAGCTGTGCCTTGTATCTTCTGTGTGTGAAACTGATGGAATGCTGCAGTAAGTTTCTCCAAGGTTTCTTGCTGTTCTGAGATGCGTTGAGCCAGGCCCGGTATAACCTGCAAAGTGGAGAGGTGTGCCGGGTCCATAGGGTTACTGACATCTCATACCTTAAGCTGGATTCCCAGAAGTACTGCTTCTCCAATTTTAAAGCCGGATCCACTGGAGTTAGCAATATGTTAGGAACCTGCTAGGGAGTTAGCATTCTGTTAGGAATCTGCTCTTGTGGTAGGTGGAGTTAGCAATCTTGTTATGAGCGAACTCCTCTGGAGGGAGGAGCTAGCTATCTGTGATGGTTAAACTCCTATGAAGGTGAGGCGTTAACAATCTGTTATAATCTACTCCTGAGGAAGGAGAAGTTAGTATACTGATATGCTCAGCTCTTGTAGAGGGAGTAGTAACAAACTGTAATGAATCTGTTGCTGAAGACTCCTGGTGGGGAAGGCGTAGCCATCTGTTACCAGCGGAGTGTTTGAAGAGGACACTCAGCTGTAGAGGAATGTAGATAGGTGAATCCTTGGGCCGATGGCAGGTGATTGCACCCCCAGGAGGATATCCTGAGAGGGACCACTGGCTAGGCTTGAGTACTGAGACAGACACAGATAATTCTTTTATTAGACAGATAAGTAGAACCACCAGAGGTGGCAGTAGTGAGCTGATATGCCTGGCAGGGCTGAAGTCCCTCAGGTACTGGAACAGTGATTCCAGGATTGCTGAGCTGTAGAGAAACTATAGATAGTGAGTAGACAGGGTATGCTGTTCATAGCCAGAACTGGATGACAGATCTCACATAAGGTCTTTAGAAAGCTCAGTAGCTGGAAAGGGTTAGGCCCTCGAGGAGTGAGTACCTGGTTCCAGGGAAAGCTCTGAGAGAGCGATGGTAACTCACAATTGTCTGTATCTGTGATAGCTTCCAGGCAGTAGAGCATCTTCAGAGTGTTCAGGAACATGGGCTGTCGAGGAGCAAGTACCGGTTCCTATCGGCAATCTGAAATAGAGAAAAGAGAGCGAGACCCCCAAGGAGCGGGTACCCCTGGTAAGTCCAAGGAGGCAGAGTAGCTTGGACGGATCCTTGCTAACTCAATTCGTTAGCAAATACTGAGACCTTTTATATTGGAAGCAGATGACGTCAGTTCAGGGGGACACCCCTGAGGTTCGCGCCCTTGCTGGTACATTATTCGGAGCGCGCGCGCGCCCTACGTCATCAGGAACATGGCGGATCCACGGCGTCGTGCCGCTCCAGGGACGCCGGAGGAAGACAGCAAGAAGGCCGCGGCAGCAAACCATCCATCAGGCCCAGAGGGAGTCGCCACAGTGGTAAGGAGGGCGGAGTGAGGACGTCGAGCAGCGACGGACGCAACAGATACACAGTGCTAAGCTTAACACTTTGTCAGGCAGTACACACACAGGCGATTAGGGACACAGACTATAATAAAAGCAATAGTTATAAAAGCATATTTGACTTCCAGTACTTATCCAATTACCATTAATTTTTGCTAGTCTCACCTCTCTTTAGCAAAGACTTACTTTTGAATGCTAATAAGCTCTACCTTACTAACCCATGGTGGAAGGGAATGGAAGCTAGAATCTTACCATGCGACTGATAGTAGCTTAAGTTCTCTGGCTGGTTGGAAGATCCCTCCCTTCATTGGTCTCCAGCACAGATGCAGAAAAGACAGACATGGCCATTGAAATGACAGACTGTTCTACTTTCAAGTCTCTTAGACCATGTCTCCGCAAGTCACCTCGGCCCAGGATGCACAGGGGCAAAGCAGGCTTGGAAAGCCACAGCAATCATACGGTCTGCTTTCTTCTCTTCAGATGGGTAACAGTAGGTTGATGATGGACAACTAAGGATGCTGTTAGCTGGCCCCTTTTCAAGAGATCATCTATGCATAATTCAGCAGCTCATGCAATATTAAGGCTTTTATTTATTTATTTATTTATTTATTTATTTTATTGTTATCATTTTTATCAAAATATAAGCAAGATACATTCTTACAATTAGAAAACAAAAATGCTATCATCACAAATAAGCCTAATCAGGTAAATTAATTTTCAGGAAATATACATTTTTCCAACAAGAAACATTGTTATATGAAGGAAGCGGATATCCAGGAGATTTTACTAAATAATGTAAAGAAACAGGCTTAATGTATTAAAGCAACCTCCTCAGACCTGTTAATACCAGGAGAGATGGTTATAATACTCCTTGAATTAATAAATGATTTAAGCTGTTTGGGCAAAAAGAATACAAAACATTCATTTTGGAATCTAACAATGCATTTGCATGTATATCTCAATATAAAGGAAAAACGTAAGGAAACTATCTGTGCCCTTAAAGCAAGAAAATCTCTCCTTCTATCTTGTGTTGCATGAGCAAAGTCTGGATATATTCGTACTTGGGATCCATAAAATGGAACAGTTATAACATGTGAAACAAGATGTCTTATCGCTGATTTCCTCTCCCTTCCCCCTTTGACAAAAGATAACACTGACAACTTTTTTGGCTTAACACTTCACAAGGCCGCAGTTTATTAACAACTAACCCGAGCCAACAACATATTAATACAATCAACCAAAATACCCAAATAACCTTCACCTTTCCCCCCTCCTTCTTGCTCCGATGAGCTCCTCTTCACTTACCATTGTGTTCCAATGGTAAGTCAACAACTTCCCCCCCCCCCCCTAAACTCACCCCGCCACGGCACCAGCGAGGGTAAGCGTGTGGCCTCCCCCTTGCTCGTTAGGCCTTCCTGTGTAGCAGCCCCAAAACTACACGGGCATTTCCCCCCCCCCCCCCCCCCCCCCCCCCACCATCATTCCCCCAAGAAATACAATAACTTTCAATTCATGGCTCGGGTTTCCTGCCACAAACACTGGCAACTCTTGCCTATGTTCCCCCACTGCGGCCCCCTAAGAAGTTTGTCACTCCAATCCCTCCTCCAGGGCATTGTTAAAGAGATCCATGCCCACTTCGGAAAGATGCACACCATCTCCTAGAAACCCCCCCCCCCCCCCCCAGTACCTTCCAGGACCACTCATGCCGAATCCAAAAGCCCCCCTGTTGCACCAACCATTTTCTGACTTGCCTGTTAACCTTTTTTACACCGCTGCGCCATAAAGGCTCCTTATGATGCTTAAGGCGAAGTATGATATCCGACCATCCTATTTTTGTCCCCGGCAAACCATTCAATATTTGTGCCAGGTCCTTTTTCATAATGGTCACCAAATTACGACACGTCAATTTTCCAATATCATTCCCCCCCAAATGTATAATCAGAATTCTAGGGGCACCCCACCTACAAACTTTACCCTGGAGGACAGAGAGGAGCTCCCCCCACCGCATACCCCCTTTGCCAAACCATCACACTCTCCATCTGTCTGCCTTCAAGTTCAAATTTTCACCATATGGCCTCTTGCCGGCCCTTCTTTGAGCGTGATGAACATAAGAATGGCCCACGACCCAGGCACATTCTCGCCCACTGTCAACCCCTTCAATATCTGTAAAACAAAATATTCGGTTAGAGGACTGCTGTTCCTTTCCCAAACCCCAACTGCTTTATTTACGCACATAAGATCGAAAAATGGCTGATTTCCATCTACCTATTCTTTGGATCCTGCTTGCCAACCAACCCAACTCTGCTGCAGAAGTAGCCGCCCCTATTCGAAACGAATGCGTCGAATATGAGCTCGCATCCCACCCCAACCTTTCGACCACCCACCGCAATACTCGAGCAAATTGAAATACTGTTACCGGCGCCCCATCCTCATGCACCAAAAAGAAACCCCCAACCCTAGCCCTGACCCGCACAAAATTCTGCGCGCATCACACAGGACATGCCTCCGCATCCCTCGCCTTTACCAACGAAATCCAACAACCCTTACCTAATTGATCAGTTTTGGACTTCCTTATCAACAACTTTACCTCGCTATCGTATACCCACACGTCCCGTACCTTCAATCCATACCCTCCACTCTGCCTCTTGGACTTAGCCACCAGCTCACTAACACGCATAGCCCCAAAGAACGCGAACACGAAAGCCACCTGAAAAAGCAGAACCTCATAACGTGACCGGCAAACAGCCTCCAATTGTCTAATCAGATGAAGCAATTCTTGATAATGAATAGGCTTCCTCTGATCCCCCATATGCTCATACCCTCGCCGCCATCCCCTCAATATACGCCTTACCAAAAAACTATTCGCCAGATCACTTTCGCCCCTTAACTTCTGAAAACATGTGAAACCTGCCAACTGGCACCTTACGGATCCTAACGAGTATCCAGCCCTTTTTGCCCACATAATGAACTGTACCACCTCTTTCTCCCTTACCTCCCCACCTACCCACCCCAAGCCCCTCAGAAACCGAGCTACCACTCCACTTCCAGACACATAAGACTTCCAAGTCGTCGGCGCCACCGATTGCTGAATCAATCCCCAGATGTCATCCTGCCGATCTGCCACAACTGTTCGGGAAAGGCCTCTGCTCGCAGACTCGCTTGTGGTGCTTCGTTCCGGAATGTGTCCCACTTGAAACGAGAAAGAGCATCAGCAATCAAATTCAACTGCCCCGGCACATGCTTTGCCCTGATCGTCACGTTCCAGTGCATACATAAAAACACCATTTCCCTAATCAATTCCGATACCTTCAAACACTTTGCCGCTTGTCTATTCACCACTTGCACTACTCCTAGGTTATCGCACCACCACACTAATCTTTTGTTCTGTAACTCATGTCCCCAAATAGCCAATGCTACTATAAGCGGAAAGAGCTCCAAAAACGTAATGTTTTTAACTAAGCCTTGGCTCACCCAACTCTCAGGCCACGCTTCGGCACACCATCTGCCCCGAAAGTACACACCAAAACCGCAAGATCCCGCCGCATCCGAAAACAGCTCCAACTCTTCATTCGATACCTCCTCCTCCTCCTGAATCATGCAAACTCCATTGAATGAATTAAAAAATCTGTCCCATACTGCCAAATCACTTCTCATTGCCCTCGTAACCCGTATAAAATGATGCCCCGCTTTCACTCC
This sequence comes from Rhinatrema bivittatum, assembly GCF_901001135.1. Lineage (NCBI taxonomy): Eukaryota > Metazoa > Chordata > Amphibia > Gymnophiona > Rhinatrematidae > Rhinatrema > Rhinatrema bivittatum. Next base: position 430,831,689 of record NC_042615.1, on the reverse strand, counting down.
CGCTGTTCGAGCCAACAACCGTTTAATAAACGCCCGACCCATTGGAATGACTCGGCACGCGAAGTTCAAAGAACCTATGAGCGACTGCAACTGCCTCAGGGTCACTTTCCTTGCGTCATGCACCAAGCGAATTATCCCGTGCAACTGTACCACCTTCTCTACCGGCAATCTTGAAACCATTTCAATCGAATCTAATTCGATTCCCAAAAATGTAAGTTTGGTAACCGGCCCTTCAGTTTTGTCCTTAGCGATCGGCACTCCCAAAGTCTTTCCCACCGACAAAAAACCAGTCAACTGCCTCTGACACTCATCCGTCTCTCTGGGCCCCACAAACAGAAAATCATCTAAGTAGTGCAACATGCTTGCACTGTTGTTGTACTGCATGGTTGCCCATTGTAAGAACGAGCTAAACGCTTCAAAAAACGCACAGGATACCGCACATCCCATCGGCAAACAACAATCCACAAAATACCCACCTTCAAAATAAAACCCTAAGAGTGGAAAGGACTCTGGATGGATCGGCAACAGCCTGAAGGCTGACTCTATATCTGCCTTTGCTAACAACGCCCCCACTCCGGCCCTACGCACCAACCGTAAAGCATCCTCAAAGGATGCATACTGCACTGTACAAGCCTGCCTTGGAATAAAGTCATTCACCGAAGACCCGTCCGGGTGTGATAAATTCAAAATCAAACAGAACTTTCCCGCTGCTTTCTTCGGAATGACCGCCAAAGGAGACAAATGCATCTTGTGAAATGGCCGCTCCACAAACGGCCCAACTATCCTACCTAACGATATTTCAACCCCTAATTTTTCCCTTGCCACTTCAGCTAATCTATAAACCGATCTCGCATTTTTTGCCCTCCCCCCGACCCTGGGCCCTCGTACGGAATACGGAACCCTTCCGTGAACCCCCTTTGTAAAAACTCAGCTGCCTCTGCATTCGGATAACCCCGTAAAGAATCCACCAAAGCTGCAGTCACAATCGGGGATTCCGCCTTCCGGTATAATACTTCACTGCTTGCTACCTTTTGCAATAGCAGGCTTTTGCCCACGAACGCATTTTGTGGCTGGGTGTGCCCCGCCGCAAACCAAGCATGCATGCCGGAACTTGCACTTGGGGAACAAACAAGTTTATTGTACCTCCAGCATACATCCGACCCGCCTCCCGTGGACTGTCCGCCTTGCACCTGCTGCCGAGGAACCTCCGAACCTCGAAAGGAAGCACTCCTGGCGTTACCCCCTTGAGCCCTGCCCAAGCCACCTCTCACTGTACTACCTGCCATCCCACTTTTCATATTTCCCGCCCCTTTATTCGTCATCTGTGTTAACCACAGATGAATGTCCTGGTAGCCCCAAGACATAAACTTGTTTCTCGCCATCTTATCCCTAAATTTTTCATCATAGTTGAGCCAAGCCCAACCTTCATAATCCTTGAACGCACCTAATATGCTGTCCGCATAGGACAGCAACGCCCCATATTGGGAAGCATCAAAATGGCTAACCACACTAGCCAAACGAAGGAAACCTCTAACCCAATTCACAATATTCTTTGAAATTTTGGGTCCTGAACTTTCAACTTTTCCCTTCTTTTTAGCTCTCTTCTTCTCTCTTTTTCTCCCTCTCCTACCTTCCAGTAATTTAAATATGTCCACAAACTTACGCTTACGGATCCTCTTAACTAATCGCGTGGGAACTTCCTCCCACAATTCCGTTAGGGAAGCCAGCGCCGGATGCCCAGCATCCTGTCTCGGACCTTCGCCTAATGCCAAAATCCTACTCCGACTCGTGTTCGTCGAACTACTAGACGAAGACGAGGAGCTCGAAGAAGAGCTCCTAAAATACCGCTTCCTTTTCTTTTTCTGTACCCGTCTACCTTGTTTTATCTGACCTTGCATACCTGCTCCTTCCCGCGTCACACCGCTGTCCTGTACCCCTTCCGTTCCTTCGCTCGCTCCCTGCCGGTCAGGCAGCTTCGTCTGCGATGATCGCCTTCTTCTTATCTCTCTCTGCGCCTCGGGCTCACTCTCTCTCCACGCCTCCCGCCTGGACAGACCTGGAACTTCCTCTCCATGAAACCCTGCAACAGACTCAAAGGCCCTCTGCCCCCCGTCAAAAGCCTTCCTTTCTGGAAGCCGAACGCTCCCTCCCACATGTGTGCTATATGCCCCAGGCTGACACTGCCCAAGTAATAACTCCTCCACCTCCCCTTGCCATGTAACATCACTTTGGTCCCCACCACCCCAGGGTAACCACCCTCCAAAACCCCTAGTTCCTTCCCCCGGTGTCTCCAAATCCCCTTCCCTTCGTCCTGTCTCCCTATTGAAATAATGCTTAAGGATGTCAGCTACCACTGCCACAGAAATGCTACGCTCCCCTTTCTCCCCCTCCCCTGTCAGGGTCTCTGCTGGGGGTCCTGGTCGTGGGCTTCTCTTATCCTTCCCCCCTTTTGCCCTTGTAATAGGAATTCCGCGGCCCTGTCCTATTCTCCTGCGACCCCCTTTGCATCTGAAGCTCCCTGGCTGCTTTCTACTGCTCCCTTTACCGACGCTGGGATCCTGCTCCAACCCTGCCTCCTTAGCTCCTCCCGTACCTCCCACCAGACCTTTAGCCCTCCCTCTACCATCATTATTCCGCCCTCTGGTAGGCGGAGCCTGCGTAGGCACCTCCCCCGCCCCGGCAGGAACGCTGGAAGGGGGTCGGGACAGGGGCGGAGCCCGACCGGGCCTGCGCTTAGGAGAGCACCTGGAAGGGCTCCCCTCCCCCTTGCTCTCCGCTGCAGCGGGATGGCTTCCTACGGCGAGCGGACACGTCGGTGGGCGGATAGGGCCCTTGCGTCCCCACTCCTCGATCGAGGGAAGGCCCCCTCGGAAATCGCCTGACACATCGGACCCGGGACGCCTGGGAGCACCGGTAAGCAACGCGGATGTCGGCGCAGGCACAAGCAGGTCCTCCGGCTCAGCCCCTCTCTCTCCCGAATCGGAGATAGAGAGCGGAGGGGGGCCGGGGGAAGGGGGGGGCGAACCAGGAAGGGCCATGCGCACTGCAGGGGCAGCAGGGGCGTGCGGGCCTCCGGGAAAGCGGCGACTTGAAAAGTCTCTAGCCGCCAGGCTGAGGGAAGGGGGAACCGTGAAGGCAGAGGCACAAGCCACCTCAGGGACACGGGAGGCAAAGGAGCCGCCAGGAGGGGAGCGACTTACCCCGGCCCGGGGGACCAAACGAGCCAGCCCTAAAGGGTCCCTGGGACTGGATGCCGGCGCTGATGGGCAGCTAGACGGCAACGCCTCGGCTCTCACCACCCGCCTGTTCTTCTCCTTCCTCATCGGAAAAAAGTGAAAAACCTGCGATCCGAAACTGCTATCAAAACCCCGCAAAAAATCGCAATCAAGCCACCACAACTAGCAAGACACAGAAAAACAGTTTTCTGCCTCTTGCCTGCTGTTTCTGCCCAACTGACCGCCGTGCCTAACAGTAACCCACTTTCAAACGCTCCCACAGCCAATAGCAATGCAGCAATTTGAATTGTTGCCATTGCCATTGCCTGCTTCCACTTTCCCGCCTTCCCCCTCCTCCCCCTCTCTTCCTACGCTAACTGCCACTTGCTCACAGGTTACTAGTCACAGGGCAATACGTGATTGCCCCGCTTCCTATAACCTTATTTTCTCATGACTTCGCTTACTTCTTTCTCTGACACAAATGATACCAGGAGAGTTGCGTGCTCATAAAACTCAGCTGTTGAGTCCTCCAAAAACTGAGTTAGATTTTCCGGTATCTCTGGGTGATTAACCTTAAAAACTTTTTCTTTAGTGGAAATAGGTAGAAAATACATCTTGCTAACGCAAGGCGTCTTTTCTTCTTCAAATTTAATAACTTCAAGGAAATATTTTCTTAAAGTTATATAGGGAATCTTGTCCACTATTTTGGAAAATTAAAAAAATGTAAGTTTAAATGCCTTGAGTACTTCTCCAAATTCTCAAGTCTTCGTGAGACACTTGCTAAATCTTTAATCAGTTTAACGTTACAATCCTGAGTTTTCTGCATTGCCATTTCCATAGAGCCTACCCGAGGTTTAATCTCATTTAATTGTGCTTCACAAGAGTTAAAATTAATATTGAGATTGTCCAGCTTTGTATTGTGATCCCACAACGAACTGCCCAAAGCAGCTACCAGGTCCCAAATTGCATCCAAAGTTACTATTGCTGGTTTAGGAGGTAATTGAAACTGGGTTGACTCACCCATTTTCCTCTCCAAAGCGTTTTCCTCTGGCAAAGTTTCCCCTGTTGCAGCTGTAACTCTCTCATACACCTCCTGCTCCCTCTCGGGGGTCGATGTAACCGGCATTGCCTTCGGTTCCGCACCACCTAGGGTTTTCGATGATCCTGCGAGAAGCGAGAGGGTCAAGGGCATTCCTCCTCTCTGGCCCCCTCTCTCCGGACTTGCTGAAGCCGCGTCAGCGTCTCGATTCACAGCTGACAGAGGGAAGTCCAGGGAAACTGCAACCATTGGAGCGCGAGGAACCGGGGGAGGGCTCAAGATAATTTCCCCCAGCGATGTTGATGCTCTTTCATTGACTATCGCAGCGGGGGTATTCTCCCCCAATTAAGGCTTTTAATTAGCAGGGCTTCCTTCTCTTTTACCAGTTTCCTTGTTTGCTGTGGAATTGACATGCAGTCAGTTCTGAAGAATGACAGTTACACAGGTTTGGCAGGCTCTGCTAAACTTTAATCCGGGATGGACATTTAGAACCATAAAAGAGGCCACATTGTTATTGCAGATCCGATTCCCACACCAGACCATGTGTGCTATTGTTTCTTTTGGCCCCATTTTGGTGCCAGCAGGCACGCGCATGTTATGAAATCCGGGGTTGGCGCACGCAAGGGGGTGCACCTTGCACGCGCCGAGCCCACTCCGAGCCATGCTGCATTCCCCCGTTCCCCCACTTCCTCCCAGACCTTTTTGGTCTTCTGTCGTTTGTCACAAAACTTACTTCAGCCCTGGGGCTGAAGTAAGTTGCGCGTGCTGGCCAACTGCCGGCGCGCGATCTCAATCACAGTGGCAAATGGCCGCTGTGCCTGGAGCCTCTGATTCCCGTCAAGCCCCCGGACTGCTCCGCCCTCTCCCCACCCCTTTAGTAAAGCCCCGGGGCTTTACACGTGTCGCCGGGCCTTTTTAAAATAGGCCCGGCGCGCAGCAGGCGCGTAACCTTTTTAAAAACCTGCCCATTTTCCTTAGCTATATATTTTTTTTAAATCCTTAAATGGGTCCCAAGCACTCACCAATATCTTGGTATTTTTCTTTTAAAATGAGGTCTCTTTACAAATCTTTTGACAGCTGTGTCAGAGTTGAGAGAACTCTTACTGATGGTGCTGGCAAAATTCTCTGATTTGTGGCTTTTGTAATGTGCTTAATTGCAAGGTTCCCATCAAGGCATCATTCCCTATTTTGAAATGATTTTGGAGTTGGGGAGGTGATGTCAGTCAGATGAGGTTCCCCTTACCTGGCCACCACCTTTATTTCCTTTTGATTTTGCTTAATTTTAGGTATTTTTTTTTTTATTTTTGGAGGCCCCCCTAGAGTCTCAGGTGTCCTGTTGATGTTACTGATGATGTTAGTGAGGCAGGCCTAACGGTGCTGGTCACATTGAGGCCATTCTCTGCTTTCTCCAGCATCTGCTTTCCTTTTCTTTTTTAAATCAGTCGCAGCAGTGCTACTGCTGCCTGTAATCGTAGCTCAGCTGCAGGGGAGAAGAAGCCACCGGCAGCAGCAGCAATCTGATACTCAGCTAAACACTGCGGGTGTGCTTATTCTCCCTGCTTCTCTTCCTCAGCTTCATCGGGAGGCCCCGGTAGCTCTGACACCCAGACGCCGCAACATCCACTCAGGGCCCCCCTCACTCGCGACTTTCATGGCCTAAAGACCAGTGCCCGTGCCTTCAACTTTGCTGATCTGCACTGCACACCCGTTCCGTCGGCGGGTTGATCATGGCTCCCGTTTTTTGTTTTTGTTTGTTTAGTAGTGGAGGTGCCTTCACAGCGGTGACGGGGGCTAATGATAGCAGCAGTCCGACATGTTACCTCCCTTTCAGGCCTCTCTCCTGTAGGCCTCTCCCTTGTATCGTGGGTCTCTCGCTCCTAGTGACTTGACCGACTTTTTTTTTTTTTTAACGTGGCTGTGTTTTTCTCACCCTGCCCCACCTTTCAAAAAAAAAAACAAAAAAACTTTGGCTTCCTTCCCTTACCAGTAACCACAATTGCCATGAACAAAAAAAAAAAAAACCAGCTGCTGCTGGAGCTCTTCATTGCCTTCTGGATCGCTCTAGCTCCCTGTCAGCCTTCCAGCGTTGGGCCTTCCCCACTGTCTTATCTGTCAAACGAACCCCATCATGTCTTCCTCTCAATCCACAGGCAACTCCTTTATTATTTTTATCTAGGCCTATTTATATCTGCCCTTCCTTAAAACATAATGCTGTCCTCAACATTCCGTCTAGTACTAATAACATAGGGATGGAATACTGTGTTTACTTGTGGTCCCTGTCCCCCCCAATAAACACTTGACACATTTATGGCATTTAAATTGGCCGCAGTTTATTGCAAACAACATTAACCCGAGCCCTTGCAATTATAACATTTTCAACAACCCCCAACAGCCCCACCCCTTTTTCCCCCCCTCCCTATCTCCACCACCTTGCCCCCAGTGGTGAAGTGAAACAGCCCCTCCCTTTACCCCACCTACTCCGCCTCAAACCAGCGAGAGTAAGCTCAAACTGGGAACTTTAGCCCCGTAGTTCTCCGGTCTTCCAGTGTAGCAGCCCCCCCAACTATACGAGGATCCCCCCCATCCCCATCCCCCACCACCATATCCCTGCCCCATTCCACAGACCCTTTGGGCTCGGGTTTACTGCCACAAACAAGCCGATTTTGATCGACTTGTTCCCCCCAAACTGTGGCCTCTTTACCAATTCCTAAGTGCCTTCTCCAGCCCTTCCTGTATGGAATTATTAAATAAATCCATACCCACTTCCGATAAGTGGATCCCGTCCCTGCTGAATAGTCTGGTTCGACCTCCTAAGACCGAGGATGCCTGACCCAAAATCCACCCTCCCATTCCATCCATTTTCCCAACTGCCTATTCAATTTTTTAACCCCAGAACGCCAAATCATCTCATCTTTATTCCTTAATCGCACAATTATATCGGACCATCCTAGGAAATTCCGTGGCCATTGTATCTTTACTTGCGATTGATCTTTTTTCATGCAAGTAAGGAGCTCCCTACACGATTTAGAACATATATCATTACCTCCCAAGTGAATGATTATTATATTCGGTTCCCCCCACATTTGGATCCTCTCGGACAGAAAAGGCAAGAGTTCGTCCCAACCCATGCCCCGCTTGCTGAACCAGGACAAGCGCCATCCCACCCAATCAATGTCCAAATGTTCCCCGTAAAGACACTTCAGCGCTCTTCTCTGTGCTCGATGAATGTAAGAATGACCCACAATCCAGGCACATCCTTCGAAATGCCATACCCCCATGCACTCTGCAACACAAATGTATAAAGTTAGCAACATTCCCCGTCCCCCTCCCTCTGCCCTTGCTTCCCGGCTCTCAGTTTGCTCCCTCTGCATCCTATCCGGGATAACTCCCATACCCTGAGAAAACACACTATCACCATACATACGATCAGAAAGCATTGGACTTCCAATGCCTTTTATGCCTGTATCCGACATACCGGCTTCTACTGCCGAAGTGGCTGCCCCAATTTATTTATTATTTATTTGTTGAGTTTTATATACCATCATTCGGTGAAGCCATCAAAACGGTTTACAAGATTCAAATAGTAATTCTTTTAACAATTGTGAAAAAAAGGAATAACAGGATGCATATTAAACAAAAGATTAATCAATTATAGTCCAGAAGAGAATCATATATGAGTGAGGAGGGTTTATTTGGAGCTGGTTGGAGTCAAGTTATTTTGTGGATTTGGTTGGAAGTTCCTTTGGGTGTTAGGATGATGAGAAATTTGATTGTCAATGTAGACTTTGTGGAACAGCCATGTTTTTAGGTCTTTTTTGAAAGTTTTAAGGTTAGGTTGGGTTATCATCTTTTGGGAGGGAGTTCCAAATTTTAGGGCAGGCAATGGAAAAAGCTCTTTCTCTGGTTGTTGTCAAGTGAGCATCTCTTATGGGGGGGACATTCAAGAATCCTGAGTTGTTTGAGCGTAGGTTTCTTTGAGGATTCTGGGGGGTAATGTTTAAGCCAGTTAGTCCCTGATGTTCATTGTTTAGTATTTTATGTATGATGGTCATGGATTTGTGTTCAATTCATGCTTTAATTGGAAGCCAGTGTAGTGAAATCAATATGGGCGTTATGTGATCATTTCTCTTTGTTCCTGTCAGAATTCTGGCTGCATAATTCTGCAAAATCTGGAGAGGTTTGAGAATGGAAGATGGTATTCCAATCAGTAGGGAGTTGCAGTAGTCAATGGTAGAGAATATGAGTAACTGTAATACAGTTCTGAAGTCATAAGGGTTAAGAAACGGTTTTAAACGTCTTAGGGTTAGTAGTTTGTGATATCCCTCTTTGATTTTGTTTATTTATTTATTTATTTATTTAGTTAGATTCTTTTTTTATACCGATGTATAGCAGAATGCCTTCACTCCGGTTTACAGTGAAACAACTTCATACATGTTAGATATATGGTTTTTGAATGAAAGTTCTTTGTCAATAATAATTCCAATGTTTCTGATGTGGGTGACAGGGAGAATAGAGTTCATTTGATTGTCAAGTAAAGGAAGGGGTGATGGAGTTGGATTGGGTTTTTTATCCATGAGGATTATTTCAGTTTTGTGAATGTTGATTATGAGTTTCAGTGAAGTTAGGAGATGTTTAATTGAGACAAGTAGATCGGATGTTTCTTTGTACGTGTCTTCGATTGAATTTTGGATGGGAATTAGAAGTTGAATGTCATCAGCGTAGAGGAAGTGGGTGATTCCATTATCTTTCAGTAGTTGGCAAATGGGAAGAAGGTATATGTTAAATAGAGTGGCAGATAATGCTGATCCTTGGGGAACTCCAGTAATGAGGTTAATCTTTTTGGATGGGTTGTTGTTAATTGATACTTGGTAGGTTCTGTCAGATAGATAGGATGAGAACCATTGTAAGGTGGTGTCAGTTAAACCAATTTCAGTCAATCGTTCTAATAGTATATTGTGGTTTCCTGTGTCGAAAGCAGCTGAGAGGTCAAGGAGAATGAGTAGGTATTTTTTGCCTTTGTCGAATCCTCTTAGTATTGAGTCATTTAAAGAGAGTTTCTGTGCTTAGGTTCTTTCTTTTTTTTGTTATTAATAGTTTATTAAGTTTAAAACAGAACATAACAAGAAAACATACCGTCTGTAGCTTGTAAGCTAAACAATGAACTTGTACAGAAAAGCACTTTTACAATGGGGCGGATTTTCAGAGCCCTGCTCGCGTAAATCCGCCCAAAACCGGGCGGATTTACGCGAGCAGGGCCCTGCGCGCCGGGAAGCCTATTTTACATAGGCCTCCCGGCGCGCGCAGAGCCCCGGGACTCGCGTAAGTCCCGGGGTTCTCCGAGGGGGGCGTGTCGGGGGCGGGCCCGGTTGTCGCGGCATTTCGGGGGCGTGTCGGCAGCGTTTTGGGGGCGGGTACGGGGGCGTGGCCACAGCCCGGGGCGGTCCGGGGGCGTGGCCGCGCCCTCCGTACCCGCCCCCAGGTCGGGGCCCGGCGCGCAGGAGGCCTGCTCGCGCGCGGGGATTTACGCCCCCCTCCGGGAGGCGTAAATCCCCCGACAAAGGTAAGGGGGGGTTTTAGACAGGGCCGGGTGGGTGGGTTAGGTAGGGGAAGGGAGGGGAAGGTGAGGGGAGGGCAAAGGAAAGTTCCCTCCGAGGCCGCTCCGATTTCGGAGCGGCCTTGGAGGGAACGGGGGTAGGCTGCGCGGCTCGGCGCGCGCCGGCTATACAAAATCCATAGCCTTGCGCGCGCCGATCCAGGTTTTTAGCAGATACGCGCGGCTCCGCGCGTATCTACTAAAATCCAGCGTACTTTTGTTTGCGCCTGGAGCGCAAACAAAAGTAGGCTATTTGCGCGCCTTTTAAAATCCGCCCCAATGTGTATAACTAAACAGTGGCAAACAGACATATTAGCAGATGACATGTTCCATTTTTATTCCAACAATATTATAACCCCCTCCCCTCACCCTGTTTCCCCTTGTTTCCAGTTAACTGCAGTCTACAACAGATTAGGAGCATTTGGTGTACAAATGACAAGCAAAAATAAGCTTAAATACTTATGGATAAGGCTGGTGACTATCAACCCCATTAATGTGACTCTGGAAGGTTATTCTATATGTAAATGTAATAGGTCAGAGTTGGCCCAGACCACTTTATGACAGAGAGGTAGAATAAGAAGTGAGTGTAGAAGCTAAAGTTTAGGTGCAGAGTGAGAGCATCTGGAAGGAAGTAGCAAAGAATGTGAAGGGTACACGTTCACCCTCGGTTGGCCGAGTAGTCTTATGACATGACCATTATGTGGCTGGGAGGTAGCTCCAAGTTTTCCAAAAGGATTGGAGAAGATTATGGCGTACCGCAGTAAGATAGTCAAGATGTCGATGATGTCTCAGGAGAGTGACAACTTCTCCCACTGTGGGTATGCGGTCGCTCTTCCAATACTTAGCCAGCAGAATCCGAGAGGCTATCCACACGTGCCTACTAAACTTTTGTTGGTCTTTGTCAAGCCCTGTGAGATGGCCGTTAAGAAGTACTGCTTTGACAGTCAGTCTAATATGTGAGCAGAGCGACTTGGATAGCCAGCTTTCCATCTCCGTCCAGAACCGAGTAACACTTGAACACGACCACCATATATGTAGGAATGTTCCAACTGAACCACAGCCTCACCAGCAAAGGGGAGAGTATTGGGTGGAAATGATATGTAGACATTCTGGTACTATGTGCCATCTATAAAGCAACTTATAGCAGTTCTCTTGGAGTCACGCCGAAACGGAGCAGCGGCCTGCCATTTGGAAAATATGGCCCCATTCTTTAGGCGGCAAGGATTCTCCCAAATCTCGTTCCCATTTCTGGATATGAGGTAGAAGTGAGTGATCGAGGTTGTTTAGCATGCCATATATCTTAGAGGCAGATTTGGTAAGCTTGTCTGCCCCGATACAATAGTTTTCAAAAAGAGAGCGCGTGGGCTGTAAGATCTCCTTCCCAAGGAGAGATTGTATGAAGTGATGGATCTAAGCATACGGGAGGTAGTTGGACGCTGAAACGCCATATTGATGGCTAAGTTGTGCTAAAGATAACAACTGGCCCCCTTGATAAATATGCCCAATAGTCGTGATGCCGGCTTGAGCCCAGGGTTTAAAGAAGGGCGAGCCATGGCCTGCCGGGAAATGGGAAGTCTGATACAGTGATGATTGGTAAAAATAATAGTATCGTCCCAGTAATTTAGGCTTCCAGGCATTCCAGACCAGTAATGTTGTTCGTAGGGCCCATGATATGCAGGCGATGGGCCTCCACGTAGATCGTGGCTGCCAAAATAAGGCTCTAAGAGACATAGCGCCCAGCATGACCTGCTCGACTTGAGCCCACTGTTTGGGTGCTGCCCGCCTATTAATGTCGACAATCGCTTCCAACTGAGAGGCAGCGTAGTAGTGAAGAAGATTCGGTACTCCTAGGCCCCCAACCGCTTTTGATAGAAACATTGTCCATCGTGCAACCCGTGGTGAACGACGTCTCCAAATGAAGTCGAAAATTCTTTTCTGTAGCTTCTTCAACATTGAGGAAGACAAGTAAATTGGCAATGTGGAGAATAAGTAGAAGAGGCAGGGTAGAATATTCATCTTTATAATGGCAATCCTGCCCAGCCAGGAGAATAGTTTTTGCTGCCATTGAAGAAGATCCCGATCTATAGCTTTTAGGAGAAGGACATAGTTGAATTGGTAAAGATCTTCCAAGGAGGAGTTTAGATAGATTCCTAGATATTTAAGAGCTTTCTTTGCCCATTTAAAAGGGAAAGAGCCTTTAATTGTGGCTACATCAGCAGGGCTGAGGTTGATGTTAAGAAGCTCAGACTTTTCAAGATTCACCTTGAATCCAGATGCATGGCTAAAGGCTGCCATTTCCCGCTGCACCGCCCTCAGGGAATTTGTAGGGTCAGCCAGTGTAAACATTATGACATCCACAAAGAGGGAGATGGTGTATTGGCAGTCTTGGAGTGCAATGCCCTTGTCATCCTGCGAACACCGTATGCGAATAGCAAAAGGCTCCAGAAAGATGGCAAAAAGCAGTGGAGATAAGGAGCAGCCCTGCCTAGTGCCCCTCCCGATTTCAAAGCTTGGACCATATCTCCCATTTACCTTTACCATGGCTTTCGGGGAGTTATAAAGTTGTCGGAGCCATTGGAGAAAGGAATCCCCAAAATTCATGGTTGTCAGCGTCTGAAATAAAAAAAGGCCAGTGCACAAGGTCAAAGGCCTTTTCGGCATCCACGGCTAATAGAACTGCAGGTATTTGTTCTCTCTTCACCCACCACATGAGATCAAGAATCTTGCGGACGTTGTCTGCCGCCTTACGTTGAGGGATGAAGCCCACCTGGTCGTAGCATATGAGTCCGGCTAAGTAACGGTTCAGCCGCAGCGCCAATATTCGGGCCAAAGTTTTCAGGTCCTGGTTGATGAGCGAGATAGGCTGGTATGACCCGCAGATGGTGGAATCCCGACCTGGTTTTGGAATGACGGTTATTCCAGCTATATTAGCGTGCACATGGAAGGAGCCCCCCTCTCGTATGTAATTAAATAAGGACACCAATTGACCTGCCAGCTCGCCCGAGAGAGCCTTATAATATTCACTAGAGAGACCATCCAGGCCTGGAGATTTCCCGTTTTTTAAATGTTTGATGACTTCTCGCACTTCAACTTCCGAGATCGGAGAGTCGAGATAATCTTTCTGTTCCGCTGTTAAAGTTGGGAGTATCACCCCCGCTAGGTAGTCGTGGATATCAAGGTCCTATATATTCCCGTCCTTACAATAAAGATGAGCATAGAAATCAACAAAGCTCCTCCGAATCTCCGCCGGATTGGTGGTGAGGTTACCTGTGGAGTCCTTTATCTTTGGGATCATGCTTTGTATGGTTCGATTTTTCAACTGCCGAGCTAGCAGCTTACCAGCCTTATCATTACCCTCATAGTAGGTCTAATTGATCCTGTCTAAGTGAAAGGCTGTTTTATCCGCATGTAATTGCAGCAGTCTTTGGCGAGCATCAACAAGCTTGGAGTAGATTTTCCTTGAAAGAGTCTGCATGTGCAATTTGGCCAGATGTTCGATCTCCACCTGCAATGCTCTACTTTTGTCTTCCCGTTCTTTTTTAAGGGCTACCGCCCTTGCAATGCACAAGCCTCTCACCACGGCTTTCGAGCATTCCCAGACTGTGCTGATGGAAATCGCTGTGTCGTTGTTTAGCTGGAAAAATTCCCGTACCTGGGAAGTAAGTTGGTCTTTAAAATTGCTGTCTTTTAGAAGTGAGGAATTTAGTTTCCAGTATGCTTGGCCCCCTGATGCATCTCCATCCGCCAGATCCCACATTACTGCTCCATGGTCAGACCAAGTAATAGGGAGTATGTCCGTGTCTGTGACTCTGGGCAAGAGGCATTTGTCCACCAGAAAAAAATCAATTCGTGAATACGAGCCATGTGGATTGGAGTAAAATGTGTACGTCCGTGCTGACGGGTTATAATGTCTCCAAATATCAGACAGCTTCCAGTGGTTTACAATAGAGCGGAGGGACGATCTCGCTTTCTGTCCTGTGCGTTGAGGTTGGTGTCTTAGATAATGGGAGCTATCTTTCTCCGGACAGAGGGAGAGGTTGAATCTGCCTCCAAAAAGTCGTCTGCTCCTGAAGCGGTGCATAGATAGATAGTAGCGTATATATAGTAGTGCCCAGTTTAAGCGTAACAAGAACATATCTCCCCATGGCATCTTGGCTCTGTGCTAACAGTTCAAAAGTGACCGAGGCCGAAACTAAAATTCCCGTCTTAGCGTATCTGGAGGATTTATTTGCTGCGGCTAAAAAAGTTTGAAGATATTCCTTGTATCTCAACAGGTGTTCATGTCTCTTGCAGAGATGGGTTTCCTGTAGGAATGCAAAAGATGCTTTTCTTGTTACCAGTTCTCACAGTAGCATGTCTCTTTTTCCACGGGTGTTCAGGCCCTTCACATTTAAAGAAAGAAATCTAACCATAACAGATTAGGATAAAGAAAATTGTATCTCTAACCTCCAGGCCATACAGGGGTAATAATACATAGTACGCCCTGAGAAAAACCCCCAGCCATATTCACAAAAGTCCCACCGTAGTAGATTATTGTCATAGATCCACAGCAAAATTATGAGTGACCAGGAAAATAGACCCCAAGTTCCGAATCCGTACAGTCTCCCCTATTGGGTGTGAACCCGCTTGCCAAGAGGCCACGTGCCCCCCCCCCCCATACATGCATTTCAAACAGTAGAATAACATGCATAACAGATCATAGCCATATACGGTACATCTACTGAATCAGCTATCAAGTTTCAGCATTGAAAGTCAAGAGAATACAGTCATACATCACCCCCTATGTGAAAGAATTGGTGAACGGAATCCCCAATTAGCAGGTCCCTTAAAGTCACCCCTGGTCCGAGAGGGCATCTGCTGGAGGCTCCTGGTGTATGCGGGGCCTACATCTGTGCTTTCCCGCCTGCTGCCATCTTGGCCGGTTGTCCAGATGAGAAGAAGATTTCGCTGGTTGCGTGTCGGTGGGTAGGTTAAGTTTCAGTCCCGCCTGAGCAAATATCTTCACCGCTTCTGTCATAGTTTTCAGTCGATAAGTGATTCCTTGGTGTTGAAAGGATAGTGCAAAGGGGAACTGCCAACGGTATCGGACATCTGCGTCACGGAGGGCCTGAGTGACCGCCCGGAGCTCTTACCTTTTCTTCAATGTGCTGGGGGCCAGGTCTTGATATCGAGCCATTTCCAAGTCTCTCCGCATCCACAATCTTTTGCTCCTTGCAATCGCCATGACCCTCTCCTTCTGAGAGAAGCGTTGGAAGTTAATGGTGATGTCCCGGGCGCCATTAGGATGGCGCAGACCGAGGGATCTATGCGCTCTTTCTATTTGTATGTCCATATCCGGCGCGGCACTCGTCATAGGTTCTGTCCCAGCTTCTTGTGTCAGGAAAAAATACAAATTTCTCTGGCTGTGGTCAGACAGTCAGTGTAAGCAGCAGTCTCCGGTACCCCCTTTATCCTAATGTTAGACCGCCGATTGTGGTTCTCTAGATTTTCTATTTTGTCATTCAGGAGGATTAAGTCCCTTTGCACCTCCTGACTGGTTTGGGATAAATCTTGAATCATTAACGCATGTCCGTCTACCGTGGTGTCCATCTCATCCACACGTTGTCCTAGGGCTCTCATCTCTTCTCTGGTTTCTGCAAAAGATTTGAGCATCTCTTCTTTATGCTGTTTCATTTCTGCTCTGATTTCCATGAACCAGTCTCGTAGCAGTGTTTTGGTGGGAAATTCTGCATCTTTTGGCACTTTTTCGCTGGTGTGAGGTGGCGAAAGAATCGGGGCCTCTAACTCAGAACCATCAGGCTCGTCCACCATGTTTTCTGCCCGAGGAGGCCCCAGCTCCTGTAGCTCATGTGCCGCTTTAACAAAGGAAAATCTTTGTAACTTGCCGGTTTTTTCTCTGTTCGCCATCCAAGCTGCTTGGTGAGCCCTGTATGCTCTGTTAGGGGATGAAACGAGCGCTGGATCTGTGCGAATTTAGCAAGCGGGAGGAGGGTTGTCTGGGAGCTCTAAGCACGCGTGGCCATCTTGGATTGCGGCAAAACCACGCCCCTGCTTAGGTTCTTTCTGAATCCATATTGTGATGGTGATAGGATGTTATTTGTTTCAAGATAATCATCAAGTTGGGAGTGTACGACTTTTTCAATGATCTTGGCTATGAAAGATAGATTTGAAATAGGGCGGTAGTTTGCCAGGATTTCAGGATCCAAGTTGTTCTTTTTTAGTATTGGTTTGATTACTGCAGATTTGAGGCATTTGGGGTAATTCAGTCAGGGATAAATTGACAATCTTGGTAATGGTTAAAATATGGTGGGTTCAGTTGTTTTGAGGGTTGTTATAGGGATGTTGTCTAGTAGGTGGTTGGCAGGGTTCATTTTTTTTTATAATAGATTGAATTTCGAGAGTGGAGGCGGTGTCAAAGTTTGACCACGTCGATGTTGTTTTATTGTTCAGTCTGATGTTTTGGTTGTTGTTAATTAAGTTGGTTTGTATTAGTTTTCATATTTTCTTGTTGAAGAATTCAGCAAAGTCATCACTTCCATGTTTGGGGCATGTAGATTCTTGGGTGGTTTTAGTAAGGTTTTGAACTATTGAGAATAACATTCTGGGGTTGTGATGAAATTTGGAGATTTTGTTGGAGAAGAATTCCTTTTTTGTATTGATGATGTTTTTATATTGTGCTAGGTGGCTCCCATATATATTTAGTGTGGTTGCATTTTTGTTCCTTCTCCATTCTCTTTCTTTTTTCCGGAGTATTCCGGAGTATACGGAGTTCCTTCTCCATTCTCTTATCTTTTTTCCGGAGTATACGTTTGGCTGCTCTGATGTTATCATGTGTTTTGGTTGCTTTTTTGTCTTTATAACATAGGGGTTGATGCTGTTTGCTACTTTTTCTGTGATGTTTAGCCATGAAGTTGTTGCATCTTCGGAGTTTGATAGATTTATGTTGATTAGTTCAGCTTGTAGCGTTTTCTGTAGAAGTTCAGCGTTGAATGGAGGATGGTAAGATATTTTGTTTGGAGTGTTTTGAGGTGATTTGAGGCTGAAATTGAAAGATAAGTTGGCTTGTATTAGGTGATGATCAGACCAAGGTATATCTGTGGTGTGGATTGTATTTGTTTGCCAAACTTCAGTGTTCAGTGGTGTGACCTGCTTTATGAGTTGGAGTTTCAATTACTTGTTTTAGATGTAGTGTTGATAGGGCATCAATAATAGTTTGGCAGGTTTTTGAGTGGGTGAGTGAGTCGAAGTGTATGTTGAAGTCACTTAGGATGATGATGGGTTTGTTGAGTGATATGTTATTCATGATATATTCAATTAGTGGGGAGCAGTTTTTATCGAGTGATCCTGGAGGGTAGTAAAAGAGGCAGATTTGTAGTTTTGGTGAATCAAATAAAGCAATTTCAAACGGTGTAGATATGTTTGATGGACTAAGTATCAATTGAAGGGTTTTTTTTGGAGATTAGCATTAATCCGCCTCCTTTTTTTTCTTTCTGGGAATTGAGAAGGTATTGTATTCTTGTTTGAACAGCTGGTTAATTAGTACGGAATCCGTGTTTTTGAGCCAGGTTTCCGTTATTGCGATGAAATCTGGTTTGGTGTCGATGAGTAGGTCGTTGAATAGAGGAATTTTCTTTATTATTGATCGAGCGTTGACAAGTATGAATGAGAGTAGCATATAGTTTGAGTATTGGATGTATGTGTTGTTTTTTATGTTTGTTGGTTGTTTTTGTTTGTTATGAGGATTAGAGCATGTGTGCTTCATTTGTGGTGATTGGTTTTTTGGGAGTGTGGGTTTTTTGTTTCGAGTTGGGAGTTCGTTAGTCATATTCCAAACTTCTGTTTGAGATTCTTTTTGTTTGTAAGGTAATTGCTAGTGTTATTTGAAAGAAGAATTGGTAGAGGTCAATAAGAGGTTGTATCTGATGTGGTGGTGGTTAGTCAGCGTTGATGAAGGTGAGAGAAAAAGGAGTCCAGTAGAGGGAAATGGAGGGAGCGCTGAAAGGGCTGCGCAAAGGGGCGCACAAAGGGGTCTGCTCCTTTGGACGCGCTCCTTTGGCGTGCAGCGCCTCTGGTGGGTGTGGATTTGAAACACTCACCCGGCTCTTCCTCTCACATCAGGGGGCTGTCCTGTCGACGGTTCTGTTGGGCCTCAGCCTGTCGGGCCTTTCCAGTGCTGGGATCAGGGCTGTGCTGTCCCAGATGTTTGTGCGATTGGTGTCTGCTCTGCTGGGCTCTTCCAATGTCTGGGTCGAGCCTGTCAGCCGGTTCCAGTCGCATTCAGGGCAGGCCCTTGCGGAGTCGGGTGTCAGTGGTGGATAGAGAGGCTTCTATGTCCTGAGTGCCCCAGGACATAAACTTATTCCCTGCCATTTTTTCCCTGAACCTTTTATCATAGTTGAGACACGCCCAACCTTCGTACTCCTTGAAAGCGCCCAGGATGCTATCCCCATAAGCTAGTAATGCCCCGTACTGCTCAGGCTGGTAATGGCTGACCACGCTGGCTAACCTAACGAAACCTCGAACCCAGTTAATTATATTCTTGGTAACTTTTGGCCCCGTATAATCATCTCTTTTCTTCTTCTTACCCTTCCTGCGCTCTTTCTTATCCCCCCTTCTGCCTGATAATAGTCGAAATATGTAAACATAACGTCTTCTCCTGATTCTGCTGCGAAACCTCCTGGGAACTCCTTCCCATGGTTCTGTTAAGGCCGCTAGCGCTGGGTGCCCCATATCCTGGCAGGGGCCCGCTCCACTAAGGCGTTTAAGCTTTCCCGATGAGCTACTATCCGACGATGAAGTAGTGGACGAGTCTGAGCTCTCAGTGGAACTATTTTTTGTGACTCCTCCTTCTCTTTTTGCTTTGTGTAATTATTTTTTGACTGTACTCAGTACCTTCGTTACCTTCACTTGCTCTACGCAAAGCTCCAGATATGGGTTCCGCTGCTCCCTTTTCCCGGTTCTCTCCGTGCTGTCCTGCCGGCATATGAAAGCTCCCCACGGGCTGATTTCTCCAGGTCTCCCCGATCGACGTATTTGGCATCTCATCTTCCTGTAAGCCTGAAAGAACAGAAATACTGGCAGCAGTATCTCTCCCAAACCCTGAGCACTCTGTCGTGCTCCTTGCCCTTCGTTGTGAATCCACCCCAGCTAGGAAACTGTGCTGTCTGCCACTGGGGTCACCCTTATGGCTGAATCCCTGTTGGAGACCGACCCCCCTCCTCTCACGTCCTGGTGAAGCTGCAACCGGAAAATCTCCCCTGTCTCCTCTAAAACCCATAGGCAGCGCTTCCCCACCCCCAATGCCATGCACCCTGGTCCTACATCCATGCCGAAAACCCTGCCCTGCTCTTATTCCCCTGCTCCTCTCTGCTGCCTCTTTCATTAAGGAATACATGTGATCACACTCACCGCACTCTCGTCGTTCCTGCTCTGGATGGAACTTGTTCAGCCTCTATCCTTGATAAGCCACTCTGGGCTTGCCTCCACTGTGCCCTCGAATTGCCTGTCTTCCATGTCCCTCCTCCGATGCTCTTGTCCCTCTGCCTCCTCTCCTCAGGCTCGCCAAAGCTCCCCTCGTCACCGCATGTCCTCGCGCTGCTCTGGTTCCCTTTTGACTGGCAGCCGCTGTTTTTTGTTTTCTCGCCACTCCCATCCCGCCGTTGTCATGCCCCTTCACCTCCTCGCTCTCCTGGGCCTCATCCGATCCTGATCCCGTGCACACTACGTGTGCCTCAAGCCCCTCCGGAGGTGGGGAGGGGCTGGGCGTATTGCCCCTGGCAGCCATGAGAGGCAGTGCTCGCATGCCTGTAGCACTGGGGGAAAAGACCCGCTCCGGATCTGCTTCCTCTCTCTGACCGCCTCTATCTCCTCCGTCGGGTATGCCTCTGGGCCGCTTTCACCCGAACTAACACCCTCCCGTGGTGGAGTATGGGGCTTGCGGGTGGTCAGGCTGTTGGGTCCTGGGGAATGCTGCGTGTGCCCCGACGTGCACGGCCCTCTCCGCCCTTTCCTAGGCAACATCATTTGCACGGGTGCTGTACCCGCTCCCTTCTCCTTTCCCCTCGGCATGTACTCGCCGCTTAGTTGTAAACCCTACCTAGTCGATTTAATTACTTTCTTTGCGAAAAGACCCACTCACATTGCCAACAACAAGTCAGGCCCCCTGCTCTCTCTTAGGCTGCTTCTCTGTCTGTTGGCGCCTAGCGCCCTCTGCTGGCTCAATTTGAACGCTGCTAACGCTGCCGTGTCTGATTCTCATTGGAGCCGCTTTCCCGCCTAAACTCTCCAACCCCTCCCCCTCCCCCGCCTGCTGCACCCGGCCTATCACGCAGATTCCCCCCATGTTATGATCGCAGCACAAGACGCGCTTGTGCTGCTGCCCTTTTACATTCATACATTACATTCACATCGACAAAGGTAATGCAAATAAAAAATGGCATTAATGTCAGCGCATTTATCAGTATCTCAGTAATTTTCCAATTCCTTCTCCAAGGGATTCATTGGAGAAGTTTTATAATCATTTTTCCTTGAATCACCAGCTTAGCTGTCCCCATGTACTACTGGGAACTACAAAGTAACTTCTTTGGTGTATCTTACTTTAATACATATGATAATTTTCTTTTAGGCAACTTGGCAACAACTTTCCTTTACCCTCTCTGACCTTCTGGCTTCCATTATTACTCTTGTATTATCATTTACATCAAAGGTTATTTCTTCTAGTATTTCTCTCCGTTCTACTGGCTCTGGTAGCCTATTTTCAGGTTCATCTACTAGAAACCATATGGTTTCTTTACCCTGTTTTGGCATCTCTGAGAGTTTGAATACTTCGGTATGGGTATCTCTTTTAATTCATCATCAAATAATTCTTCTTATGGGAAGAGACATATCCTGATGTCACTTCCATGGACTATCTTTATGACTCCTCTTTGTGATTTCAATTTATAAGTGCTACCCTCCGTTTCTAACACCTCTACTATCGTATATGGTTGTGTTTCCCACGTGTCCTTGTGCATTAAAAGTACAGCATCTCCCACTCTTAATTAGTGTGTCTTTAGACTTTCTATCTTAAATTTTTTACGTATATTAAATCAATTTGGGGAATGAGTTGCAGCTATTTGACAAGCTGTTTTTAATTTTTTGTGATGACTCATTACACAGTCATCTGTGCTACCTTCTGTGTTCTCTATTCTTGTATGCAGGACATATGGCAACCTTGAGTCCCTGCCAAACATTAAGTAAAAAGGTTAATATCCTGTGGTTGCATGTATATGACTGTTGTATGCAAGTACCAGTTCTGGCAATTAGTTTACCCATTTACATTTTTTCCCCACTGCTAATCTTTAACATTTCATGTAAAGTGCAGTCAAAACATTCACAGTGCAGGTTCCCTTGAGGGTGGTATGGTGTGGCTCTACTTTTGTTTATACTGTACATATTACACATTTCTTTTATTATGTGAGACTCAAACTTTCTGCCTTGATCAGAGTGCAACCTGTTTGGGTATCCGTAACACATTATCTAATTATCAATTATCACCCTTGCTGTGGTATTTGCTGTTTGATGCCTTGTTGGAATGGCTACAATATATCTAGTAAACATATCTTTTAAAACCAGCACATATTCTATTATGTTGGACCTAGGCTCTAACATTGTATAGTCAGTGGCAAGTACTTCTAAAGGGTACATTGCTTCAAAATAGTGAAGTTCAACTTTTTCTTTTGGATACACGTCTTTTGCCAATATGCATCTCTTGCAATTCCTTATCCATTCCTTGACATCTCCATTCATTCCTGGCCAATAACAATCTCTTCTTAAAGTTTTAATGAAATTTTCAACTTTCATATGCCCTGCTTTATCATTCTTGGCTTGATATAATTCCTCCTGAATCTCTTTGTGTGCTATGAACTGATGTAATATAGAACCATCTCTGGGATCTTGTGTTTGTCTGTACCACAAATCATCTTTATTTATAATACTTCCTTTGTTTGCACAGTACTTTTTGTTCATTTGACCAATTACTTTTATCTGGATTTGTTTGTTGATCTCTAGCCACTAGTATTCAATGTAAAATTTGATTTCTTCTTTGTGATATCTTTGGAGTAATCTTGAACGATTTTATGTCTGATCTGTTTAATTTTTACATTTTCTCACCATTTTTTTACATCATGCAATTCTTTAACTTGAGCTGGTGTAATTAATAGGGGTGTGCATTCGTTTTCGCCGTATTGGCGATCCGCAACGGATATTACACTATTTGTAGTATTCGTGGGGAAGCGAAACGTATCACGATTCCCCACGAATACACGAATCTTCGCCGAATTATACGGCCACCTAAATAAAAATTTAAACACACCCCCCCCCCCCCCAGACTTACCAAAACTCCCTGGTGGTCCAGCGGGGGTTCCGGGAGCCATCCCCTGCACTCACACCCTCGGTGCCGGTTTCATCATGGCACCGATAGCCTTTGTCACAGGGGCTACCGGTGCCATTGGTCAGCCCCTGTCACATGGCCATCGGCGCCATCTTGTGCTCCTACCTTGTGACAGGGGCTGACCAATGGCACCGGTAGCCCCTGTGACATAATATGGGCAAAGGCTATCGGCCTGATGAACTCTGTACAGTGCGATACTCATCTTTTGCTTCTGCTGTGAAGTTGGTGCGTCGTTGTGGGCAAAAAGCCCCGAGTCTGTTGTGAGTCTGTGTGAGGACTTAGCCCAGGGCTGAGTGCCACTCCTGCATTGTCTCAGCTAAAATCTAGAGGCAAGGGGGGCTTCACTTGGGTCAACCCTAGAGGCCTTTTTTAAAATTGACCTTACATTAGCCACCTTCCAGTCCTGAGCTATGGTTGCCCATCTGAATGAGAGGCAACAGATTATCAGTTGCATTTCTGCAGCTATGTATTTGAGTTCCTTTAGAACTCTGGATTGAATATCATTCCTGTGAAGGAAAAACATGCCTGCACCTAAACACCCCCCCCCCCCCTCCCCCCCAATACAGGGGGTCCAGCTATCCGACTATGCGCACCCGGCAACCTACCCATTGCAGCCCGCCAGTCACCGTAAGCCCCCGAAAATGGTTGTGCTACTCAAAACTCCGTACCCTCGTCCAATACTCCGGGAAAACCCCCCAATTGCTCACACCTGGCAAATAAAACTTGCCAGAGTAACTCCCCCCCCCCCCAACCATGGAGACATCCCAGCCTCAAAACCACCCAAAAACTGCTGCGATGCCTCGTACATGGCACTCCTAGGAAAACCATCAGGCAGTCCTCCCCCCATCACCCAATCCTGCTGCAAACCCCTTCCCAAACCTAAAGCAAGACAAACAGCACCCACCGAACTACTACATACACCCACAGGGATGCCAGGCACACTCCTGCCGCTCCCCGAACTTCCAAACTAGCCCCCCCCCCCGCTCCCAAATTAGCTGCTTCTCTATTAACCCCTCCATGGATCTCAATCTGCCTGATGGGAAAAGCGCCACCCCCACTAAGCACGGGTCTACCCACGACGCTTGAAGCCCTCTGCAGCGGCGCATGTGAGACCCGACTCTGTCCCAGCCCCCTTGCTCCCCAAGCACACAAACCAGATAGAGATGTGCATTCGTTTTTCACGATTTAGCCAATGCCAACGACATTGTCTAATTCGTCATTGTTGGGGAAGTTGGGAAAAAGAATCAAAATTCCACAAATTTTCGGGTTAAAGTCGGTTTTTTATTACTGCGCACTAACGGATGTTAGTGCGCATGGACTATCCGTTAGCGCGCAGTCGCTGGACGTAGTGCGCAGTACATGGCGCCTCACCGTACTGCGCACTAACGGATTATTAGTGCGCGCTAGGTACATGCCAGTGCGCACTGATATATGTTAGTGCGCACTAAGGTAAATTGATACTACATTGATACTTTTTTGTAAATTGAAGGTTGAATATGTATTCCTATTGGGTGTCTTCTTGTTTTTTATTCATTACCAAGGTTACCAACAGCCAAGGTGCTGTTTTTTACAGATTGTTTTATATGGGGGATGGGGAATGGGAATGGGAGATAGAGCTATTAGCTTGAAGTTCTAATCCTACTGTAGTAGTGTGTCTGTGGATATTGTGATTATGTCATCAATCATGTGACTAGAATTTGTTTGATATATTATGCATAATATTCATTTGCATCATTTTTGAATTGGCCACTTAAATTAATAGGTTTATTTTCCCTCCTACTTTTAGTCAATAGGTAGCTATAATAGCTATATAATAAGGGGTGCTCTGCTTATGTGTTGCTTTTGTTTTGTGGGTTTGAGGAGAAAACATCAATCAGTTTATAGCTAGCTGCAGCTGTTGATTTGATAGCTAATATATTATACAGCCTTTATTGTTATTAAGGGGTACTAGCTGCTAGCTGGCTTAGCTAGCTGATACTAGTATCAGCCTATGATACTAGCAGCCAGCCAGTAGCTAGCCATTGCCACTAGCCACGGTAGCATATAGCTACTGCTAGCAGCCAAGTACCACTAGCCAAAATAGCCAATAGCCACAACCAGTGAGCTGAGCTGAGCTCTACTCTTTTTTTCTGTTTCTTGAGTGAGCTCTTCGTTCGCAGCATTCCTAGCCTAGGCATAGGCAGGCACCAGCACTCCAGTCCAGCAGCAGGGCTTGCTTATAAAGGACAAGGTGAAGGTAGGTGCGTTGATTGCTTTCTGAACATTGCAGCAGTAGAGTTTTAATAGATTTATAAATATATAAAATTATATAATATTATATTTATCAATATTATATAGATGTATGTGTAATCTACCAGATTTATCACTAATAGTGTTTATAGCTAGCTAGCCATAGCCAGTGACACTATGCTAATAGCTAGCTTGGCTATTAGCCTAGTGTCACTGGCTATGGCTAGCTATTAAAGCCAGTGAGTCACTACTATCAAATCAATTCTACTACTAAACCTATAATTGGCCAATAGTCTGTCCAATATCCTATATTATGTATCTTGTGCTTGGCTTGAGGCTTCTGCTCCTGTGTGTGAGATTTGTGGGTAAGACTTGAAGTGGGAGGGAGAAGTTATTTTAGTTCAAAGAACAGAATAGGCCTGAAAAGGATATGAAAAAATAGGAATAGGACTTCTCTAACCTCAATGCAGAAAAGCCTAGCCAGTCCTGCCAGGAGGCTAATGTAATGAGTGAACTGAAGTATTGCAGCCTAGTTTCAGTCTCAGTCTGCTGCAGTTTGATGCTCTGGCCAGTGCATGGTATAAATTGCAATATAATATATTAGTAAGTATACTATATCAAATTATCAATTGTCAGTGTCACTCACTGACTAATAAATAATCACTATATCCTTCTTTGTCCTGTGGTCTGGGGGTAGCCTTAGCAATAGCTAGCTAGCTATTGCTAATGCTATTAGCTCAATAAAGTTTTAAAAATGAATACCAAACTAATTTATTAACTTGTTTAATGTACTATATTTATTATATATTTCTTTGACCACAGGATCATAATGCCCCTACCAGTACCCTCTGGAAAAAAACGTGTGGCTAGTGATAGTGCTACTGGAAAGAGCTGTCTGCCAGTCCCTAGGAAAAAACTGCGATTTTTTGAGAAGAAAGAGGATGTAGAAGTGCAAGGAAACTTGTTGCAAGGGAAGGAATGAGCAACATTTGAGGGAAAGGTGAAAAGATTAGATGAAAGAATGGTGCTACAGAAAGTATTGGATGATGATGATGAATCAGATATTGAGGAGGAGGAGGAGGAGGAGGAGGAGGAGGATGATCAGGAGTTTTTGGCTAGTAAACATTCTGAGGAGAAGGAGGAGGAGGAGAACAGAAGCAATGACAATGTTAGTCAGATTGCAAAACAAACAACTACTGCCAGTGCCAGCAGTATTGCTGGTACCCTGTCCCCTACACCATTTGAACATCCACGTGTGACTACTACTACTACTACTATTTCTACTACTAGTATGAAAATGACAATTATCCAGCCTAGAGTAAGGAACAGTACAAGGACATCAAAGATTTGGAATCATTATCATGTTGTGGCTGACCAGAGATTTGGACAATGTATCCATTGTAAAAAGATGGTGAGCCGTGGAAGAATTATTGGACATCTTACTAACAGCAACATGAAATATCACCTTGAAAGAGAACATAGAGCACTGTTGCTTGCAGAAGAAGCTGGTCCCACCGTGCTTGCCCAGGCTTCAAGTAAAGCAACAGGGAAGCAGCCACAGAAGGAAAGTAGTAGTACTAAAGAAGATACAGATTGTGTGCATCTGCAGAAGCAGCAGTCTCCTCTTCCTCATCCCCAGCAGCAGCGGCAAGCTACCATGGAGCAGATGGGGTGGTGTTCTTCTGCAATGTCACAGAGCAGGAAGCAGGCAATGTCTAAAGTGGGTACACGACATAATGCTGTAATGATTGCTTTGGATGATCAGCCACTGCAGATTGTAGAAAATGAGGGATTTAAGCGGATGCTCCATTATTTCGCCCCTTACTACAAACTTCCTTCAAGAAGTACATTTAGCCGTCAGGTGCTTCCTTCCCTATACAGAAAATGTCATGCTGAAATGCAGATTATGATGGCAAGGGCAAAGGGGAGGAGCATCCATCTCACCACTGATGTTTGGACTAGTATGAATGCAATGCATGCATATTTGTTTCTAACAGCACATTGGTGGCAGCTGGATGAGGCATTAATACCTGTAAGCACTAGCAGCAGTGGCAGTGGCAGTGGCAGCAGCTCCAAAAAGGTTTCGCCAGGATACCATTGGGCTTTACTGCATGCTCAAGTGCTAGACAAGAGACATACTTCAGAAAATATCTTACATGCAATTCAGGGGATGATGGAAAAATGGAATGGGCTCCTTAGAAGCAGTGATATGGAATGCTTAAATGGATTTTTCATTACTGACAATGGTTCCAATATTATTAAGGCTCTGGCTGATGGTAGATTCAACGGCATCCGATGCTTTGCACATACCCTGCATCTGATAGTGAGGGATGATTTGGGGCTTAGTGGCAAGGAAGGTGGTACTACTAGTTGTAGTAGTCAACTCCTGAAGCGGTTGATTGAAAAGTGTCGCAAAATAGCTGGGCATTTCAATCGTAGTGTAAAAAGTGGGAAGCAACTCAGAAAGAGGCAAATAGCAGTTGGCGCACCTTTGCACAACCTTCTTCAGGATGTGCCTACCAGATGGAATTCCACCTATCTTATGTTGGAGAGGTTGTCTGAACAGCAGACACCTCTTCATGATTTGGCAATGGCAACTGAAATTGGATTGGAAAATCATCTTGGATGTCAGGACTGGACAAACATTGCACACATGGTGCATGTCCTCAAGCCTTTCAAAGTATATACTGATGCATTGAGTTCAGCTAATGCCACTTTGGGTGGTGTCATCCCTGTAATAAACTATCTGGAGGAGGTATTAGAGGAATTTCTGCATCATCCAGATTTCTCTAAGGAAGTGTTAATGCTTGTTAAATGCTTAAAGAGCAAGTTCAAAAAAGATTGAAACCTCTCATGCAAAGGGATTGCTATATGTTAGCCACGATGTGTGACCCACGTGTGAAAGGCAGTATTGCTCTCAAGAACAATGCTCTTACACATTGGAGAAAAAAGTTGATTAAAATGGTTGAAAACATAATGTCTAACAGGGTCTGTTCCACTGGTAACGATGAAAAAGAATTAGTATCATCCTCTCAGTCTCCAACTCCATCCTGCTCAAGTACTAGTATGATCAGCTGCTCCCCTACCCCTTCCATAACACATCAAAATATGAGTTATTCCACATTTAATGAACTGCCTGCCATGTCACAAGCAATCGCATCAGCTGTTGGCAGAAGAGTTACTACTACTGAGTCCTACCTGCAGGAGAATGTTTCAGAACTGCATGTTAAGAGTTTTCTGTCTGAGCCAATTCAGAGCATGGACTCAGATCCCTTGAGATATTGGGCACAGAAAGCTTCAATGTGGCCTGATCTTGCAATACTAGCACAGCACTTTCTTTCCTGCCCGCCAACAAGTGTGCAAAGTGAAAGAGTATTTTCAATGACAGGGAACATAGTGAGTCCACACCGTGCACGTTTGTCTCCAGACTTAGTCGAGCAATTGGTTTTTATCAAAATGAACTTTCCACAGCTTGGGTATCCGAACTTTCCCTGTGACTGGGAGGAGTGAGCCTCTTGTCGAGGGCCGAGATCCAAGGTCAAGGGGTGGAAGAGAGGCTTGGCTCTATGCAGCTGTGCTCCCCGCATCGCTTGCTGGGGCGCCCGGCCACAAGAGGCAGCAGCGGCCACAACATTGCCGCTGCTGCCTCTTGTGGCCCACAGGAGAAGCCAGTCTAGGAGTCACAAGACATAAACACTCTGTCCTGCTGCGTCTCCAACACAGGCTTCTCACTCCCAGGCTCCTTTCCCCCAGTGTCCACCTCTGAGGCAGGCAAGTCCTCGCTGGGTTCTTCTGCCTCAGCGTCCATCTCCGACAGCATGATTGTGTGAATGAAGTATGAAAGAATTTCAGGCCAATATAATATTAAATTGCACTTACAGTGCACAGAGAGGTTGATACTCTAACTAAGTAGCTAGTGGCTGTACTAGTAGTAGCTACCTACTAGCTAGCTACTACTAGCTACTGGATATCCAAGTACTAGCTACTACTTGGATATCCAGTTTATATCCAACTAGTAGCTAGCTACAACTACTAGCTACTAGTTGGATATAAACTGTTACTGTTATATCCACCCTACTGTAACAATATATTGATTAACCAAATATATACAGACACCCTTGAGTGTAATAAAAAGAGAAAACTGAGCACCCAGAAGTTGTACATTTCTGAAGGATTTTTTGTTCATGAGTCTGCTTTCTCCTAGTCCTTACTCCTACTTTAGTATCACAAGCATTACATTTTTTGCTTCAAATGGCTGTCTTGGTCATGGAGCAATTTTTGGCATTGACGTGTGAGTCATTGCAGTAGCTTGAGTGCTGCACACACTGCACACAGTGCACAATATTGTATTGGCCAGGTTGAAAGATGTGTGAATGGTCAGTAGCCACGGTTGAAGCCTTGACGTTGGCGCTACTGCTCACAAGTATACAACTTGTGCTAATTCAGCCAGACTGAATGTTGTATGGAAGTGTATGACTAACTTAGTTACTACTACTAAAACAATGAAATGTGTTGGATTAATAGACATACATCCGTACATGTCTGCTCTTTGTAATTTAGTAGTACCATACTATATTATTTTGGAATAATTATTATTAGTTAAATGACTAATAAATTAATATATAAAAAAGAACAAGCAAACATTTACAATGTAAACAAATTTATTTTAACATATTTATATTTCACATATATTCCACCACCACAGTAGACACATTAAAACAAAAAACAAAAAAAAAAAACAAACCAGGCCAGCAGCCCAGGTCAAGGCGAAATATGATGCCTTGACTTCATGATGTTGCAGCAGGGTCAGGCTCATGTGGAGAGGAGGGTGCCGCCACTGGAGAAACCTGCTCTGAAGCAGAGAGAACTGGCACCTCCTCCTCATGAGGCATCTCATGAGGAGGAGAAGCCATTTCCCTCTGCTCCTGAGGGGCCTCCTCCAGGGCTAACAACCTCTCTCCACATTGCAGACACTGGCCTGCAGCTCTCCGACCTTCTGCTGCAACATCATTTAGTCGGCATCATATTTCGCCTTGAACTGCCGTACTTCCTGCAGGATCTCCTCCAACTTTGAATATTGTGCACAGCAGCACTTACAGGTTGGAGGAGATCCTGGAGGAAGTACGGCAGTGCTGGTGCTGGTGCTGGCACTCGTGCTGGTGGTGGTGCTGGTGGTGGTGCTGGTGGCAGTGGTGGGCCGCTGGGTCTTGGCAGGCTTTTCTTGGCCTGTAAAGAAATAAAAAAAAAAAAAAAATTCAACATGAGACACAGAACTATACATTATACATACATTACATAGTCAGATATGACAAATAAAAAAGCAAATACTACTGGATGCGTGTGAGCAAGTTTATAAAATAATCTACCCCTTATTTAGTTTATTGACCTTGAGGATTATAGAAAAATGAGGAGTCCATTGCAGGGGAGAAGGAGTGAGGGGAGAGTGGAGGGATATCAAATCTATCAACATAGATTAGAGAGAATACATAATTTGAAGGATTGGAAGGAGAAATAATAGTCAATCTCAGGTTACACAGAATATGATGGTAGGAGATACACTACAAACCTCTTCTTTTTTTTCACCTTCAATTCTTTAGTTTACTATCATAGCCACTCAGTGTCATTTAATATATACAAATAAATAAATACACACATCCCCCCATTCCCAATCACCAGCCACTATAACTGACTGATATAAAAAAAAAAGATTTTGTTTTTCAGCCTCAGATAATATATACTACTGTACTGGCCGTGCCAAGATATATTATTTCCTACCTAGACCACTACTTGTTGTTGCTGCCTCCGTCCTCCTCTGGTGACAGCTCTGCCTCCCACTAGGCCCAGGAAGCCCCGCCTCGTCCCTGCCTGGGTGTGGTTCTGTACAAGACAAATCAAAATTCAGAGAACAACAGTTAGAATTTTAAAAACAAGAATGAGATCAGACACAATGATTCATTCACTGTTATATTAAAGAAACATTTTTAAACACAAATTCCATTACAATTAATTGAATAGTTGTGTAATGTGTGTTGTTCTTGTGTAGTATTCTGAAAACAACTTACCAGGCACGGAACGGGGCAAGGTTCGGCGGATCTCCTCGAGCCACCTACCCTCGTGCAATCGCAGATGGCGACCTGAAAATTAGTGGAATATACAGGAAAAAGAATAACATTGATTAATTTTTACAACATGCCCATGTTTTGCCTTGCCCTACTAGATTATTTTTTATGCAACATACAAAAGTTAGTTATACATAAAGGGGTAGATTTTCAGACGAGCGCGAACAGCCTACTTTTGTTTGCGCTCCAGGCGCAAACAAAAGTACGCTGGATTTTAGTAGATACGCGCGGAGCCGCACGTATCCACTAAAATCCTGGATCGGCGCGCGCAAGGCTATCGATTTTGTATAGCCTGCGCGCGCCGAGCCGCGCTACCTCCCCCCGTTCCCTCCAAGGCCGCTCCGAAATCTGAGCGGCCTTGGAGGGAACTTTCCTTTGCCCTCCCCTCACCTTCCCCTCCCTTCCCCTACCTAACCCACCCGCCCGGCCCTGTCTACACCCCCCCCTTACCTTTGTCGGGGGATTTACGCCTCCCGGAGGGAGACGTAAATCCCCGCGCGCCAGCGGGCCTGCTGCGCGCCGGGCCGCGACCTGGGGGCGGGTACGGAGGGCGCGGCCACGCCCCCGGGCCGTAGCCACGCCCCGTACCCGCCCCCAAAACGCTGCCGACACGCCCCCGGAACGCCGCGACGACCGGGCCCGCCCCCCGACACGCCCCCGACACGCCCCCCTCCGAGAACCCCGGGACTTACGCGAGTCCCGGGGCTCTGCGCGCGCCGGGAGGCCTATGTAAAATAGGCTTCCCGGCGCGCAGGGCCCTGCTCGCCTAAATCCGCCCGGTTTTGGGCGGATTTAGGCGAGCAGGGCTCTGAAAATCTACCCCAAATACTATTTTATTTATATTTCAATGTGGCTTTCAAAAAAATCCCAAATACCACCATTTCAAAAAGATAAATATAAATATCAATAATATACCACAGATAATTTTATTTCCTTTGTAGTCTAGTTATTAAGTATTAATACTAGTATAGTATAGGGTAAGGGTGGTACACTAGTAGCTAGCTAGCTAGTAGCTAGCTACTAGTATTTCTGTTTTTTTAAAATATATTTACTTAACATTATAACTTTTATTACTTATAGTAGTTAATTATTACATTATAATTATATAACTCACTGTATGCTACTAGTAGCTACTGTAGCTAGTATTACTATCATACTCTATTTAATTTTCAATGACAAAATAATATACATAATTTATAATTGAATAATATGATCAACATTATTATTTCTCACCTTTCTTTTTGAGGTCTTCCACCTCACGAGGGTAGGAGGCCCGCCGGAAAAACTCCTCCTGGAGAGAGGCCCAGGCAGCAGTCTCCCTTTGCAGGTTAGGCCTGCTGCCTGGGGGGGTGTAAAGGTTCCTCTCATCCAGGAGCATGAGCCGGGCCAGGAGGTCCACGTCGGCCTGGGTAAAGCGGGGCTTCCTGGACCTTGCTGCCACCTTGGAGGAGGACGGTGGGGAGGAGTCAGACTCCCTCCCCCTGTCACCACCAGACTCCCTTTCACGTTCCATCCTACCATGAGAAAATAAAAAAGAAGATGAAAAAAAGTATGTGCTATAGGACAGCTGTTTGTTCAGAAGCTCACACACTAATGCAGGGAGGGGCTAGGCAGCTCCCCCCTGTCTGTGAAGCCAGCCCTCAGCCCTCACCCTCACAGTGACAGTACACTATTCAGTTCAGTGGCAGGGACATGGGGGGGGGGGAGGAGTGAGGGTCAGGCAGCTGAGCTCCCCCCCTCCCCCGTCTGTGAAGCCAGCCAGCCTCTCACTACGTAATGCAGGCAGGGAGGGAGCTGTCTCAGCCCTCACCCTCACAGTGACAGTACACTATTCAGTTCAGTGGCAGGGACATGGGGGGGGGAGGAGTGAGGGTCAGGCAGCTGAGCTTCCCCCCCCCCTGACTGTGAAGCCAGCCAGCCTCTCACTACGTAATGCAGGCAGGGAGGGAGCTGTCTCAGCCCTCACCCTCACAGTGACAGTACACTATTCAGTTCAGTGGCAGGGACATGGGGGGGGGGAGGAGTGAGGGTCAGGCAGCTGAGCTTCCCCCCCCCCCTGTCTGTGAAGCCAGCCAGCCTCTCACTACGTAATGCAGGCAGGGAGGGAGCTGTCTCAGCCCTCACCCTCACAGTGACAGTACACTATTCAGTTCAGTGGCAGGGACATGGGGGGAGGGGAGGAGTGAGGGTCAGGCAGCTGAGCTTCCCCCCCCCCCCCGTCTGTGAAGCCAGCCAGCCTCTCACTACGTAATGCAGGCAGGGAGGGAGCTGTCTCAGCCCTCACCCTCACAGTGACAGTACACTATTCAGTTCAGTGGCAGGGACATGGGGGGGGGGAGGAGTGAGGGTCAGGCAGCTGAGCTTTCCCCCCCCCCCCTGTCTGTGAAGCCAGCCAGCCTCTCACTACGTAATGCAGGCAGGGAGGGAGCTGTCTCAGCCCTCACCCTCACAGTGACAGTACACTATTCAGTTCAGTGGCAGGGACATGGGGGGAGGGGAGGAGTGAGGGTCAGGCAGCTGAGCTTCCCCCCCCCCCCCCCCCCCATCTGTGAAGCCAGCCAGCCTCTCACTACGTAATGCAGGGAGGGAGCTGTCTCAGCCCTCACCCTCACAGTGACAGTACACTATTCAGTTCAGTGGCAGGGACATGGGGGGGGGGGGAGGAGTGAGGGTCAGGCAGCTGAGCTCCCCCCCCCCCTGTCTGTGAAGCCAGCCAGCCTCTCACTACGTAATGCAGGCAGGGAGGGAGCTGTCTCAGCCCTCACCCTCACAGTGACAGTACATTATTCAGTTCAGTGGCAGGGACATGGGGGGGGGGGAGGAGTGAGGGTCAGGCAGCTGAGCTTCCCCCCCCCCTGTCTGTGAAGCCAGCCAGCCTCTCATGCAGGGAGGGAGCTGTCTGTGTGACACTGACAATCTCTGTTAAACTTTTTTTTCACTAAATTAGCATAAAATTAAATGAAGTACTTTTGTGTGTTAAACTTTTAATTTCCCCAAATGTAAGTAACTTCATTTAATATTATTTTTATATTATTTTATGCTACTTTACCGAAAAAAAGTGCATTAACTATTTAACTTAACCAACTAAGTAACTAATAGTAAAGTAATACTGTATAAAAACTAAAACAAAATCTTATATATTTATTATATTATACACTTACAGTGGTAAAGTTGTTGATGATATTGATTTGTAACTCAGTCTGTGCACAGCTCAAATACTATCAGCTTGCTTAATGCTTCTCACTGGCACTGCTGCTGCTCTGTCTGACTCAGACAGCACGTAGTAAGAAAATATTTATTAGTGCGTGTAGCAAAATGGCCTCCGGGGACCTCACAGAGCACGCTCAAGATAGCGCGCACTAATCCGCGTTTGTGCGCACTACCCAGCGGTAGTGCGCACTATCCAGCGGTAGTGCGCACTAACTACGGATGAGTTAAAATACTAATTCTACATTCCCATTTGCTGTTTTCCAGGTGGTGCGAACCAGTGGGAGCCCAGAACCGTACATTTAGCTAACGAACTCCTTAAAAATTGATACGTTTTACTTAAAAGTTGCAATTTTTGGTAGTGCGCACTAGCATTAGTTAGTGCGCACTAACGGGAACTTTGGGTGCACTAACCCCGTTAGTGCGCACTAACTCCGTTCGTAAAAAAAACCAAACCACACGCGAAAAACTAAACTTTTAAACGAATCGGTCGACCGAAGCCCGACACGATTCCTAAAAACGAAGCACATCTCTAAAACCAGATGCCGCATGCGACTGCCCTCGCCTTCCTAAACCGGTGCCTGCAACCAGTGGCGCTGCAGACTACTCCATCCCTCCACTCCCCAGAGGAACTCTGTGATCCGATCGGGCAGCCATTTCTGCCATCACTCTGAGCCCTCCTGCTATCACTACTTCCAGATCGCTCACCCAAGCAGAAGGCAAAGATGAAGGGACGCTGCCGGAAGTGCCCACTACAGACGCATTACTCACCGTCTCCGCCGCCCGCTCCAAATGCCACTCCTCACCAACACCAGTAATCCTCAGCCATCGCTGCCTATTCCGACTCAAACTCTGCCAACCCCTGGCAGTTCATGTCGCCGGAAATGATTTGTTTTATATAAGCTACTTGCTAACCTCATGAGGTGCCCCTAGGCTTTCTATTTTCTGAGAGAGTAAATAACTGATTTACATTTACCTGTTCAAGTCCTTCATTCCCTCCCCCATGGCCAGAGTGCAAGGGTCTGTAGCACACCAGTGTAACACCGCTCCCCCCCCCCCCCCAAACCCACCCTAAGTTGAAAGTCCCCTCTTTCAGTGGTAGATATATGCAGTGTCATATTGTTTCTTTTACAGTTCTCTCTCCCCCCAGGTAAGGACATGAAAAAAATGTTTTTTCCCTTGTGTGAGCATACACGTAAAAGCCGCTAAAGCCCTGGTAATACACACGGGACATTTAATCAAGCCACCTCTTAAGATTATCCTACAGGGTATTTTAAATGATACGTGATATGTGTGCGCACGATATAAAATTACAGCATATCTCTGCTCGCGTACTGATACGCATGTTTATGGGCGCACTTGCGTTCTTTTCAAAGTTTGAGCAATTACAAGTTGACTCACTTTGAAGATATGTTACAGTAAAGTTTGATTTTGCAACACCCCACCCAGGTATCCAGTGCATTTTTTATATCAATGCAGAGACCAGATAGAGGAAGCCACAATGGTGAGTACAGTTTGGAGAGAGAACGAAAGAGAAAGACACCCCTCCCCCCATATACCTTGGGCCTTGGAGGTTCAGCCTCCCCAGCTTTTCGGAGAATCCATGCCCTGAGTCTGTTGTGAGACTGTGTGAGGACTTAGCCCAGGGCTGAGTGCCACTCCTGCATTGTCTCAGCTAAAATCTAGAGGCAAGGGGGGCTTCACTTGGGTCAACCCTAGAGGCCTTTTTAAAAATTGACCTTACATTAGCCACCTTCCAGTCCTGAGCTATGGTTGCCCATCTGAATGAGAGGCAACAGATTATCAGTTGCATTTCTGCAGCTATGTATTTGAGTTCCTTTAGAACTCTGGATTGAATATCATCGGGTCCCAGTGATTCGCTAACAAATAAAGTGGAGGCACATGCAGAAGTTCCCATTTTGTCTCTTCCAAATTTACTACAGAAACAGGAAAGTGTAAAGTTCTAGAATGCAAATCCAAAAAACAAATGACTTTACACACTTAGGGGTAGATTTTCAAATAGCGCGATTTGGCGTACTTTTGTTGGCGCATCAGGCGCAAACAAAAGTACGCTGGATTTTAGTAGATACGTGCGTAGCCGCGCGTATCCGCTAAAATCCGGGATCAGCGCGCGCAAGGCTATCGATTCTGTATAGCCGGCGCGCGCCGAGCCGCGCAGCCTACCTCGTTCCCTCCGAGGCCGCTCCGAAATCGGAGCGGCCTCGGAGGGAACTTTCTTTTGCCCTCCCTTCCCCTACCTAACCCACCCGCCCGGCCCTGTCTAAACCCCCCCCTTACCTTTGTCGGGGGATTTACGCCTCCCGGAGGGAGACGTAAATCCCCGCGCGCCAGCGGGCCACTAGCGCGCCGGGACGCGACCTGGGGGCGGGTCCGGAGGGCGCGGCCACGCCCCCGGGCCCGCCCCCGAAATGCTACGTCCCGCCCTGAAAACGCCGCGCGAATCGGGCCCGCGCCCCCGACACGCCCCCCTCGGAGAACCCCGGGACTTACGTGAGTCCCGGGGTCTGCGCGCGCCGGTAGGCCTATTGAACATAGGCGCACAGGCGAGCAGGGCTCTGAAAATCCGCCCCTTCATACACTGATATAAATCTCACAGGATGTTACTTCAAGGAGGAAAAAGACCTCTGAACCTCAATGTAAGTTCTTGAAAGAACATATGCACATGTTACCAGGTAAACCAATCATTGGTCTTAAAAAAATCTCCAAAAAAGTTTATTGAAAAACACTTTTATTTCTAATTTCAATTATTTGTTGACTATTTAATTTTCTCTTTTTTTTTTCTCTTTTTTAATATGTATGTAAAAATTCTTTATCTTTTTCAATGTCTATATAAAAAACCTTTTATGGGCAATATCTGAAGCCATTCAAGTTATTCTATTGTAGAGTGTATTAATCCCATATTTTCTATCTTTAGCGATTATATACAGCAGCATGAGTTTTAAACTACATCCAACATAGAACTGATATTCACAAAACTTGCGTACTGATTGATTTTAAACCAAATCAAAAAGTGTTGATATGATTCTCCAGTCCACCGACCAATTTCATATATAAAGTGGAGACACATGCAGAAGTTACCTTTTTGTGTCTTTAAATTTACACCAATTTATTTCAGTTGCCTTCACTCATCATCTATCAACAGGGGTGCAAGCAGATTTTAATTCTTACCAGTACTATACTGACACCCGCCCCTGGCTCCACTCTCTGAATACATTACCTGGGAAAACTGCATGGGGCAATTGACCTTTACCTGCCATCATCCATAATATATCGGGCTTGGTAGTGTGTCCGTCAGTGCTCGCACATGTTCCCCAGCCCGCCGATAGATGGCGCTATAATATATCGGGCTTGGTAGTGTGTCCGTCAGTGCTCGCACATCTTCCCCAGCCTGCCGATAGATGACGCAGGCAGCTCCCTGGCCGCCTTGGAGCTCAAACACACTGTACAGCGGCCATGTCACAACACCAGCTACAAGAGGTACTCCTGGGGAAATTCAGCACTACTGCAAAATGCAGAATTTGCGCAGAATTCCTCCTTCCCGCA
Source organism: Rhinatrema bivittatum (assembly GCF_901001135.1). Classification (NCBI taxonomy): domain Eukaryota; kingdom Metazoa; phylum Chordata; class Amphibia; order Gymnophiona; family Rhinatrematidae; genus Rhinatrema; species Rhinatrema bivittatum. The sequence continues at coordinate 430,794,293 of NC_042615.1, read as the reverse complement.
GATTTCCTCCCTCAGGTCGCCGATTTCCTCACTTGCCGGAAGACTATTGAAAACCGGAAGGACAGCAGCCATCGTGGGAAAGGCAGAAAATAGCAGAAGAGACCCTGGCATACTGCGAACGGAGCTCGTCCCGCAGCTCATGCTCCATTCGCAGTGAAGATGAAGGCCCGACGCACCATTTGCGGTGAAAAGGGAAGGCCCCCGTGTGCTGCAATCGGCGCACCCGGGCCTTCATCTTCGCCGTAAACAGAGCATATGCCACGGGACGCGCTCCATTCCCCGCATACCGGGGTCTCCGCTGCTATTTTCTGCTCAAGGCAAAAATGGAAGGCCCCCATGTGCCACGAACGGCACACCAGGCCTTCATCTTCGCTACGAACAGCGCGCCAGGCCTTCATCTTCACCGCGAAGGGCATGGGTCCCGCGGCATGCTGATGAGAGAGAATGTGTGTCGGGGAGGGGAGGGTGAGAGCATGGGGAGGGGGTGATGCCGGTGAGAGAGAATGTGTGTGTGAGAGAGGGGGGTGAGAGGGTAAGAGGGGGTGGGGAGGGTGTGAGAGAGAGCATGGGAGGTAAGAGAGGGTGGGTGGGGGGATGCTTCAGTGTGGGTTTCAGAGAGAGGGAGCCTATATGAGGGGAAGGGGATGCCGGTGAGAGAGAATGTGTGTGTGAGAGAGGAGAGGGGGTGTGGGGGAGTGCGAGAGACTTGGTAAATAAACTTTTCCAGCACTGGTGCCTCCACATCCCTTGCCCTGAGTGAAAACAATTTCGTTTTTCCTTTTCAGCTAACGTTTCCATACAAGAACATATGTGCCAATAAAAAGGCTCGCCGCCCGGGCGTAGAACAGGTACAGTTGCTAGTTTAGTATATGGGAATAAAGGTTAACAAAACATATATAAGGTAACACCTTTCTACAGATTCTGTTCTGACCCAAGGAACGGGAGTATTCGCTCCTGATAGCTAGTCAAAAAATGTATTCAGTCCTTTTATATATATGTATTTTATATGTAAATCTTTATTTACATGTATTCAAACTCACTAACAAAGCATCCACACTACTTTATATCACTTAGGATTATTATCAGATGTATTTTCAGTTGGATAATGTATGTACAGAAAAAGAAGATTAATAGCTGCCAAGTCATTTCCTGGAGGGAGATTTTAGACCAGTCCTGGTTTTGACAGAGTCTATCCTGACGCATTCTGGTGCCTGCAGCATTGATTTCTAATAGTAGAAGAAACTACAAGTACTAGAATGCATTGAGATGCTAGTTCAAAAAGCAGGACTGTTCTAAATTCCCTGCAGGAACTGGTTGCTCCAGGTCCTTAAAAGCCCAGTGAGCCCTGACCTGTCCACTCCACTTTCTGTCCTTTGCACAGATTGCTTTGAAACAAACCTTCAAAAACTAGGACTGGCTCAGTCTAAAGCCAGGGGCTTACCATCAGGTTGTTCCTAGTGAGCCTATATAATAAAAATAAACAAATGTTCTGCTTTGAGCACCTTTATATGACCCCATTATGTTCCTTTATATGCAAGTCACTCACATTATAAAATCCTGCCATTCCTTGTTATTATTATTAGTCATTTGTATATTGCAAATCTGATGAACACAGCACCTTTCACAGACACATAGTGGACACTCCCAACTCTTTGGAGCTTAGTCTATTCAAGACAGACAGACAAGACACACTGCAAAAACATAAGAAATTTCGAGTTAAGTGAACAAGGCCATGGCTGAGAAGGTTTTTAAAGTAGGAAGGAACTAGGTATGCTTAAACAGTAGCAGGCCAATACAGTAAAGTTGCATGAATAACGGGCGTTCAGTGTTGAGCAAATGTTTAATCTCTCAGACTGCCACAGCACAATTATGTAAGCAGACTTCCACCCACACAGGCATTCCTGAAGTTTTAAGGTGCTGAGAGGAGGCAGGATCATTATTATAACAAATGAGGAGTCATTATTTTTTAGAAATTTCTCCTGATTTTGTTCTTGCTGTAGTAAATATTGATAAATTCCTGGGAAAATAAAAACTGAAAAAAGATCCCTACAGATATCTAATTAATCAAGCACTTTAGTTGTTGAATTATTTATTCAACATCTATTAATATACAAAATTCTTCAGTGATAATGAATATAAAATTAGGCATCTATAATTTAAAATTAGTCAAAGTTATATTTATAAAATTAGTCAAACATATTTTTTATACATTTTTGTAGCATTGACATTCAATCCAAACAGCAGATGATAAAATACTTTTTTTTGTTTTAATTTAGAAATAGCTGTGTAGCCACTTATAAAAATCAAACTGCAGACTAAACGCTGAATTTCTATTTTGGACAATACTGATATGCCTCCAGGAAGCATTTGAGTATCGGGATTCACTTGTAACATTTTTATACAATTCATCCATAATTTTGCTCGTGACATAGGTCCTAATTCACTAAGCTTTTTTTTAACTCTAGCCACAGAATGGGATTAAAGCCTTAGTTAACCAAGCCCATGATGTAATAAAGTCGGTATCTCTATATAAATAAAAATGTAAATGTTCGTTTGTTCAAAATCTTAAATCTCCGAAAGTTCTTCACCTATTGCTTTGAAATTTTGACACAACGTTGCATTCGAATACGCGCGTGTTTTTATATACCTATATTATATAGATGCCACATGCTTTTTTGGAAAAACATGCTTTTTTGGAAAAACGCCATCTGTTGGGCGTACAAGCAACACACGCTATCTACAATATAAATGGGCTCTGACCCACGGCCCGCAAATGCGCAATAGAGAGCAGTTCTACCGCGCATGTGCGGACCATTGAGCTCTACGCTACGTGCTGGGTGTCACAGAGGGGAGGAGGAAAGGGCAGACGAGTCGCCGCTAGGAGAAATGGCTCAGCCCGTTCCTCCCCCGCTGGGGAAGGGGGGAGGGAGTAGGAACTGCCGGACAGTTACACAGAGGAGGAGGAAAGGGTAGAAGAGTCGCCGAGCCAGTCCGTCCACCGCTGGGCAAGGGAGGGAGGGAGTTGGGATGGCTGGAGCAGAATAAATGCAGTAGAAAGCGGCTGTGAAGAGATCACAAGCAGCTGCAGCCTGCAGCAGCCAAAGTGCAAAGAGCTGAACAGAGAACAGCTCGCCCTCCTCCCCCGCCCCCTGAGTCCCGCAGATAAGGAGAAGCCAAGTAAATATCCCGCAACTGCGGAGGGGGGGGGGAGGGGAAGGCAGTGCTGTCAGCCCGCCCGTGGGTCTCAGCCGCCATGGGAAGAGTTTACATGGGCATCGCTCTACCCCCACTCCCAGCAAAGCACCATGATGAAAGTGAAAGCCAGAGCCCTCCTCCCTCCTCCCTCTCAAGCCCCCCATCAGATTTCTTAAAGGCACAGGTCTGCCAGAAAGAGCAAAGTAAGCTAGGCAATGTGTCCCAAAACTGTTGCAGTGCCTGCCGCCTGCCCTTTGCGAGGGGGGGGGACACAGAGTGTTTTCCTCTCTCTCCCAGACACAACTGGCGTGGGAACTTTGCAAGCTCTTGCGAGTGCAAAGCAAAGACTTAGGTGGGGAGGGGACAAAAATCCCACCCATTTTAACTGTGTGAGAGAGGTGTGGTAATGTGCACTGAAGGCGAGTGTGAGTGCCAGAGAGAGAGGGAGACTACGTGAGGGATTGTGTATGTGTGTGAGAGGGATTGGGCGTGCATGTGTGAGGGACAGAGGGAGAGTGTATGTGCAAGAGAGAGAGGAAGCCTATGTAGGGGGCTATATGAGAGAAAGATTCTCTAACCCCCCCCAGCTCTCCACTTATAGGTTACAGTGGAAGGGGTTCAGTGAGGAGGGGAATGGGAGAGCAAAGGAGTTGGGGCCTGTAAGGATAAAGGGGTAGATTTTATAATTTTGTGCGAGCGTGTACTTTTGTTCGTGCACCAGGTGCGAACACAAGTACGCTGGATTTTATAAGATACGCGCATAGCCTGCGTGTCTTATAAAATCCGGGATTGGCGCGCGCAAGGGGGTGCACATTTGTTCAACCTGTGCGTGCCGAGCCCGACGCGCGCCGAGCCCGGCACGCGCTGCCTGTTCCCTCCGAGGCTGCTTCGAAATCGGACTTTCTTTCCATCCCCCCGCACCTTCCCTCCCTTCCCCTACCTAACTCACCCCCCCGGCCCTATCTAACCCCCCCCTACCTTTTGTTGGCAGATTTACGCCTGCTGAAAGCCGGCTTAAATCTGCACGCGCCATCACCCAACCCGGGGGCTGTTCTGGAGGCCTCGACCACGCCCCCGGGCCGGCGCCATGCCCCCGGACCCACCCTCTCCCCGCCCCTTTTACGAAGCCCCAGGACTTACGCGCGTCCCGGGGCTGTGCGCGCGCCAGCAGCCTATGCAAAATAGGCGCGCTGGTGTGCGAGGGCGCTGCGCGCGTAAATCCGGCCGGATGTACGCGCAGGGCATTTAAAATCCGGCCCAGAGTGAAAGGGGTCTGAGCCTGTCCCTCCGCCACCGGGGAAGGGGGGAGGGAGTTGAGATGGCAGGACCATTACGCCTCGCGAGATCCCCCCTTGGCCACCGCTGCAGCTCCTACCACCGCCGCCGCCTCTGGCCCTTCGTGGTGCTGGGGGGGGGGGGAGAGCGGAGCAGAGCAAAGACGAAGGAGGAGAGGGGACAAAAATGTCGCCCGTTTTAACGGGCTTAACAGCTTGGACTAAATATTTTACGATTCCATTTCAATGTTTCCGATGGCATTGTTAAATTGAATTTTCATAGATTTTGATTTATTTTCATTTTGATTTAATTATTTCGTGTGACATTGCGTTGGAATTGAGCTGTGTCATTTACCATACCGTTCATTATCTGAGTATAGTTTATTTATTTATTTTTTTTTCATTCTTTTTCATTTCTAGAATTATGCGGTTTACATCTAGACACGGATTGCTTCTCACATGGACAATTATATGTTGCGTGTTCTAGAGTCGGCAAACCAGACAATCTCTATATCTGCACAGACAATGGAACAACAAAACATAAGAACATAAGAAATTGCCATGCTGGGACAGACCAAGGGTCCATCAAGCCCAGCATCCTGTTTCCAACAGAGGCCAAAAACCAGGTCACAAGAACCTGGCAATTACCCAAACACTAAGAAGAACCCATGCTACTGATGCAATTAATAACAGTGGCTATTCCCTAAGTATAATTGATTAATAGCCATTAATGGACTTCTCCTCCAAGAACTTATCCAAACCTTTTTTGAACCCAGCTGCACTAACTGCACTACCTTCTCTGGCAACAAATTCCAGAGCTTTATTGTGCGTTGAGTGAAAAAGAATTTTCTCCGATTAGTCTTAAATGTGTTACTTGCTAACTTCATGGAATGCCCCCTAGTCCTTCTATTATTCGAAAGTGTAAATAACAGAGTCACATCTACTCGTTCAAGACCTCTCATGATCTTAAAGACCTCTATCATATCCCCCCCTCAGCCGTCTCTTCTCCAAGCTGAAAAGTCCTAACCTCTTTAGTCTTTCCTCATAGGGGAGCTGTTCCATCCCCTTTATCATTTTGGTTGCCCTTCTCTGTACCTTCTCCATCGCAACTATATCTTTTTTGAGATGTGGCGACCAGAATTGTACACAGTATTCAAGGTGCGGTCTCACCATGGAGCGATACAGAGGCATTATGACATTTTCCGTTCTATTAACTATTCCCTTCCTAATAATTCCTAACATTCTATTTGCTTTTTTGACTGCTGCAGCACACAAGCTTTGTGAAATTAAACATATTCGAAACATGCACTTTCTCTTTTCTTTCTTTTCCATTTAACCAGACTGAGCCACAGCAACGCGTGGCCGGGTACAGCTAGTTTAATATAAATAAACATGAGTAAAAAAAAACTGATCATGTAGTTTAGGTCCTAAGCCACAAAACATTTTCCCCATGGAGAAAGCATAGGAGAAAAACCTCAGTGGATCAAGTCCCTAATGATATCAGAGTGGAAGAAAGGAGAATCAAGAGTAAAAGAAGGAAGCTTTTCCTCACCAATGCATGGAACAGCCTTGCAGTGGAGGGGATTAAAGACTAAGCAGGAATTAAGGCCCCTGTGATTCTCACAGCCCTGTGGGTATTTTGTATCTGTGGGACTGCAAACTGATTTTCGAAGAGAAACTCCTCCTTTGAAAATCTGTGGCCCTGCAGGTGCTCTGCCAGGATGGCCTCAGCGCTGAAGGGGAGGGGAAGGTAATTATTTCAAAGGGGCTTTCTCTAGGAGTAAACACCCATTTAATAAGCACAGAGAACACCTTTGAAAATTCCGTCCAGAATGTCCCCAGCAGTGTGGATGTGAGGGTAAAGCCAAAGATCAAGTCCTGGGTCAGATAGGGCTGGGAATATTGCGAAGCAGTGTTCATACCCCCTTGGATGGGGGGGAAAAGGGGGTGGGTCAGTTTTTGCAGAATAGCTGCTGGATATAGTACCCACGATTGCTTCCGAAAGGATGCTTGGGCCATGGCCTCTGGTACTGCTTGCTGCAGGTAGGAAAAAAATCAGCAGACTGCATGAACTTGGAGGGATTTTTATCTGCTATCAAGTTCTTTGTTTTTATAATATTTATTTATAAATTGCATAAGGACATTTTATTCTTGAATTGGAAAATGTAGGCCTGATTATTCCACATCTAACAAATCATGCAATTGAAAGTAATGATTATGTAGCGTTTTCTGTTGATTTGCTAAACAATTTATATCTTCCTCAATAGCGACAAGGGTGGATTAACTATAGGCCATAAAAAGTAGAATATAATATGTATGGAGTTGCAACCACATTTCAGTGTTCCTCTGGTATCTAATACCTGTGATTGGCTTGACTCCTGTGCTTCTGTCATGTCAGACACAGATCATTGGTGAGCCCACTATTTCCTGATACAGTTAATGTAAATTCCGTCCTGATCAAAGTAAAGCTGTGTCCTGAAGAATAGGAGTTAATTGTAGGAGGGCCTGACCTTGAATGACAAGCAGCCGAGTCATGCCACTAGTGTCTCTCTAGTTCAGGGTTTATCTTTCTACTTCCAGCTATCTGTCCTTGATCTGTGATGAGTCCAGTTTGCATGATCCTCAGGTACTGGTGATAACACTTGTAAAAGAAAACAGAGTTGCAGAAAATGCTTCTCCAGGCTCAGAAAATCTATATCTAATTAAAATCAAATAAGTTCTATATAAATATTGAGATGCAGTACATGCTGTAATCCCTCCAAACTGAAACACTCTTGTTCAGTAAATGGAAATTGTGAAAAAAAAATCTTCTGGTGAGTTCAATAAAAAAGATATGAACACAAAAAGACTGCAGCGTCATTCAGTCACACCAGTGCATTTTCTTCAAGACAGAAACCATAGGTTCACAAGTGTTAAGGTGCATGGACAGGCCAAAGGAGACACAAAACATGTTATATCAACAAGTTTCGAATTTCTTGGAGTATATTTTTCTGACAAGAACATTTATTTTGCTTGATTCATTTTCTTGATGTGGCTGCTGGAGTGGAGTCTTGGGACAGTGTGAAGTGACTGTAATGGCAGGCAGCCCCCAACCATTCTGTTGTCCTCCTGCTACTGCTGCAATTCTAAAAAATATATTTTTAACATTTATCAATTCAATAGAACTTTCTTTTCATAAAATGTATTAAGTTGTCACATAATTCTAGACTTTCTTTGATGCTTCTTTTGCTTTTTATTTTCTGTTAACTCTTTGCTCTCCCCTTCCTCCAGGTTTTTTATGTTTTATTCCCTCCCTCTAGCTGTTCCTCCCCTGCTCTCCCCTTCCTCCAGGTTTTTTATGTTTTATTCCCTCCCTCTAGCTGTTCCTCCCCTGCTTCCCTCCCTCCTCCTTTGAGTCTCTCCTCTAGCTTCTTCCCTTCCTCCAGCTTCACCTCCCCTCCAGCTGTTCTGCCCCTCCTCTCTTCCTACCTTTTAGCCTGTGCAACACCTCCAGCTTCTTCCCTCTCTCCCATTGCTCCCACTTCCTTTCCTTTTTTCCCACTCCCTCCAGGCTGAGTGTGGCTCTCCTAAACCTGGAACTGAAGTGAGATATTGCCAACCTCAAGCCGGACACAGCAGTGGTAACTTCCCCTGCAGCTCTCTCAGCCTGGCTACAGCAGTAGTGGTTCCTCAACCCTCGGCCTAGGCCCTGATGTAACATCTGTGGCCCTTCCTCCAGGGCAAATACCAGGATAACAAAAAACAGGAGGAGAAGGTGTGCAAGGTTCCCTGGCTGTAGCTGTAGCACACGTCACTGAATGAACAAACAGAAAACATAAATGCATTTCTTTCATAAAACACGTTATCAAACCCAGTTGAAGCCTTACTTCTGCTTTTTAAGGGTGCATTCCAAGACTTTAATGAGATGGCGTTGCACCTGAGCTGCAGGCCATGGATTCTGAGTAACTGGGGGGAGAATCTGTCATGCAGTGAGATGATGATGAGCTGAAGGCATGTCCCGAGCAATGCGAGGAATCCTGATGCTGGTGATTGTAAGACAATGGTGGGCTGAAGGCATGATGTCCGAAGCCATGCGAGAAATCCTGATGCTGGTTATCATGGCACATGCCACCATGATACACTGTCTGGATGTGGTGGTGACTCTGTGGAGGGTAACAAAGAGCAGGCTGAACGTGTATCCCATGCCCACATGGTTCCGGAAATGGCACCGGTGCACCCATGTTGAACTGTGAGTTTATCTCAGAAATGTGGCTCCCATCGGGGGTTCTTCCAGCATTCGGCAGATTTCGTAATCTTTTTTTAGCTCTGCATGATGCCACGAATACACAGCACATAATAACCAGAAAAACCAGAAAGAACACCACAGGTCCTATAACAAACGGAAGATCATGTGAGTCCATTGTTTGAGACTGCAAAAGAAAAACACTCAGGAAAAGCTAAAGAAGCACTCAGAAAAGGATAAAAGGATTTAGTAGAATCTGGCTGCATCTGCTGTCTCCATCAGACCAGTTGCTGCATACATCCTTATTACTCCGAAGTCCACCATGCTTTGTATGTGAAGGATCAGATTCTAATTTGCTAAGTCCAAGGATCTATAAACATATAGACACTGCTTGTCTCCACCTCCAAAAATTACCAAACTTTCTAAGTGTGTCATGGACTTTACTACAAAAAATATGATCTCTGGTGATAAAAAGCTGCTTTCCATAACTAATTAACTACTTTAACTACTGGAAAGTAGAATAACCAGAAAGGAATGAAGGTTGTATAATTTTGTTTTATGCTTTCATTGCCTTAGAGCTTCCTGCTTCTTCCTGATCTTCTGGCACTCCTGCTCTGGCAGCCTACCAGTTTCTGGGTGTTGCAAGTGGCAATGGAGTCAGCAGGTGTGCTAGTCATATACTTAAGGCAAGATAATGAAAAAAGGATAATGGTGAGCAGGGGCAGGAGAGAATGGGGTAACTTTTAATTTACTTAGACAAATTTCAAATTTACCACCCCGCTGACCAATGAAATGTTCCTTTTTTACATGAGCGAAATTTAGCCAGGTAAAAAGAGAGGGCCTGGGTATCCCAGGGAATGGGGTTAAAGTTTAGCCAGGTAAGGCTGATATTGATTGCTACCCTGATAAAATTACCCAGGAAGTCTGGTTGGACAGAATGTTGTTGTAAAGTTACCCAGGATACTTAGAGAAGGACTTACCTGGATAAGTCCGGCTGAATATCTCAGCTAAAATTACCCAGCAACTTTAACTTGGCTAACTTTCCACTCACCACTCCTCTGACATTTGACCTCTAAAAGGTAAATTCAAAACAATCCAGGAATGTAAGACATTTGAAAGAAAAATAATCAGATGTAGTAGCATAGAAAATGATGGCAGATAAAGGCCAAAATGGTCCGTCCAGTCTGCCCAGCAAGTAATTTTAGGGTAGTAACTGCCGCCCCATACAGGTTAGCCCCAAGCAGAAAAGTACACTTTAGATGCGGGAGAGGTTTCCACGTTTCTTCATTCTCTCGACTAGCCAGAAGGGATCCTCTTGAGTTTGGCCCATTCCCTTTTTGAATTCCATTACCGCTGTAGGAGCCAACGTTTGAAAATGATTAGGGTGCTGAACTCAACTCAAATTACAGTTCTTCCAGCAAAAAAAGAAAAAAGAGAACACAGTGGGTTGTGTGACTTAACAGCCTGTATTTAAAAGTCCAGAGAGGAGCAGGGAATGTGGACAATTCATGTAGCCAAAAGAAAAGCTAGGGAACACACAAAGTCCCACAAATTATTGCTCTCCCCATCTTCAGCTCATCCCCACCAGTCTCCTCCCTCCTACTCCATTCCCCACCAACAACCTATCCACTCCCCCCACCCTCATTTGTCACCAGCCTTCCCACTTCTCTCCTTCTCCTTTTTCTTTTCTCCCCTTCTTTTCCCCTTCCCTTTTTACTCCATCTGCAATATTAATCCCCTTTGGCACATACTTTGAATTTTATATTCGTGGCCAGGGGTTTAATACCACCCTTCCTGCACCATTCCCACTGAACTACCCTTCTATAACCCCCCTCCAAGTTTCTTTTTATATCCCTCTACTCCCCAGCAGGGCCTTCTCAGCCACCCTTAGTCTGTTGCCCTCCTCTGCAGGCTCGGTTGACCCATCCCTTCAGTGCTGCTCACCCTTCATCAGCATGTTAGGCTTCCCTTCATTGGCAGGTTCAGATCATCTTTCAATTTGTGATTCCCGCTCCTCCACAGGCTTCAATCACTTCCCTGCCCTTCAGGCCCTTTTCGGGACTGCTTCTGTCTCCCCGCCCCCTGCAGCATATCTGGCACTCACAAATTCCAGTCCAGAGCCAGTCCCATGCCTAAAGAGTCCAAACAAGACAATTTGGCACCTGCATGTCCTGAACCCTGTCAGCTCAGCAGTCAGTATCTCACCAGGTCCACGGCCCCAGCTGCATGGAGTATTTCCTGCTCTCAATTTGGAAACCTCAGAAATACATTTATGTCTTCTGTAGAATATAACAGCAGGGGAATGTTTTATTTATTTTTGTGAATGAGAGGAACAAATAGGACAGGTTAAAAACACTTTATTCCTTTTGATACCTGCCCCTTTCTGTCAACATTTGTTGTAAAGGAGGAATTTATGGAGGTTATTTTGTTATTGGTTAACCTTTCCCTTAGGGAGGGCACTGTTCCAATAGGGGTAGATTTTCACAGGGTTATGCGCGTACCCCCCGAAAACCTACCCCTGCGCGCGCAAGCCCTGGGACGCACGTATGTCCAGGGTCTTTAAAAAATGGGCGGGCCGGGTGCAGGGCGGCGGTCTGGGGGCTGTCCCGAATCCTCTGGCACGGCAGCTGTGCTGGAGGTTCGCGCACCAGCAGCCGGCCGGCGCGCGCTCGGCAAAATAAGGTGGGGGGGATTTAGGTAGGGTTGGGGGGTGGGCTAGATAGGGGAAGGGAGGGGAAGGTGGGGGGAGCTAAAAAAAAGTTCCCTCCAAGGCCGCTCCGATTTCGGAGCAGCCTTGGAGGGAACAGGAAAAGCCATCAGGGCTCCTCTTGGGCTCGGCGTGCACAAGTTTGCACCCCCTTGCTCGCGCTGTCCCTGGATTTTATAACATGCGCGCGGCAGCGCACCCATGTTATAAAATCGGGTGTACATTTGTGCGCGCCAGGTAGTGCGCACAAATGTACCCCCCCCTCGCGCGTAAGATTTAAAATCTGGCCCATTGTGTTTAAACAAGCAGCCATCAGACCAGTTTATAAGAGGAACAATTTGCTATTGGACCTGCCTTCTAGTAATCACCCAATCTCAAAACTACCCACTCCTGGAAAAATTTCTTTGGGGCCGATGCTATAAAAAACATGTGAACAAATTGCATTCATTCGGAACGCACGCAGTTTCAACACGCGCACATTTTTTTGCCGGCACAGCAAATGCAGTATTTAAATTAATCTGAAATTAAAAGCGCGCGAAAATCGCATGCGTTGTTCGAAACGGAGCGTCTATAGCGCCGTTGTTGTTATTGCATCGAATGTTCAATATTGCATCGCTCGTGCGTTCAGTCTGCGTATATCTGTCAAAAAAAGGTTTGGCAAATTTAATACAATTGTTGAAAGTACAAAAATTGATATTTAAAACGAATAATGCATATTTGATATCGGCTTTGCTCCCCCATTGTGCCTGTGACGTCAGCAAGCGGGTCATAATCCTATCAGCAGCAGGGTATATCAATTGCTGTAACCAGGCAAACTGCCCCTTTGTGTCGAGTTCGATTGGACCTGTACCGGCTACAGACTGGTCCCTTGAATTCACACAACTTGAGCTTCATTGAGACTTGTACTCCATCGAGACTTGAGCTCCATTGAGACTTGAGCTTCATCAAGATTCATTTCATCTCTTCATGTCCTTCGATTTGCAAAGGTAAGAACTGGTTGCTTCTTACTTATATAAATACTTTTATATTATATATATATTTTTTTTGTTGTTGCATATATTTTATTTCTTTATTTAAAAGTTTTTATATACCGTCATTAAATTATTTACCATCATAACAGTTTACAATTGAGTACATATATATATTAAAAAAAAAAAATCATACTTTACATAGAGGGTGCCAGTATTATCCGGTAACAGATACACATTAAGTACTATTTGGTTTATGACATGGAGTTTACATTGATGAAATTCTCATGAGAGAGTATATGCTTTTGCTTTTCAACCTGTCGGTTTTGACTACGATTATCTGAGGGATAAAATAATTTCCAGGTAGTATCTGGAGATTATGTGCTGGGTGCTCTATATCTGCTTATCCTTATTTATTTGCTTGCGTCATTCTTTTATAGAAGGCTTGTATGAAGAGCCAGGTTTTGAGGTGTATTTTGAAAAGTTTATGATTTCTCTGAAGTCTTAGATCAAGGGGCATAGTGTTCCATAATATGGGACCTGCCAGAGACAGTGCATGTTCTCTAATCTGGGTTAGTCTTGCTGTTTTCACAGATTGAATGGTTAAGAGAGCTTTGTTTGCTGATCTTAAATTCCTATGTGGGACGTGTACTCGAAGTGCTGTGTTCAGCCATTCTGCTTTTTCATCGTGGATCAATTTCTGTATTGTGCAAAGTGCTTTGAACTGAACTCTTTGTTCTATGGGTAGCCAATGTAGTTCAGCTAGTGTATCTGTGATGTGCTCTTTTTTCCTTTTTCCACTGAGAATTCTAGCTGCGGAGTTTTGTAATATTTACAGTGGTCTTATCGTAGTGTAAGGTAAACCAAGTAGTAATGCATTACAATAGTCAGCGCTTGCAAATATCAGTGATTGAAGCACTGTGCAAAAGTTTGGCAGCGATAGTAATGGTTTAAGTTTTCTAAGTGCAAACACTCACAAATCACAATAGGTTTCTCTGGTCAAAATTATTCCATTTAAATTATAACCACATATCCAGTAAATTCTCATATATGTTTTGTAGGACCCGCACTCAATGGGTTTGTTTTTATGTCAAACTCATAATTATGGTTGTTGGTCCATTTGCTTTATTTAATTGATAACTAATTTTATAAATGTTTTTGTTTTTTTATTATGAGGTTTTCCTAAAACTAACTGAAGCTAGCCCCCTCCAATATTAATCCCACCAAGGGTGTATTAATGGAAAACGAACAATGGAGCAATGTATTTGTAGTCCATACACAAAACTTTGCAAATATGTTGAAAACAATCCCGTATAAATAGTCATATGAGAATCTCAAAAACAATACTCATCTGTCCTTGATGAAGCAAAACAGTCCCGACACGATCGTGGTTCGGACCACTCGGTCCTGCTTCAGCGGAAACCACTCTTCAAAAGCAAAACTCCATCTTCTGTAACGACTTCAGTTAAACACAATTTATTTCAAAAACTTTCATCCGTGGCTAAACCGACAAGTTGTCAGCGCGGTCTGCACTCAGTACTGCCATTTCAAAAAAATCTGAAACACGATCGTGTCGGGACTGTTTTGCTTCATCAAGGACAGATGAGTATTGTTTTTGAGATTCTCATATGACTATTTATATGGGATTGTTTTCAACATATTTGCAAAGTTTTGTGTATGGATTACAAATACATTGCTCCATTGTTTGTTTTCCATTGATACACCCTTGGCGGGATTAATATTGGAGGGTGTTAGCTTCAGTTGGTTTTAGGAAAACCTCGTAATAAAAAAACAAAAACATTTATAAAATTAGTTATCAATTAAATAAAGCAAATGGATCAACAACCATAATTATGAGTTTGACATAAAAACAAACCCATTGAGTGCGGGTTCTACAAAACATATATGAGAATTTACTGGATATGTGGTTATAATTTAAATGGAATAATTTTGACCAGTGAAACCTATTGTGATTTGTGAGTGTTTGCACTTTTTGAGGGTTTCTGGAATACGTTAGTTACTGGGCGGTTATTGTGATTAAGTTTTATAAGTACCATAAGTTTAGCATACCCTTCTTTAACCTTTAGTGTTATGTGCTCTTTGAGGTTTAGCTCTGTGTCAATTATTACTCCGAGGTTGCATACCTTCTCGGCTAATTCAATTTTTTGGTTGCTGTTGAGAATTATTGGAGTTTGCGTAATGTTTATGCTCTTTCTTTCTAAGTGTATGAATTCAGTTTTATCGATGTTAATTATCAACTCCATTTGGTTTAGTAGTTGTTTTATTATGACGAGATACATAATGGCTAAACTTATTGTTTTTTCAATGGTGTACTCTATTGGTAGGATTAATTGAATGTCATCGGCGTAAACATAATGTATGATTCCTACTCCTGCGAGGAGATGGCATAGTGGAAGTAGATATATATATATATATATTTATTTATTTATTTTTGTAATTTATGCTTTATTGATTTTCACAAACTTCATACATCGCGTGTGAGAATGGTTACAATAATGAACAACAAGCCATAAATGACTACATAACATGTTACAAAATGCAATAAACTCAGTCAGAACTCAAACCAATCTTCAAGACCATAATCCCCCAATTCAAACCCCTCCCCTTTCCCCCCCTCCCTACCCATCCCAAGGAGCATTTGTAATGCGTACCGTACTAGAAAATGCATTTAAATGTTTAGAAATCGAGGCCATATCCCGACACATGCCCATGAAGGGTAACCGAGAGATAAGAAGATCCTCATAAATATACTGTAGGACATGTCCCGAAGAGTATTTCCATGGTATAATGAACTAAAACCTTGACCCGAGTTATGTACCCCTCACCAATATAGTACACAGACACAGTGCAGGTATAGACAAACAATAATAGCTCCCATGTAGAGAGACGTCAAGGGCTGTGATAGGTTATACTTGTTTAGGACAGAAAGCATATACATAGAATGAACCCTGCAAATATAGCCAGACCTGCAATATGATAAGGGAGCAATATTAGCTTCATAACTGGGACCTTTCAGGAGGAGAGTATTCCACTTGGCGTGGAATGGGAATACAAATTGAGATTATTCCAAGTCAGATTATGCGACTTTAACCGCTTATGTTGGATAGCAGATAAGAAGTCCAACCTTTTATGTAATTGTAGCCTGTTTAACACTTCACCCAGAGTCGGGAGCACTGCAGACTTCCAATGTTGTGCAATCGTCATACGGGCCGCCATTAGAGTGTATAGACATAGCCTTTGTTGGTTGACATCCACATCTTCTATGGGCACATTTAATAAAGCCGATAGAGATGAGATGGAAAGCTTTTTTTTAAGGGTTTGCTCCAACCACCCCATGATAGATTTCCAAAAGGGCTGAATACCTGTATAGTCCCACCATATATGGTAGTACGACCCTACCTGACCGCAGTTCCTCCAGCATTTTGGGGAAATGGATGGATAAATTTTATGCAACCGTTCAGGGCTGAAGTGCCATCTGTACAGCATCTTATAGTTGTGTTCCTGAAGTCTAGCTGAAATCAAACATTTGCTAGCTCTTTGAAATATAATAGTTCGCAACTGGATGGGAATCTCTGCCCCCAGGTCCATTTCCCACTGAGTAAAATGTGAGGAAGTGGTATCTTCATCAAAGATAAGAATAGAGTAAAGTTTGGACACCACTTTAGTTATGGAGTCTGCCCTAATACAAAAGTGCTCAAACAGTGTTCGGGTAGTTTTAAGACGGTTTGACTTACACAGAGTATGTATAAAGTGGCGAAGTTGTCCATAAGACAGGTAAGCATTTCTGGGTAAAGTGTAACTGGCCTCAATTTGGCTCAAAGGCTGAACATCCCCTCCTTGAAGTAAGTGCCCTACTGTTTTGATGCCTACCAATTGCCAGGCCTGAAAAGCGGAAGATTGATACCCAATTGCAAAATCTGTGGTATGAAATAAAGCCGACTGATAAAAGTAAGACTGGGGCCCCACTATTTTAGACTTCCATTTATACCAAGTTTTGAAGGTGGCCTCCAACGACCAGGGGATGCAATTAACCTGTGTCCATGTGGACTTGGGTTGCCAAGGCATTGCCTCTATAGGCATTGCACCACACATGAATTGAGCTGCCTTAACCCACTGTTTAGGGTTTCCAACACAATGCATGTCGATAATGGCTTTCAATTGTGCAGCCCCATAATAAGCGTTAAAGTCCAGGACCCCCAATCCTCCCTGCTTCTTATGCTGGTGAAGAATGCGCCTCGCCACCCTAGGCGGTCGCTTGCGCCAGATAAAGTCAAATATTTTCTTTTGAGTTTTGCGTAGATACACAGAACTTAGAAAAACAGGTAAAGTGGCAAACAAGTAAAGAAACCGAGGAAGGACATTCATTTTAATGATAGCGATGCGCCCTAACCATGAAAAGGAACCTTTATACCATTTATCCAAGTCTTTGTCAATCTTTTTCGTTAATGGGCCATAATTCAAATTAAATAGATCTTGGAGGTTGGCATTTAAATAAACTCCTAGATATTTCAATGCCTTTTTCGCCCAGCGAAACGGGAAACGGGTGGAAATGAGTTGTTCCTCAGCTGACGATATGTTGATGTTCAATAACTCAGATTTCTCTAAGTTGACCTTGAAGCCTGATACACTACTAAATTGCTTGATCTCCAGAGCGGCTCCTGCTAGAGATTGCGTAGGATTTGTTAAAGTAAGCATAATATCGTCAGCAAAAAGCGACAATTTATAGCTGCTATCCTGAATGGGCACTCCCTGTATGGAGGCGGCCTTCCTTATCCTAGAAGTAAATGGCTCCAGGAAAATGGCGAATAAGAGAGGCGAGAGAGGGCACCCTTGACGCGTGCCCCTTCCTATGACAAAACTCTCTCCATACCCTCCGTTCACCTTAACCTTGGCCTTAGGGGCATTGTATAGTTGACGTAACCACTGCGTGAAGTGAGGCCCAAAATTCATCTTATGTAGGGTATGGAAAAGGAATGGCCAGTGTACCATATCGAATGCTTTCTCGGCATCGATAGATAATAGCACAGTTGGTATATTTTCTCTTTTCACCCACCATATTAAATCTAATATTTTCCTCACATTGTCTGATGCCATGCGCTGAGGCACAAACCCCACCTGATCGGAGTGCACCAGTAGCGGCAGGAATTTGTTTAATCTCAAGGCCAGAATTCGGGCAAGGATCTTTAGGTCTTGATTAATTAATGAGATGGGACGGTATGAACTACAAAGAGCGGGATCCCTTCCCGGCTTGGGCAACACAGTGATACCAGCTGTATTAGCCTGAGCGAATAGACACTCCCCCTCTCTGATAGCATTGAACAATTCTGTTAATAATGGAGCAACACACGTTGATAATATCTTATAATATTCCCCTGATAAGCCATCCAATCCTGGAGATTTATTATTTTTGAGGGATTGAATCACTATCGTCACCTCCTCCTCTCTAACAGGTTTGTCTAAGATCGCCTGTTGTTCAGCTGATAGTTGGGGGATGTCCACGGTATGCAAATAATTCTCTATATCACGATCCCCAATTTGTGTGTTAGCACTATAGAGAGTAGAGTAGAAATCTGTGAAACATTCCCGTATTTCTGTAGGGTCCATTGTCAATTGATCCTGATTATTTTTTATCTTAGAGATGATGCTATGGGCGACCTGTTCCCTTAGTTGCTTAGCTAGAAGTTTGCCAGCTTTATCGCTGCCTTCAAAAAATGTGTGCTTTACGCGTTCCATATGAAAAGCTAACTGAGCATCATCTAAAACCTGTAATTTATAATGAGCCTCTTTGAGCTGAATATAAACTTTATCATTCTGAGAATGATAGTGAAGGTTGGTTAGATGACTAATAGTGTTAAACAAAGCCATCCTCTGCGCCTCCCTCTTCTTTTTAACAGCCGTAGCCCGGGCTATACAGTGCCCTCTAACTATAGCTTTAGAACATTCCCATAAGCAACTGATAGGTATATCCGGTGTGCGGTTAATATTGTAATACTCCGTTAGATGATGCATGAGGTCTTGTACAAAAGAGGCGTCCTGTAATAATGATGCATTGAGCCTCCAAAAGGTCTGGCCCGCCTGAGCGGTTTTGGATGTTATTTCTATCCAGATCATTCCATGGTCTGACCACGTGATAGGCTCTATTTCGGTCCGCGTAGTTGTGAGAAGTAAGCGAAGATCTATTAAGAAAAAATCAATGCGGGAGTATGTGTTGTGAGGTTTAGAATAAAATGTATAGGCTCTAGACACTGGGTGGAAATGGAGCCAAACATCGGCTAAGTGACATTGTTTCATGGTAGAGTGCAGCAATCTTCTAACTGCCTGTCCCTGTGTATTTTGTACCTGTGGGTTTACATAGGAATTATCCTGAGAAGTGTTGAGAGATATGTTAAAGTCACCTCCCCAAATGAGAAAACCCTCTCCATGCTTTTCTATGAGTTGACTTATTCTTACATAAAATGCAGGCTGATCATTAGTGGGGGCATACACTGACAACAATGAGTAAATGACTCCTCCCGTTCTGATTTTGATAAAAACAAATCTTCCCTTATCGTCAATAACTTTTTCAATGAGATCAAAAATGACTGAGGAGGATATCAGTATACCTGTCCCAGCGTAGCGACAGTGCTTCCCCGCCACTGCTAAAAATATGTGCGGATACCCCCTAAATCCCAGCAAACGCTCGTGGCGTTTACGTACATGTGTCTCCTGTAAAAAAGCAATGGACACATGTAATCGAGACAAGTCCTTCTGTAATAGGTACCGTTTTCTGTAAGTATTTAAACCCTTAACGTTGAGAGACGCTATTTTTAACGACATTGCACTGTGATTATACAGAAAAAGAGCAAAAAATGCACATGGCTCCGGTCATGAACGCCCACAGCACACACAAGCATACAACCATGAAAAGCTCCCCGTGGATCTTCAGATTTGGTCGGCCATACGAACATAAATGCACCTCGAGTGTGAAAGATAAGCATGAGATGAGTATTCTCCCCCCTATTCAATAATTGACCCATCCCTCTCCGATCGTGGGTCCCAACTCAGTGGGGACCGTACCAAGGAGAACAAGAGTACCCCCCTCCCCGCCCTCCCTTCCCCCTCCTCCCCCCAAACCATTATAGCATAGTAATAAACGCTAAATATGAACACTCGATCCCTTAAAGAGTGGGAAATAAAAAAACAGAGCGTAACAACAGTCCCGAATAAGTTTTACGCAGAATACTAATGTCATCTCAAGTATATGAGCAATACAAACCAAACTGTTCAATAAATCCGTTGCCGCTAGCGAGGCCTGACTCAAGATTCTCCGTCAGCCTTGATCAGACAGGTTCCCCGATGCAGTTCCCAGACTATTAGCAGGGCGTTTCTTGCTGCGGTCTACCTTCTGCCACTTAGATGTAACCTGCGCCCTCCGATTGAGATTTGTAGCCAGGACAGTCGGGAGTTTAAGCGGTAGCCCCGCGTCTTGGAAAACGCGCGCAGCGTCAGCCAAATTCCTCACCCTGTGACTCTTGCCGCCATGTTGAAACGACAGGGCGAAAGGAAAATTCCAGCGATATCTGATTCCTGCTTGAGTTAAAGATTCGGTTGCCGGGCGTAGATCGTAGCGCTTTTGAAGGGTACTTGCGGCCAGGTCTTGGTAAACTGCCACCTCAATATCCTTCCAGGACCAAAGCCTCTTCTTACGAGCAATAGCTAGGATCTTTTCTTTTTGTGTGAAGCTATTAAAATTAAGCACTATATCCCGGGCTTTATTGTCCTTGCGGGCTCCCAAGGTACGATGTGCTCGTTCTATCGAAAGATTATTAGGTATTTGAGCTGCTGAGCCTTCATTCTCCGGTTCCTCTTGTGTTAATAAATAGGCGCAGAATCCTCGTGCTGTGGCCATGCTGTCCACAAACTCAGGGGTTTCGGGGATCCCCCGCAGGCGAATATTATAACGCCGGGATCTGTTTTCCAAATCTTCGATTTTTTCTGCGAGCAAGGCCATTTCTACTCGCGCTTCGGAACTGTGGGTTGAGAGCTCTTTTACAGCATGTTCCTGTTCCTCGAGGCGGATATCGATCTCGTCGACTCTATGGCCTAGTGCTAGGAAATCCTCTCTTAGTTCCGAGAAGGACACCAGAAGTTCGACTTTATTGGCTTTGTTTTCAGAGCGGAGCTCGATAAACCATTCTCTCATGGTGGTTTTGGTAGGTAAATCAGCTATGGTCGGCACTGGCTCCGTACTCGCCTGCGGGGAAAGTATTGGTGCCTCAACGTCCGTTTCAGTCTCCTCTCCTGCCATGCTGTCTGAGAGATCCAGGCCCACTTTTTTCAGCTCCGAGGCCGATCTCGTAAAAGAGAACTTTTGTAAGTCGCTTCTCTTCCTAGTAGTCATCTGTCCGGGTAACAGTAAAATCAGCTTGTGTTTTATCCGCTATTTGAGGGCCAAAATGCTTGCAAATCGAGTGTTTTAGTCCGGGGGAAGTGGGAGCCGAGGAATCAGGCGGCCATCTCGTCTCGTGGCAAACAGCGCCCCCCTATATTTATTTATTTAATCATTTTTGTATACCGGCCTTCCTCGCTGGATATCAGGTCGGTTAACAATATAATAATTAAAATTCAATAGCTAAAAATACAACATGATTACACTAGCATCATAAAACAATCTAAAGGTTAAAACTAGACTAAAAAAAACCATATTAAAACTAGACTAAAAAACAATACACTTATCAACGTCTTAAAAACTTGGCAGCTCATCATATTATTCCTATCTAAGTAAAATTTCATCCCCTAAATTCAATTGTTGCGGCAAGGATTAATATCTTATTCTGCAGACTCATGCTTAGCTACTGGCTTCCATTGTTTCATTGAATGCCTGTTCAAATAACCAAATATATGTTAAAGAGAGTAGCTGAAAGTGCCGATCCTTGTGAACTCCTGTTTTTAAGGTTATTTTTTCAGATAGAGTGTTATTAATTTGTACTTGAAATGTTCTGTTGGTTAGATATGACCTGAACCATGTGATTGTGTTACCATGTAGTCCTATTTCTTCAAGTCTTTTTATTAGTATTTCGTGTTTAACTGTGACAAATGCTGATGATAATACCAGTAATACCAGAATGTAATGTTTTCCACTGTTGAATCCTCTTAGTATATTATCTGTTAGTGCAAGTAAAAGAGTTTCAGTGCCGTAGTGCTTACGGAAGCATATATTGTACATGTATGTCCTTAAATACAGTGCTTGAGGATAGAACGTGTGAAGGATCAGCATCCAAACATATGGATGTCATAAAAGCTATGGATCCACTGGTATTGGAAACTACAGGGGGCAAACTAGTTAACAATGTCTGTTAGCTTAAGGACGTTCGATCCGTGTACGATGGTGATTCTTTTTTTTTTTGCCATTAAAGCCCACCTTTTATTTTTTATTTTGTGGTACCAATCTGGGAAGCCTTTCTCTCTCTGTCCATGCTCTCTGGGGTGCCTGTGTCTCTTTATTTTTCTATCTGTCCATGTTCTCTGGGGGGCCTGTGTCTATTTTTCTGTCTGTCCATGCTCTCTGGGGGGCCTGTGTCTGTTTTTCTATCTGTCCATGCTCTCTCGGAGGCCTTTCTCTCTCTCTATCCATGCTCTCTGGGGTGCCTGTATCTCTTTCTTTTTCTGTCTTTCCATGCTCTCTCATAGCCCTTTCTCTCTCTGTACTTGTCCGATCTGTTTTCTCATGTATCATAGCTGTTCTTTAAATTGCCACTAACTGGAGTACAATACTTTTCTTTCCTGTCTCTGTTTCGGCAGCAAGTAACTGACATGGAGAACAACAGTTGAAATGCCGGTGGTCAAGTGGATAGACATCAGAATGCCAATGGAAGAAAATGAAGCTTGCATCTGGATGAAAAGCAGGTGAGTCCTAGTGGTGTCCAATCACCTCCACAGAAGCATGTGCACGATGTGCGCTTCTCTGATGCGGGGAAGGAGCAGCTCTGCCGGAGTGTGTGTGAAAACTACAGGGCCCTCTTCAAATCAAAGTGCTCACAGTCAACCAGAAAGAAAATCTGGGAGCAGATTGCTCGAGAGGTCAGTCTTCAGGGGCTCAAGACCAGGGATGTGAAGCAGATCCAGCATCGTTGGTGTGACACCCGCAGGGAGGTGAAGGAGAAAGCTGCCAAAATTGCAGCTTCGTGTAAATGGACAGGTGGTGGACCTGCTTGTAGTCTGCAATTGGCTCCCCTGGAGGAGCTGGTCCTCTTCACACTGCATCCAAAGGCGCTTGACGGAGTGACTGCACCTGTGACTCAGGGTGACCAGAAGGTACAATTTTCAAAATGACTACCATGTTTGCACTCTTTGTTTATTTCTATGTGCTTGGGCGAGCGACCTAACTAATTTTGGAATGTTTTGTCCATTCCTGCAGCTGCTGTGTCAAACGTGAGAAGAAACAATATGGATGAAGGTGTGGAAAGTGAATTCATGTTCCCTGACATCACCGATGAGAACCCTCCCACTGAGACGCAGCCCAAACAACTTTGGACGCTGACTCTGCAGGAGGGCACCCCTCCGGAGGATGTCCCTGAAATACAGCCGGCAGAGACTACAGGGGCTCTGGTAGAGCAGCAAGTGGAGGGGGTTGGCATGCCCATCATCTGCCTAAATGAGTTTTCCAACAACATGGTGACCAACCTAATAGAACATCAGCAAGGTCACAAATCTGCTGTTGTGGAGGGGTGGAGCAGAGTCCAATCGGTCCCCCAGCAGATGCAGAGGGAGAATCTAGAGTTCCAGAACAACATCACCGCACTGGTGGGAAGACTGATTCTGGCTGTGGAGGCCTTAAGCCAAGTCTTCACATCAGCGACACCACAGTGACAGTTTTATTTATGTCTTCTCAATAAATTAGTTCCCAGTTTTTCAAAGGCTGCAATGCTCTAATTTTTACAGTCTTTTCAAGATGTCTATTTTTTACCTTGTTATGCTTTATTAGAGTATGATTAAAGGTGGGAAGCCTGCTAATAAAAACACAGGAGATAATTGCACAACCTCAGATTTTCATCACTTTTCTCACCTCTTCCCCCAACTCCTAGACATCGCCACCCAGACACCCCTACCCCTTGCCTGGTATCTTTGTGTACCCTCTCCCCATTTCGTGAAATTACCCTTGTCATCATCCTCTCCTCTAACCTCTTCCAGCTCTATCATATATTTCCCCTTGCACATTACAGGGACAGCACTGGAGGCCGGTGCTGGTTATAATACTGCAGAGCCAACAGGACAAACATCAAATGTTGAAAAAATAATTATTATTAAAAAAAAACTATTTACAATATTTATATATCTACGAGAGGGGATAGGGATAGAGGAAAGGGATTGGGCATGTTTCCCAGGGGGACGAGGAGGAGCGTCACTGGCGGGGCGGCGGGGGCCCATTTGGCCGACAGGACCATCAGCGATCCAGCTCCTGCCATGGTTGACAGAAGCTCAATCACCTGCTGCTGGCCATGTACCAGCTCTGCCAAATTGGCCCCCCACATACACCAGGAGCCCTTGCATTGTGTCCATCTTGCAGTCCAACTGACCGAGCAGTGCTACGATAGCATCCAGGCGTGCCTGGATGAAGAAGGCCTTCGTTCCTCACCAGGCACATCCTCGGATGCTGCCTTTTGCTCCTGCTGGTCCCTGGCCACCAATGGAGCATGAATGAAGGGCTCCTCGTCGTCAATGACAACTAACTCCTCGTCCCTCAGGGACATGGGGCGGGAAATGGGCAGGTGAGGCGGGGAATAGGGCTGTAGTGGTGTTGGGGGTAGGGGCCAGAAATCAGGTGGTGTTGGGGGTGGTGGAGTTGGTGGTGGGGGCCAGAAATCGGTTGGGGTTGGCGGTGGAGGTGTTGGCAGTGGCCCTTCTTCCTCCTTCGTCTCTTCTGCCACCACAGCCTCCTCCTCATCCTCTGAGCTCAAGGTGTCTGAAATAAGAAATTGCAAAAGATGTTGCGGAAAAAGACACTACAGTATTTAATGCTGGGCCTGCACCTCCCACCCATTCTACAATTCAAGCTACCAATGGAGGCCTCGCCTATACGCAGAGAGAGTAGGAATAAAAAGGAAAACAATGCAATATATATATATATATTTATCTCTTTATTTATTTAACAACTTTTTTATACCGATATTCGTGGGGACATCATATCGGTTTACAGATAACTAGGAAGAGAAAATACAGAGAACAGGGCAAGGGGGAACCGGGAGCACGTAACAATATACACTACATTATTTAATGCTGGGCTTGCTCCTCCTACCCATCCTATAATTCAAGCTACAATTCAAGGCCTCAGCCATACACTCCTCCTTGGGGTATGACACTTGGGCGTTGAATCTCACCCTGAGCACCAGCCAGGCAGCATCTGCACTTTCCTGATTTTGCTGGCACCCAGGGCTAAAAAAGAGGTGCCTTTCATCCTCCACGATAAGTATGGCCAGCAGCTGCACATCTCCCTCAGAGAAATTCGGGAGGCGCCCTCTCCCCCTCGGCATTGCTGCGGCTGCTGGCTTGAACACACACAAAATGGACATTTTAGGTGTGGCCGCAGGGGATGAACGTCGTAAGACATGCAGCCCCTTGTGGATGTCGATGACTATGGTCCCTTAAATGAACCAAACGGGTTTCCTGAACAACCTGACATCGGCAGCCCAAGTCTGGTTCAAGCCAGCAGCCGCAGCAATGCCGAGGGGGAGAGGGCGCCTCCCGAATTTCTCTGAGGGAGATGTGCAGCTGCTGGCCATACTTATCATGGAGGATGAGAGGCACCTCTTTTTTCGCCCTGGGGGCCGGCAAAATCAGGAAAGGGCAGATGCTGCCTGGCTGGTGCTCAGGGCGAGAAGGGTCCATTTGGGGACGGCCTTTCATGTGACCCTCATAGATGTCTATAACCTTGGCATCCTTCCTAGGCTGGCGATTGGACCTCAAAGAGCGCCTCGGGCATAAGCGTCCAAGTTCAGAACGTCAGTAAGGATTAAAGCAGGGCTCCCCAAACATTTAGCCAATGTGACCCCATTTTAGCACTTGAAAATTCACATGACCCCAGAGGACAACCAAACCTAATTAGTGGGGGTGTAGTTTGCCTCCATCAATCCCTCCTTTCACCTAAATCCCACTCCAGAGGGCCTCTCAACCTCTGCCCCTCCAGCTGATCCCCTCTTACATCCCCCAGTTCCTCTCCCCTTCCCAGCCTAGGCTGTTGCTCACCCACTCCTGCTTTTTACATCCTCCCCACTGAACCTCTCTCACCTCCAAGTCATTTTTTGTAACCCCAATTGATCATCTGTCATCTCCTTCCTTTCTCTTTTCTCAAAATCCCCCCCAGTTGATACTCTCACCCCTAGTTCCTCTCTTGCATCCCCCCTCTCACCTTCCACAGCCAATCCTTCTCCTACTGATCCAACCCTCAAACACTTACTGTATCTGATCCCTCCCTTCAAACAGCCCCCATCCAAACATCCCCTTGACTAGGATCAGCAGCAACATTTTCCTTTGGGCCTCAGGCGATAAGTAGATGACAACTAGTGGGAAGAGAGGGCAGGCTGATGACAGGGGCAACATTTTTCTCTTAGGTAAGTTCTGTGGTGGGAGAGGATAAAGAAGTGACAACCTGCACAGACCTGTGCAAAATCTGCCCACTCTTCCCCAATGACTGGTCCAATGTCTGATGTTGACCTGCAGCTGGCAACAACATTAGTAAGGATAGTCAGCACAGAATCTGTGAGCCAGTAAAAGCTCACAGGCCCTGCAGTGGCCCCAGTCCCTCCTCACACATGGCTTCCTGTTAACATGGAAACTCAAGCGAGGGCGGGACCATTGCAGGACCTGAGAGTGCATGCTAGCTCAAAGATCCCATGCTGATTTCTTCTATTTCTGCCTCTGGTGATGTCAGGAAAGGGCTGCCCTTTGAGGAATTTGTGACCCTGGCTGGAGGTTTTGTGACTCCTTTTGGGGTCCTGACCTACAGTTTGGGAAGCTCTGGATTAAAGAAATTACATTAAACCACAGAAACACTCATCTGCAGAAACATTATTTATTAACTATAAAGAAGTCAGAAAAGCAAAATAAAATTATAAAATAATTGAAGATCATTCAGAGCCTCTCAGACTCCGATTACAAGCCCAGAAATATAAAACACAAACAATGGAATTTGGGAAATATTTTAGGAGAGGGGTTATTTGTAAGACTTCATGCAAAATACTCCTCGATGATCCTTCGGTGAACCTCTGAGCCTCGCACTGTGTTTTCCACTTCTGCAGCCAGTTGTTCAGATAGACTGGGGGCAAGTTTTCAAGGGCCTCCACTTCCAGGCCAAAGCGCAAGGCGAGGTTATGTAGCATGCAGCAGGCCAAAATAATTCATGCAACCTATTCAGGACTGTACTGGAGGGCACCACCAGACCGATCCAAGCATCTGAATTGCTCTTTCAGCACGCCAAATGTCCGTTTGATGACAGACCTAGTGCTTGTATGTGCCTCGTTGTACCGTCTTTCCACCGCGGTGTGTGGGACCTGGAGTGGAGTCAGCAACCACAGCTTAAAACTGTACCCAGCATCACCTATAACAGAGTTAATAAATATTGCATCTTTGACACTGACAAAACAAACACCAGGAAACACATATCTACACAATAGTAACAAAACACTTTAGGATAAGGCAATTTACTTCTCCTTGTACATTACCCCATGCCACCTGGTTCTCTATCAAGACTACGGTTACCTACTGTTACTTACCAAGCAACCAGCCATCACCATGTTTCCCTTCCGGAAAATCGGTTCCAAGCGAGGAACGAGCAAGGATGTAGGAATCGTGGCAGCTCCCCGGAAACCTCGAAATTACATTCAGGATCCATTAACGGGCATCACATACCACCTGCACATTCATCGAATGGAATGGCTTCCGACTGCGGAATGCACTATCCTGTTCTGAGCTGGGGGTAAGTGCGATATGGGTGCAGACTATTGCTCCCAATACATTGGGCATCCCATCTATGTCGAAGAATCCACGCCGGAACTCCTGCAGTTCATTGGCTCCACCAGGAAATAAATATACTGTCGAATTCGTTTCATCATAGCCTTCAAGACTTGTGCAAAGTGCCACAAGACTGAGGACTTATTCATCCCACAAACCAGTCCGACTATTCTGGAAACTTCCTGTGACAAAAAAATGCAAGGTACACAGAAGTTTCACCAGCCCCGAGACAGCATGGTTGCGAGAGGCGACGGGATCTATATCATTGCGCAGGTCCTGGTACAGGGTCTCAATTGCTCTAGAGCTGAGACGTTATCTTCGCACCACTTCAGGCTCCGGTAATCCTATGATAGTTGTGCGTGGCCGAATTACATGCTGCCTCAAGGGTCTACGGATGGCTCCGGGCTGCACCTGGAAACAGAATAATGTAAGGAACATAAGACATATGGAGTCTTGCTGCTGTGACCCTAAGGTGTTTTCTAACAGTTAGACTAACCACATCCCCAGCTTACAAAAGAACAGTTGCAAACAGACCCAGAACTAAAGAACTGTAGTATTAAAAGACGCAAAATTAATGAGCGTTCAACAGTAAACCATCGATGTAATCAACATCCAACCCTAGAGTATCCTAATGGCCCAAAAATTGGACATGAATTCAATAGATTTCAATGAAAATTTAAAAGGAAAGTCATTTCTTTACTTCTGCCTGCTCCGCACGATCTGCACGATCTTCTTCCAGTCTTCTGTTGGTGGGGTTATTCGCTATTGCCGGTGTAGTTGCCCTAATTCTTGCTTGCAGACGCAAGAAAAAAGTCAACACAATGAAGAAATAAACAGTATCCATTACAGAAACAAAAAAAACCCATAAACAGGAAGCTAACAGCAAAATAACGCCAGTGTAAAGCAGGCACAAAATTTCGATCACTGAAAAACTCACTAAAGACGCACAAAATTTCAGCGCTTGTTATTGCATCAGGTATGAATACCTAATTGGCGCATTTAACTAAGATTTGCATGCCATTGGCGTTATGCTCTTCGCGCAGATTTTCCGCATGCGTTATGGACGCGTGACGTTCTCCACTCTCCAGGCCCGGCATGACTTACCTCAGGGGGATTTCTATCGCTACCTCCAACTAATGAGTTACGAAAGAGCGACCCATATTTCCCGGGATTTACTCCAGCCAATTGGTCTCTTTGAGAATTTCTGCCGAGCGGCTGACAAAGTACAGCACTTAATGTCCAAAATTTATAAGCTGCTCCTTCAGGGTATGGGCACGCGCCCAACATTCCTGTCCGCCTGGGAGGCTGATCTGGGGTCCCCGCAGGGTGACGACTTTTGGGACACTATCTTTACAGTGGGGTGTAAGGGTCTTATCTCAGCCTCCTACTTGGAAAATAGTTTCAAACTCCTTTATCGGTGGCATTATACCCCCGCTAAACTCCATAAAATTTATTCCACGGCCTCGGATCGGTGCTGGAGGGGTTGTGGGGAGCGAGGTTCCTTTTATCATATGTGGTGGGAGTGTGCTGCTGTTTCCCAGTTTTGGCAGGGACTGGCTGTGTGGCTTTCAGACATATTGCATGTTTCTATTACTCTAACCCCCATAGTTGCCCTGCTTAACTCAGACTATCCACAGCTCGACACGGCCTTACAGCGTTTTGTTAGATTGGTGGTCACCTCTGCTCGATGTGAGATAGCTTTACACTGGAAGTCTCAGGGTGTACCTACATTATTGCAGGTTCAGTCACGGGTGGCAAAGGTTTGTACCCTTAGTAAGATTACGGCGCACCGTCGGAAACAAATAGGGGCCTTTCAGCGTACCTGGTCTTTATACCTAACATGGCAACAACAACAGAAGAAGATATGATTTCCTTTTATGTCTGATTTTCTCTTATGCTATTTGTTCATACTACCTTTGCAGGAGCTCCCAGGGATGGTAGGGGAGAAGGGTGGGGGGTGAGGGGAACAGAAGGGGGGGGGGATATGTTTACACAATAACTGAGAAAAGCAGAGAATCTGTTGTAAGTCTTTATTGCATCTATTCTACTGTCAATTTTGTTATTGTACATGCTTCACAGATGCTGTATGGTTTTGTATTGTCGGTATTATCTTTCTCTAATAAACCTTAAATTTCAAAAAAAAAAAAATCTGTTATTGCATTCATGTTCCCTTTGCACTTGAAAAATGTGCGTTCAATCATGCTCGCTAAGCCAAACGCCCCGTATTGCATCAGCCCCATAGGGAGGCAAGACACATGCCTCGCTTTCCTTTTCCCCCTCCCCCAAACAAAACACAGGACAAATTCATGGCTTTACAAAAGACCACAGATTATTTCCATAACTGAACCCGAACAATCTTAATAGATAATTGGCAACATCATAACCCACCCCCACCTCCTGCAGCCAATGCACCTATCACCACACCCCAGTGTTAGGCTAAACAAAACATCCCCCTATCTCTTACCCCGCCTCATCCCAGCGAGGGTAAGCACACAGCCTGAGCATCAGCTAACAACTTTGGGCTCGGGTTTCCGCCACATACAAGGACAATCTTGGTTGCCCTTGTTCCCCCACTGCTGCCTCTTAGGATCCACCAATCAAATTTTACAATCCTTCCTGCAACGTATTGTTAAACAAATCCATGCTGACGTCGGATAGGTGCACCCCATCCACCCGAAACAAACCCTCCGATACATCCCAAGACCATTCATGCCTGATCCAAAACCCCCCTTGCTTTAGGATCCACTTCCCTATTTGCCTATTCATTTTCCTTAACTCCCCGCTTCCACAAGTGCTCTTTCTTATATCTAAGCCGATCATATCAGACCATCCCACCCTTGTATTGAGCATTGTGTTCATGATGCGTGCTAAATCCTTCCGAATCCTAGCCACCATCTCCTTACAGGAGCATACCCCTATATCGTTACCCCCCAGATGAATTAAAAGAATTTGCGGGACACCCCAAAATTTAACAAGCTTATACAGGAAGGATAATAAGCCAACCTATTTCATTCCCCGATTACCAAACCTTCTAAGCTTCCAGTTCATCACATCCAGGTTCAGGTGCTCCCCGTAAGGTCTCTGCACAGCCCATCACTGAGCCCAGTGAATGAAGGAATGGCCCACAACCCAAGCATACTCCCGATCATCAGGAACCCCCCATGATCTGCAAAAGAAGAAATATGCAGTTAACAACCTTATAAAATGTTCTCTTACCCCAACTCATACACTTATCTTCTGACATAAGAGGCAAAAGCTTTCAATCTCCACAGCCCGATATATTGAATCACATTCTCCGACAACCCCCATTCTGCAGCTAGTAGCCACCCCAATACGGAAGGAATGGGAACTATAACAGTCCACAGCCCAACCTAATCCCGTGTCCACCAATTTCAATACTTTCGTAAATTGAAAACTGGTCAAAGGAGTACCATCGGCATGCACAAGAAAAGAGCCTAGAACACCCGGCTGCACCTTCACAAAAACATGGGTAGAGCACACCGGGCACGCCAATACATCCCTTGCTGGGACTAAAGTTATGAAATGACCTTTACCCCATTGATCAACCTTCGATCTATGAATATGCAATTTTACTGCACTGCAGTATACCCAGACATGACTTGCCATTAGTCCTGCTCTGGACACATTCACCTTAGAACTCGCTACTAACTCACTAATTCTCATCGCACCAAAAAAGGCAAGAGCAAACACAGTTCTAAACAGCAATACCTCATATCTTGACCAACAAACTCTAGCCAACTGCCCCAAAATAATAACTAAATCTGGATATCAAATGGGTTGCCTTTTATCCAGCACTCTACCCCTTCCCTTTCCCATCCCCCCAACACCCTCTTGACAATAAAACTTGTAGCTGGGTTACCCCAACCCCCAAGTTTCTGAAAAAATGGAAAACCCACAATATGGGAGCGTACCTGTTACGGTTGTGGACCCTTGGGCCGGCTGAGACAGTGGATGGTATACTGCCGAGGCCCACAGCGAGTGTCACAGCCGGGAGGTGGCACTGAAAGAACTCAGAAGAGGCTTCACCACTGGAAGTCCGAGGTCCCCCCAGGAGGAGCCCGTAGGGACCCGGACCTCTTGGACTTAGGTGAGACCCTAGGATCTGGGCGGTCGCCGAAGAGATGGATGAAAGACGGCTGGGCCCAGGTAGTTGAAGAGTCTTCACTCTCGGAAGCCCACGGCTCCCCCAGGAGGAGCCCATGAGAGCCCAAGCCACTGGGACTTAGGAGAATCCTCTGGGCCAGCAAGTACCAGATACCTGAGATGATGGAAGAAGCCAAAGTCGGAGTCCAAGAGCGAAGCCGGGTCAGAAGCCAGAAGTCCGAGACCCAAACCAAAGCCAGGGACGTAAGCAGGAGACGGAGTCGTGGGACGGAGCCGGGTCAAAGCCAGAAGTCAGAGGACGAACCAAAACCAGGAGCGGAAGCTGGAAGCGAAGTCAGGAGATGAAGCCGAGTCAAAAGCCAGAAGTCAGGAGTCAATGCCAAAGCCAGGAGTGGAAACCGAAGACGAAGTCAAGAACAAGCCAGGTCAGGAGCCAGAAGATAAGATGATCAAGACACACTGCAGCAACTAAATACTCAGGGGGACTGAGGAACCTCATTGCAAGGCGCTATCTAGGTGAAGCTGCAGGGTATAAATACCCTGCAGTGTCTGGCGTCATTCAGGGCGTCCTCAGGTTTCCCGCGCTGGCCCCTTTAAGAATGGCTCCTCCTCACGCGCGCACATCTAGGCGGCGGGGCTAGCTGCCACGGATCGTCGGCATCTCTCCTGAGGAGGGAGAGATGTGTTGGGGGCCATGCAGGCCCAAGAAGACCATGAAACTGCCTGGGCCGTCACCGAGGTAGGTGGAGGGACCGGGGCACGTCCCGGGACCGCAGCAGTACCAAAGACAATGAATATCCATTTTGCCTTGCCCACAAAATGAATTGGACCACCCATTCCTCACTAACGGTTCCCCCTTCCAACCTGCGGACTCTAATAAGCGTGCCACCACATCTCTGCCCACCACATATGATGCCCAGATCGCTGGAGCCATTGATTTCTGGATCAGTCTCCATGTTTCTGAAGGCCAAGATGCCATAGGTGCTCTGGGAACTATTCTCCCGTCAAATTTACTTGCGGTGCCAACGCCCTGAAGACCTTCCACTTGAAACAAGAAAGGGCATCCGCAATCATATTTTGAGCTCCCGTAACATGCCTGGCTGTAATGGTAACATTCCAATGCAAACAAAGGAAAACTAACTCCCTCAACAAAGCTGATACCTTCATACATTTGGCTGACTGCCTGTTGATATCCTGAATGACTCCTAGGTTATCACTCCAGAAGACCACTCTTTTATCCCTGAGCCCCCCCCCCCCCCTCCCCAGATAGCCAGGGCCACCACAATGGGAACAATTCTAAAAAAGTGATATTCTTGGTGATGCCTTCCTCCACCCATTCCACTGGCCAAGGCTCGGCGCACTACTGTCCTTGGAAATAAACCCCTAAACCAGAGGTCCCTGCAGCATCCGAATAAAGCTCAATGTCATGGATCGATACCTCCTCCTCCTGCATCATACAGACACCATTGAATGACTCAAGAAAGGCTTCCCAAACCCCCAGTTCATCCTTAACCCTTCGTGTTACCCTGACAAAATGATGTCCCACTCTGATCCCAACAGTGGTGGAGGAGAGCCTTCTAATAAAAGCACGGCCCATCGGGATCACTCACCAGGCAAAATTAAGAAAACATATCAATGACTGCATTCATTGCAAAGTCACATTTGTCAATCCTCGTACTACCTTGCCGATAGAACAAGTTGTGAAGTTAAGAGAATTAGTAAAGGTAGTACGAGGATTGACAAATTTGCCTAAGAATGTAAGCTGAGTAGCCGATCCTTGAGTCTAATCCTGAGCGATCAGCAACTCTAATAGGTGGGCTACCTTCAGAAAGTCTTCTAACTGGGACTGACACAAACCTGACTGGCTAGGCCCTACAAACAAAAAATCATCAAGCTAGTGCAACATGCTATCACATCCCGTATGTTGCATGGTAACCCATTGTATAAAAGTGCTGAAAGCTTCAAAGAATGCACAAGAAACCTCGCAGCCCATAGGCAAGCAACAATCCATGAAGTAGTGCCCCTCGAAAAAGAAACCTAATAAAGGAAAACTCACAGGGTGTATGGGCAACAACTAGAACGTGGACTCTATATCTGCTTTCGCCATTAAAGCACCCCGGCCCGCTCTATGAATTTACATGGCTGCTGCATCGAATGAAACGTACCGCACCGAACATTCACTTTTAGGGATGAAATCATTCACAGACATGCCGGGTGGATAAGAGATGCCTTCTTTGGGATTACCGCTAATGGGGAAAGATGCGTTCTCCTAAATGGCGGATCAACAAACGGCCCCGCCACATGCCCCAAATTTAACTCCGATGCAGCAACACCAACCGGGCATTTCTCGCACTACCCCCAAAACCAGGACCATGATAAAGGATACTAACTCCCCACCCCCACAACCCCTGCTACTATCCCATTTAGCTCCTCACAACTTTGCCCATGCTAATGTCGGTGGTGCAGGACAAGCCTGCGCCGCCTTAACTTATAGGCAGAATAGAAGTATTTTTAATAAATAAATAAAATAAATAAAGACTCATGTGGTCCATTCAATTTACCCTCAAATTTGTTGGGGTTTTTTTTTTTTAAATAATCTGAGGGTAATTGTTGCTCTGTGAAGGTTATCCCAGTTGACACAGGTTATCCTTTTCTTTGTCTCCATCATTTAGCCACTAGGAATACTCTCTGCTAATTTTAAAACAAGCACGCGTGAACCTAGTCACATGCATATTGGTGCGCGAGTGAAGATACGCTGGAATTTTTAATCATGTGTGCACCTATGCATGTGTTGTAATATGGGCATCCAGGACATCACTTGCTCGCAACCACCCTTTTTCATTCCAATAAATACAATAGACATCAGCTTGGGTAAATAAGGCCGCAGCTTTAATAACAACCTGGTGGCCCGAGCCTTGGGCACAAGAAATAACATTACAATTTCAGCATTCAAACCCCTAGCCATCCGCCGCTCCCCGGCAGGATAGTCAGAACCAGCCACCCGGCTCGATGTTCCAGCACCCCACACCGGGTTCAGACCCCTGCCACTAACCTGCAAGGAGTCTGGCCAGGAGGCCCCCGCCACTTTCCAGCAAGGAGCCATTAACCGAAAACAGCCCCAGTTGTCAACCTCCATCCTCTTACCGTTGAAATCCATCTTAACAGATAACCAATACATAAAAACTGTCGTGGCTCGGGCCATCCGCCAAAGACACAGGCATCCTATGCCCTGTGACCCCCCAAAGATGCGGCCTCAGCTACCGAGGAAATAAATCCTCCAAGGCCTCCTGAAAAGAATTAAGGAACAGATCCATGCCCAGGAATGAAAGGTGGATCCCATCCTTACCGAACAGACCGGTGACCTTTCCCCAGGACCACTCATACCGAATGTGGCGACCCCCCAACCGAGCCAGCCATGATCCAATTTGCTGATTCGCCTTGGACCTACTCCTCCGCCAAATCACGTTTTCCCATTCAGCAGGCCTTACTATTATATCTGACCAGCACAAAATGGCGGTAGGCAGCAATATAGATACCGTCATTAAGTCCTTGCGGACGATACTGATAAACTGCCTCCCTGTCATTTTGCCCCAGTCATTACCCCCCAGGTGAACCACCAGCGCCCGCGGCGTACCAAGTCACTCGCGTTCCCGCTGCACACAAGAAATTAATTCATCCCATAACATTCCCCTGCGCCCCAACCAATGCACCCGCACCCCCTTTTTCTGCAAATCCAGGTGAGGCCCGTATGGTCGACCGCAGGCATGCCTGTACGCCCAATAATCCAAACGGACTTCCCATCAGCTGCCGCACCTGGAAGGAAACAAGAGTTAAGCACCACTCATCAGCGCCCCGACTCCGGGCGAACGTAACCCTTGAACGCGCCAGACCGCCATCTACCTATCCTCTGGATCACACCCCCCGACAATCCCGCATTAGCCGCCGAAGTCGCCGCCCCAATCCGAAACGAATGAGTCCCAAAACAACGCCCGTCCAAACCGACAGATAACAGAGCCCGACGAAGCACCATCTCAAACTGGTACTTTGTCAAGGGGCGGAGGTCGACATGAACCAAAAACGGAGCCGCCCCAAGCGGCCGCCCTTGACAGTATAGTGCCACATTACCCACTGGACAGGAACGCAACCCAGGAACCGCATTAAGCACGACCGACAACCCCCTGCCCCGTTGATCGGTCTTAGACCGAGGAATACTGATCACCACCACCCTGCTAGTAACCACCACATGCCTCGCCAGGAGCCCCGGGTAATCCCTGCTGCCTGCGGACCGTGCCACCAGCTCGCTAACCTGAAAAGCTCCGAAGAAAGCGAAGACAAACGCCACCCGAAACAGAACTGTTTCATACTGGGACGAGCAAACGTCCGACAAAGCGTCCCACAAGTGCAAGAGAATATCATGCGTGATTGGAAGCCGTCGGTCGAGCCTCCGCCCCACCACTCGGGTCCAACTCTCCAGCAACCACCGCACAATGAACCAACTCGATGGGAAACCCCACCTGTGAGCCCGCATGAAGAAGAAGAAACCAGCCAGCTGTCTCCCCACAGCCGCCCGCAAGCAACCGGCCGCCCTAGCTTGCTCAATGAAACGCACCAATGAGACGTCGGAGACGGGGCCTCCCAACCAACCCAGGGAAGACAGAAATGCAGCCACCTTACGGACACCACCCACATAACCTGATCACGTGGAGGGGGCTAATGAAGCCCGCAGCAGGTTCCAGGCCTCTGGGAACTGAATCTCCAAAGGGAAGACGGCACCGGAGCTCCACAGGGGTCCGCCTCCGGAGCAAGTTCTCGAAACAACTCCCACTTGAAACGAGAAAGAGAGTCAGCCACACCATTAGCAACACCAGGTACGTGTCGGGCCCAAATTGTCACGTTTAACGACATACAGAGCATAATCAGTTCCCGCAACAGCTCGGATACCCTGAGGCACCGCGCCACCCTCTTGTTTATGAACTCGACCACACCCATGTTGTCACACCAGAACACTAGCCTCTTACCCCGTAGCTGCAAACCCCAAATGTGCAGGGCCACCACAATCGGAAACAATTCCAAAAACGTGACTTTTTTGTGGCCCCCGATGTCACCCACTCCCCCGGCCAGCCGGCCGCGCACCACGAACCTTGAAAATAAGCTCCGAATCCCAGCGAACCTGCCGCGTCCGTAAACAGCTCCAAATCATGATTGGAAAACGGGCTCAGTTGCCAGAACGCGAACCCGTTAAACCCAACTAAGAAATTGTCCCAAACTCGTAAATCCACACGCAGCAGTGCAGACACGCGAACCCGATGATGACGCTTCCGGACCCCAGACATAGCGTGCGACAGCCTCCGCAAGAATACCCTGCCCATAGGGATTACTCGGCAAGCAAAGTTGAGACTGTCCACCAACGATTGCAATTCCAGTAGAGACAGCTTGGGCCGAAACAACGCATCCCGAACCAAGCCACGCAACCGCTCAACCTTGTCCACTGGTAACCGCGATACCATGGCCACCGAATCCAACTCAATTCCCAGAAATACCAGTTTTGTGCTCGGACCTTCCGTTTTATCCGCCGAGAGAGGGATCCCAAATTCGGCCGCCACCCCCTGAAAGCAACCTAGCAAGCATAGGCAGTTCCCCGAATCCGCCCTGCCGATGAACAAAAAGTCATCAAGGTAATGCACTATATTCAAGGACCCAGTTCTCCTCTTCACCACCCAGTGCAAGAATGAACTGAACGCCTCGAAATAAGCACACGCTATGGAGCAACCCATCGGCATGCACTTGTCAAAGTAGAACTCCCGTTGAAAGCGAAAACCCAACAAATGAAAACTCTCCGGGTGAACCGGCAACAATCGAAAGGCCGCCTCAATATCGGCCTTAGCCAGCAAAGCACCTGGACCGCATTGCCTGACCACGCGCACCGCTGAGTCGAAAGACGCATACCGAACCGTGCACTGCTCCCTCAGGATACCATCATTCACTGAGCTGCCTTCCAGGAATGAGAGATTGTGTATCAACCGGAATTTCCCCACTTCCTTCTTTGGGATCACTGCCAAAGGGGACAGCACCAAATCCTGGAAGGGAGCAACCATGAACGGACCCGCGATGCGACCGAGCGCAATCTCGGCCTGCAATTTGTCCCTCACCACGGAAACTAACCGTTTCACCGACGGACAATTGACCCCACCCCCAACCATACCCCGCTCCGTGCATGGAATCCGGAAACCAACAGTAAAACCCTGCGTCAGCAACGCCGCTGCCCCCCAATCGGGTAACGCCGCAACCACGGAAGCATTGCCGCTATCCTGACGGGAGTGGCCGCCCTTCTCGACCACTCATTTGCCCAAGCCCTTTGCAGTCTGGGCGGAGGGGAGTCCTTCCCCTTACCAAACCATGAGGCGGGGTGACCCACGCCGCCAGTGGAGCAGGCGTGCCGAAATTTGCAATCGGGGAAAATGCATGTGGAATGATTGAATCGCCAACACACATCGCTGCGCCCCACACCGGCCTTAACCGCGCCACCCGCAGGGGAATCCTTCCGAAAGGACCGCACCTTACTACCACCCGGAGAAGTG
Organism: Rhinatrema bivittatum; assembly: GCF_901001135.1. NCBI lineage: Eukaryota > Metazoa > Chordata > Amphibia > Gymnophiona > Rhinatrematidae > Rhinatrema > Rhinatrema bivittatum. The sequence continues at coordinate 430,756,218 of NC_042615.1, read as the reverse complement.
CCCAGCCCCACACTGCCCACGGACACCTTAGAAGCCATCTGCGTCAGCCACAGCCCAACGTCTTGGGCGCCCCACGACATGAATTTGTTTTCCTCCATTCAGTCACGAAATCGCTCGTCATAATTTAACCACGACCAACCCTCGTACGTTTTGCTCGCCGCCAAAATTGCATCCGCATACGATAGCAAGGGCCCGTATTGAGTCGGGTCCCAATGCCCAACCACACTCGCTAAACGCAAAAAGGATCGCATCCAATTATGAATGTTCCGCGCCACTTTCTACTGCGCACCCGGGAACCGCTCACCTTTACCGCGCTTCTTCTTCCCCTTTCGCTTACCCCGCCGTCCCTCCGAAAAGTTGAAAAATGTCAATGAACTGCCAAATCCTCTTACGGATTGATCTTGGCACCTCCTCCCATAATTCTGTAAGGGCCACCAAAGCCGGAGCCCCGTGCACCGCCACCCACCCTCGTGCACTGCCCTTCGCAGACGCCACCGAGTCAGAAGAAGTGGAGGAAGAAGAAGAGGAAGAAGACGACGAGGATGAATCCGATGAACTAGATCGTTCCCGTTTCGTTTTCTTTTTGGCCTTCCCCGACTTTGCCGCCCCCGCCTTATCCGCAGCGGCCACGGCGTCTTTACCACTCGGAATCCCTAACCCCCAGGCCGGCCCCTCACCCCTAATGACTCCTTCCCCGCCTAGCCCCGCACCGCGCGCCCTCGGCATGTCCCCCCGATCGTGCCTGGGGAAAATAACAAACTCACCTGGCGAGTCCGACTCCGCCGCCACCAATCCTGATACAGTTACCCGCTCAGCCTGCCCTCTCCGTTCCACTGTGGGAGCCGCGTTCCGCCAATCCTCATGCCGAGACGAACTCGGTTCCTCGCCATCCTCTGCTGACCAGTCCGCCTGCGAAGAAACCACGGCAGGCGAGGGAAAAAGCACCAAACCTGGTACAAAGCCCCACTCCCCCTCCAGCCCCAAACTAGGAACCCCCAGTGCTCCCCATGGACGGCCGCCCCCCGCTGGCCCGCCCCGGCCCTCACTTGCCAAACCTCCTCTCCCAGAACTCGCAGGACCTCCAGAAAACAAAGTGTCAGGGAGGCCCCTACCCTCTGTGCGAGGCCCAAACGACTTGCCAGCCTGCCCTACCCCGCGCCAACCGCGACCCTGCCCCGAATCCCCGCCCCGCCCAGACACCGAGGCCCCCAACCCCGCAACTGGGCCCTCCAGTTGCCCCGGCGACCGAGGCCATTGTCCCTGACTCGCACCCGCAGCCGACCGGCCATCGAACATGGAGGCCCGCAGCCCCAGAATGTCCCTCATGAAGAACTCCTCTGACCACCCCAGGAGTAATCCCCTACCTCTCCTCCCCCGAGAAGAAACCCTGGGCCCTGGCCCCTCCGGTACCAAACCGCCCCCAAAACCCACCCCCTCCCAGAACTATCGCGGCACCCCCTAACCCCCGTCCGGCATCTCCTGTCCCTCCCCTCGAAGCCCCGCGCCCCGCCCCCAGAACCTGGTCAGGCTCATTTCCAGCCAGCGCAGCCCCCCTGGACCCCCCTCCACGCCCTATCGAACGTGACCGAGGAACCCTCGCACTCCTCCCCCTAACTAATCCCCACAGAGGGACGGCGGGCACCAGCCCAAACGGCGGTCAAACCCTCTACCGCTGACTCCTAGAGGCACCCCCCTTTCGACGGCCACTCCCCCTCCGCCTAACCCGCCCCCCTCCAGCTCACTGTTGCAGCTCACCCGCTCCGGGACTGCCAAGCCGCCGCTCTCTCCCTCATGCTCCGGACCTACTGCCTCTCCGGCACCCGGCACCCAGGCCGCCTCCTCGGATTCCTGCCCGAACAGCAACCCACGATCCCGCTCAGCCGCCTCCGACTCCCGCGACCTGTCAGTCATCTGCACCACCGCGCCGAGAAGCAGCAACTGAAGAAAATTCAGCGAACAAGTAAGCAGCAAGAATGGCCGCTCGGGAGCCAATGCAAACGCCGCGCGGTCCCTGCTCAACCCCCACCTAAAGCAGTCTAAATTCCCGCTAGCCAATAAAGGCTGACTAGCGTCACCACAGCACGCCCGCTGCCTCCAATCCCTGCCTACCAAGGATGGAGCCAAGCGCTCCTTCTACCTACCCCCTCCCCTCACTTTCTGCCCCCGAGCTGACCTAACAGCCGTGCTCCTCTCCCCCTCCCCCTTCCTACCCCCCCCAAACCGGGGCCCGCTCCACGAGTGTGCCTGGGCCCATATTACACCGTCCGGTCGGTCCTCCATAAAATACACTAATTGCATGTAAGTATGCTCTAACCTTAAGAGGTTACTCAAGCACAGCTAGGGGGATTGTCTTCCATAGGACTTTGTGGCTTTTATACGCTTATGTCAGCAAATTTTAAAACATGTTTGTGCGAGGCACATTCCCAGTTTTTCAATTAGTCCATCAATTTGTCCAGTTAAAATTGAGGTCTTTCGAGAGCTCGGCTTTTTTAGCTTGGAGGAAACGGGGCATTACAACATGGGGACATATTTGGGGTTCTGCAGCTTTACGTCCTTTTGCTGATCTTAAACGAACTTATGACTTACCTGAATCAGCAATATACTCTTATATGCAACTAGCCCATTTTGCCAAGGCCAATATGCTTTCATCTCACTTTGCTCAGGAACAATCCGACTTTGAGAAGTTATGTGCGAGGGCTCATAGCTACCCTAAAATATTATCCAGACTTTATCAATTGTTATTGGTACAAGACCCCCCCAGTTATACCTTTCAGAAAGCTTGGGAGCAGGACCTTCGGGTAAGCTGGTCGCCCCGGATATGGAAGTCTATTTTTCAAAGTATGGGTAAGGGGCATATTGCTGCTTCTCTTATTGAGAACTCTTACAAGATGTTATACCGCTGGTACAAGTGTCCTTCACAGATACACAAATTCATGCCTCTCTATCCAGATGTTTGTTGGCGAGGCTGTATAGAGGAGGGCACGTTTTATCATATGTGGTGGACCTGTTCCCAAATTCAGGTGGTTTGGAGGCAGGTCTTTCAATGGCTGAGTATTCTTTTTCCAGGGCTGCCATCTCTCACACCGGCACAGGCATTGCTGGGTCAGGCACCCCCAGGGCTGTCGCAGGACTCCAATCAGTTAGTTCAGTATATCTCCACTGCTAGTCGTTGTGAGATAGCGCGCTTATGGAAGGCTACTAGTATTCCCAAGTTAGAGGACATTCAACACAGAGTGCGTAAAATCTTTTTATTATCCAAAATCACAGCATTTAAACATAAGAAAGTCTCTCGCTTTACATCAATTTGGCATCCCTATCACACTTGGCTTTCTAGTGTATCCCTGGGTATTCCGACTTAAATAGTGAATGTGTAGCGGAAATCCTTTGGCTCCTTTAATCCTCTTGGGGGTAACCCTATAGGCATATCTATTCTCTCTGGTGTGACACCATTTATACTATGTTTGTGCAAATTTTGACATTGTAACTGTGAAGCATGGGGGGTGGGGTGGATTATATAAATTCAATGTGAACAACTTCGTTGCAAACCTTTGATGTATAACCTACAGCAGATAACGGTTTTGTTTTCATATCCGGGCTGTTTCTTAAGCATGTTGTTCTCCTGATTATATGGTCCGGTCTGTAGGTTGCTTTATGTTGTTGTTTCAATAAAAATCTTTAAATTTAAAAAAAAAAAAATTGAGGTCTTTCAGACTCCTCTGGTTCATCCTCCATGCTGCCCAGTTGACCCAGATCACTCACCCTGTTCTATGAGCCGTAAAACTTGCGATCTACAGAAATGCTTCTCATCAAGAGCCGCAGTAAAGTTATGCAGATATCTAGCGAATGTCCGCTGTGGGTTTGTATTTTAAAATATGGAGGTGTGTGTGGAAGTCTTGGCGCTGCCCTAGAACTCCCATTTCCCGTCCCTTTTCCACCCCCTTATTCCTCTCACACACACACACACACCTGGGTACATACGCACATTTTTTGCGACATTTTTAATCCATGTTGCTTGTGCACACCCCTCATTCGCATGTATGTGGGCATTTTTTGTGCAAGCAATGCTTTTAAAATGGACCTTTCTGTGTTTATCCCAAGCCCCTTTGAATTCCATTACCATTCTGACTACCCCTATTGGGAGGGCATTCCATGCATCGACCACCCTGTCCATGAAGAAATACTTCCTGACATTACTCCTGACGCGACTCCCTTGCAGCTTCATATTATGACCTTCTTGTTCTATAGTTTTCTTTCCATTGAAAAAGGTTTAGTTTCTATGCATTATTAATACCTTTCAGGTATTTAAAGGCCTATCATAATATCCCTGTCCCTCATTTCATAACTCTTTTTCTCCAGACCCCACTCCATTTTAATCGCCTTTCTCTGGCCCGCTTTCATTCTGTCTTTATCCTTTATGAGATGCAGTCTCTAGAACTGAGCACAGTACTCCAGGCAAGGTTGTCGTCTCCATTTCCTTACTAGAGTCTTCCTCCTCGCCAGACAGAGCTCCCTGATTTAGCTGCTCTGCATTCTCCCGCTCCTACTCCGGCTGCCATAGTTGTGATACAACCTTACTGGTAAAATACTGCTTAATATCCATGCCCTACAGAAAAGGAAAATTTGGCTCCTTAAGTCTCATCTCTTAAGAATGTAAGTACAGAGCTTGCATCACTTTTGTAGCCTCCCTTTTCACAGCCTCCCCGTGTCTATATCTTTTCAGAGGTCCGGCCTAAAGCTCTCTTAAAACACTTTTCATTCCGTCTGCTGTCTTAGGGGTGTTCACTCTATTGGGGTGAACACTGCTCGCGTAAATCCGCCCAAAACCGGGCGGATTTACGCGAGCAGGGCCCTGCGCGCCGGGAAGCCTATTTTACATAGGCCTCCCGGCGCGCGCAGAGCCCCGGGCCTCGCGTAAGTCCCGGGGTTCTCGGAGGGGGGCGTGTCGGGGGGCGGGCCCCGGTCGTCGCGGCGTTCCGGGGGCGTGTCGGCAGCGTTTTGGGGGCGGGTACGGGGGCATGGCTACGGCCCGGGGGCGTGGCCGCGCCCTCCGTACCCGCCCCCAGGTCACGGCCCGGCGCGCAGCAGGCCCGCTGGCGCGCGGGGATTTACGTCTCCCTCCGGGAGGCGTAAATCCCCCGACAAAGGTAAGGGAGGGGTGTAGACAGGGCCGGGTGGGTGGGTTAGGGAGGGTAAGGTGAGGGGAGGGCAAAGGAAAGTTCCCTCCGAGGCCGCTCCGATTTCGGAGCGGCCTTGGAGGGAACGGGGTGAGGCAGCGCGGCTCGGCGCGCGCAGGCTATACGAAATCGATAGCCTTGCGCGCGCCGATCCAGGATTTTAGCCGATACGCGCGACTACGCACGTATCTACTAAAATCCAGCGTACTTTTGTTTGCGCCTGGAGCGCAAACAAAAGTAGGCTGTTCGCGCTCGTCTGAAAATCTACCCCATAGTGCAGATAATTAAATGAAAGCAACTATATAAAGTGATGTAACAGAAGAATTACATTTCATTTTACAACTCACCATACAAAAAAAAATTCAAATTCTGGTGTCACTTCAGTTACAGCTGATGAAACTTCTGGGGAGCAAACATCAGAACAAGAAAAGAGCTCCAAGGTACTTAGACTGTGGTAAAGAGGCATCATCGTGGCATGAATAGCCTAAGGCACTGTAAAGGGAAAAAAGGGTACCAGGAGTGGCAAAAGTGACAAGAGTGCTTTAACAGAGATGCAAAGCAGCAGCGAGAGTGTCAAAAACACACCACAGCTTCAAAAGAGAGCACCGATAACAGTTGCATGAACCCTCGAAGGCAGCACTACAGGCAAAGTGGCAAGACAAGTGGCATCAACATCCTACAGCACAATGAAGGGGGAACTTAGCAAGCAGAAAGAGTGTCAGAAAAAAATCACGAGGCACCGATAAAGGGACAAAGCAGCAAAAAGACTAGCATCAACACACTGAGGAACCATGATAGTGGCAAGAACACCACAAGGAGTAGAGTGAGTTGTCTGGTGTATGGCAGCAAGGCAGAGTGGCAGAAAGTTGATAGGGGCAAGACAGGCTGGCAGAGCGGAGGTAGTCTGGTCCCTGTGGTTTTGATAGGGGCAAGACAGGCTGGCCCCGGGGAGAGTTCCCTTTCCTTTGCGGAGGAAAGGGCTCCCTAGAATGGGTTCACCCCTAGAGTGGGGTGTTTTCGTTGATGTCTAGTGAGCTCTCGCTGGTCTTTTAAAATCTGACAGATGTAGCAGATATACAAACGAGATTTTTCAAGGCCGAGGCGGAGGAGGTTTCCATGTGAACAGCGGTTCAACATGGGTCAGCGGGTGTTAAGAGATAGGCTGGCTAGACCCGGGGAGAGTTCCCTCTCCTTTGCGCAGGAAAGGGCTCCCTAGAATGGGTTGGCCCCTAGAGTGGAACACGGGCCTTCAAGCGTGGCGAGTCGATGTGGAGGAGGTTTCCATGTGAACAGCGGTTCTAGTTCAACATGGGTCAACGGGTACTAAGAGATAGGCTGGCTACATCCGGGGACAATTCCTTTTCCTTTGCGCAGAAAAGGACTCCCTAGAATGGGTTGGCCCCTAGAGTGTGGTGGTTCCGTTTGCATCTAGTGAATAAGAATATATCCCTCAATTTCACCTTTCTCCAAACTGTTATAAGTCCAAAGATTTCCTAAAGTTATACTTACCAATCCTCTTTAACCACCATTAAAGTGATCTTCACTCAAAGAATTGAAGGATTTGAGATTCATGCACCATTAGACGTGCGCGCTTGCAGTTCTCTTTTATTACAAAGGGTGCGGGGGCTTTGGAAGTCAATCTCTGGACTCCTCTCCCGGGGAATGCTGGAGGCAGTATTTTATTTATTTATTTATTTAAACACTTTTAGAGACCGGTATTCATCGAAACATCATATCGGTTTACATAGAACTAAACAGTGAAAGTACATTGATCAGGGAGTTAAGAACTGGGGGGGGGGGGGTTATAACTTGTACAGAAATAGCAAAATAAGGTGGGGAGAATATATACATGGATACAGTATTAATGTATGTGGAACAGGGAGTTAATAACTTGGGGGGTTTAATTGTACAGTATTAAAGAGGTAAAGGTGGAGAGAATAGTTCCTTTTCGCTCAATGCACAATTAAACTCTGGGATTTGTTGCCAGAGGATGTGGTTATTACAGTTAATATAGCTGTGTTTAAAAAAGGATTGGAGAAGTTATTGGAGAAGTTCATTACCTGCTATTAATTAAGTTGACTTAGAAAATAGCCACTGCTATTACTAGCAACAGTAACATGGAATAGATTTAATTTTTGGGTACTTGCCAGGTTCTTATGGCCTGGATTGGCCACTGTTGGAAACAGGATGCTGGGCTTGATCTGAACCAGAATAGCATGTTCTTATGTTCTTAGCAAGAACAGCAATAAAATGCAAAGAGCCATAAACAATGTTGATAGCAAAACTGAAAAAGCAAAATTGCTTACCTTATAATAGGTGTTATCCCAGGACAGCAGGATGTAGTCCTCACATATGGGTGATATCACTGACAGAGCCCTATTGCGGGAGAACCTCTGTCAAAGTTTCTAGAAACTTTTGACTGGCACTGTGAGGCCACTGAGCATGCCCAGCATGCCATGATATTCTCTGCCACAGGTGTCTCACTCTAGTCTCGTATTATAGCAATAAGCTTTAGCAAAAAATAAAATAATAAAAGGTATGAGACCCAACTCCTCGAGGTGGCGGGTGGGTTTCGTGAGGACTACATCCTGCTGTCCTGGGATAACACCTATTACAAGGTAAGCAATTTTGCTTTATCCCAGGACAAGCAGGATGCTAGTCCTCACATATGGGTGATTAGCAAGCTAGAGGCTGAGTCATTTCAGATTGAGGCAACAGTGAAGTATTGTTGTTGAAAATGAGTCAGCCGAAGATCACAGCAGGTTGGATGTAGAAGGAGTTGGGTTTAAAATGGAAATAAGTTCTTTAAGACAGATTGTCCATAAGCTGAATCTTGTTGTCCAACAGTAATGAGCTGCAAAGGTGTGAATAGAACTCCATGTTGCTGCTTTACATATGTTAAGGATTGGCACTGAACGGTAGTGTGCTATGGAAGCTGACATTTGTCTTACTGAATGTGTCTTTACTCGCCCTTGGAGAGAAAGGCCCGCTTTTTCATAGCAAAATTTTATGCAATCTGCTAGCCAATTGGACAGAGTATGTTTACCCACTGCCTTACCCGGTTTATTTGGATCATAAGAAAAAATTTGATTGGATTTTCTGTGGACTGCAGTGCAGTTTAAGTAGAAAGATAGTGCACACACAGTCCAAGGTATGTAAGGCCCGTTCTCCTTGGTGAGAATGAGGCCTTGGGAAGAATGTGGGTAAAACTATGGATTGATTCAAGTGGAATTCTGTAACTACCTTGGGGAGGAATTTTGGATGTGTACGGAGAACCACTCTGTCATGTAAGAATTTTGTATAGGGTGAGTACGTGACAAGTGCTTGTAACTCACTAACCCTTCTAGCCGATGTAATGGCTATGAGGAAGATAGTCTTCCATGTGAGAAATTTAACATCATCCCATTCTGTGACTGGAGGTCGAATTGGTGGTCTAATTTGAGTTAAACCTCTCATAAACCTGCTGACAAGAGGTTGTGTGGATATTGGCGCATCTCCCATCTTGTTATGGTAAGCAGAGATTGCTTAATCTGTAAGATTGCTCTTACAGATGAAGTCTGGAGACCAGAGTCTGAAAGATGGTATAAGTAGTCTAGTAGAGAAGTTGTAGGGCAGGAGAAAGGATCTATACGCTTTTGCCTGCACCACAAAGTAAACCTCTTCCACTTGGAAGAATAATTCTTTCATGTTGAAGGTTTACGGGAAGCTATAAGCACTTGAGATACATTGGTTGAAAGATTGAGTGGTTGTAAAATCAAGCTTTCAACATCCATGCTGTCAGGGATAGGGATTGAAGGTTGGGATGGTGCAACCGACCCTGATCCTGATTTATGAGAGTGGGAGCTACCCCAGGCGAATGGGATCCCTGACTGAGAGGTCTAGAAGTGTGGTAAATCATACTTGTCGAGGCCAATAGGGGGCTATGAGTATCATGGACCCCTTGTCCTGTTGTAGCTTCACTAGAGTTTTGGTTATGAGCGGTATTGGAGGATACGCGTATAGAAGGCCTGAGTTCCAAGGGCAAGCAAAGGCGTCCTTGGCTGGCTGGTTTTTCTGTTTGTGTAGAGAACAGAATTTGTCCACTTTGTGATTCAGATGTGACGCAAAGAGGTCTATTGTTGGTTGCCCCCAACGTTGAAATATCCTGGTCACTACTGAGGGATCCAGGGACCATTCATGTGATTGGAATTGACAACTGAGTCGATCCGCCAATAAATTGTGAATGCCTGCCAGATAAGTGGCCCGGAGAAACACTGAGTGGTTCAGGGCCCAGCTCCAAATCTGTGCAGCTTCTTGACAAAGGAGATACGAGCCCGTACCTCCTTGTTTGTTGATGTACCACATGGCTACTGTGTTGTACGTTTGGATGAGAACAGTCTTGTGTGAAAGGCAGTTCTTGAACGCATGCAGCGCATAATGTATAGCTCGAAGCTCCAGGAAATATGTTGCTTCGAGTTTTGTCCAAGTACCCTGGGTTTGAAGAGTGTCTATGTGTGCTCCCCAACCCAAGGTGGATGCATCTGTAGTTAACGTTATCTGTGGGACTGGTTGTTGGAAGGGTAGGCCCTTGCGCAAATTGTCCTTGTTTACCCACCAAAGTAGAGAGGAACGTAGTTGGTGGGTTACTTGAATTGGAGAATACAGTGGTTGAATGGCTTGGATCCATTGAGATCTTAATGTCCATTGGGTTACTCTCATGGCAAACCTTGCCATAGGAGTGACGTGAACTGTGGAGGCCATGTGGCCTAGTAAAGTTAGAAACTGATGAGCTGTTGCTTGTTTCTTTGAGTGAATCGAGTTTGCCAGCAGGGACAGTGTTTCTGCTCGATCCTCGGGTAGAAAGGCCTTTCTAAGGATGGTGTTCAGTTCTGCTCCTATGAAGTGAAGCAGACGAGATGGAGTAAGATGGGACTTTTGATAATTGATGAGAACGCCCATAGAGTGGAGTACAGTAATTGTGCGACTGAGAGAAGCTAGAGCTCCTTGTTGAGATTGACGTCTGATGAGCAAGTCATCTAGATATGGAAACACATGGACACCTTGCTTGTGCAAGTATGCTGCTATTGCTGCCAGACATTTGGTGAATACTTTGGGAGCAGAGTCAAGTCCGAATGGCAGAACCTTGTATTGGAAATGCCGTTTGCCCCACGATGAAGCGTAGATACTTGCGATGAGGGGGGAAATATTGGAATGTGGGCGTAAGCATCTTGTAGATCCAGAGAATAAAGCCAATCTCCTGTTTGAAGAAGTGGAAGCATGGTGCCTAGAGAAACCATCCTGAATTTTTCAGAAATGTGTTGAGATTTCTGAGGTCTAGGATGGGACGAAGGCCTCCGGTTTTCTTTGGAATTAGGAAATAACGGGAATAGAATCTTCTGCCTCTCTGAGACCGGGGCACCGGCTCTACTGCCCTGGCTTTCAGAAGGGTGGATAATTCTACTTGTAATTGAAGCATGTGATTTTCGCTGAGATGACATTGACTTGGTGGAAAATCTGTGGGAACTGAGAGGAAATTGAGTTGGTATCCTCGATATATTATTGATAGGACCCATTGGTCTGATGTTATTGGTATCCAATTGTTGTAAATTTTGGATATCCGGCCTCCCACTGGAAGTTCTGGCTGAGGATTTGAGAAAAGGCTGAGTTCTCTGGATGAATTTTCAAAAACCAACAGCAGGTCCTGTCTGTGGGGCAGGTTGAGACCTAGCTGCTCTCTGCTGTCGTGGTTGCGACCTTTGTTGTGTTCTAGAAGGCCTGGGTTGAGATGCTGGAGGGTAATACCTCCGCTGCCAGTAAAAAGGTCTTCTGGTGTCCTTTCGTTGAGGCCTACGCCCAGTGTGTGGAGGGGGATCGTGTGGGAGGGAAGACAGCTGTTTCAGTGTTTCCGTGTGTTCTTTTTTTTTTTTTTTTTTTGCAAAATCATTTTTATTGTAAAGACAAGCATTTCCACTAGCACTGCAACATATTAAAAAACAATAGCAACAAGAGAACAAACAGTACAGTAGTGATGCTGGCCTCCTGTTTAGTAACAATACCCACCCCAATAAGCAACCAGAACCTCCCAACACATTCAAACTGCACAAACCAAACACACCACATACACCCCATTCAGACAACCACCTCACCTTCCAACCACATTCGTGCGCCCCCCCCCCCCCCCAACCCCCGCCCAAGAGCCCTAAAAACATTTAGGGAAAGAGAAACCCTGATCAAGAGAATTTAGTAGCAAGGCTACTCAGGAGTTACTCACCCCGGGAGAGTTGGTGTACCAAGTTTCAATATATCCTGCTGTAAGCAATTGAGTCTGGAAATCCAAGGTGAGAGAAGAGTAATAGCAAGCCTAGCAATCTGCATATCGCTTATCCCTAGGCTGAGGAGACTTGGGAAAATCCATGCGTTCCAGCAAAATCATGTCCATCATGCGATGGTGCCAGGCCACAAGTGAGGGTGTACTCGCAGGCTCAATCCACTCAGCAAGTATTGTTCGGCAAGCTAGTAGAAAAGCAGTCCTGCCAAAATGATCCTGTGCCCCCGTACATTTCACAAAGAGCGCCTGTGGTCCTGCCAATAGGAGCACAGCAGACAATCGTAAAGGTATCTGAATACGTTTATTGACGCAGGCTAGTATATTTTTCCAGAAAGTCTCCAGGGAAGAGCAGAGAATCAGCCAATGCAACATGATACCCTCTGTTGTGGAACATTTAATACATATTGGAGAGGAGAGACGACCCATTCGAAAACGGCGCACATCGTCACAAATAGTATGATGGATAATCTGAAATTGCAGGTCATGCAACCCGCAGTCCTTCAGTCGTTTATGTAGAGAAGTGAAGCATGAAGTAAGGAAGGGAACTGTAACATCCTTTGCACAAAACGGCGTCCAGTAGCGGGCCAGAAGATCAAGATGAGGAGTCAATCGCGTATTTGAAATCAATCTACTCCAGCCCTCTATAGAATTATGTAAGTACACACACTCAACCAGTGTTTTAGCAAAAGCAGTTTCGCATGCATACTCCTCTGATTGCCAGTGAAAAGCCTGCAAGTAGTGGTGAGCTTGTAGGTAGGCAAAGAAAAACATATGGGGTAACTTGTAATTCTCAACCATAGTTGTATATTGTAACACTTGAGGGACGTCTTCTTCAAAGTAATGAAAGGCATACCTAAGTCCACAGCGAGCCCAAGTCTTGAAGATGCCACTGGTGTTAATACCAGGCTGAAAATCACAGTTACCCACCAGCGGGGTAAACAATGAGAACAAGCCCGGCAATCTATACAGCCAACAGAGCCACAGCCAGGCCCTGCGGCATGGATAAAAAAAACATTGGGAATATTGAGAGATTGTACCTTGGCTGCAGGAGCTTGGACCACATAGAGAGGAGACCAGGACCAAGTCATACGATTTAACATCTCTTCTTCACAGTAAGTATATTCATCAAGAATCCATTCCCCAATAAAACGCATCTGACAAGCAACATTGTTAGCACGGAAATCGGGCAGGTCCAACCCACCCCGAGCCTTCGGGTGCACCAGTGTTTGATAGGCAATCCGTGCACGCTTACCCGCCCATATAAATTGGATCAACCCCCTCTGCAATTTATTAAGATCATAAACCTTAAGCCAAAGGGGAAGCATGGGTAACTTGTATAGCAATTTAGGAACAATCATCATTTTAACTAGAGCACAACGCCCTGAAAAATTGAGGGGAAGAGACTGCTAGGCCTGCAACTGCCGCCCCAAGGATGCCAAGGTTTCACATATGTTACACTTATAGAGCTTATCCAATTCTCTGGGGATCCATACTCCTAAATATTTTAGTTTCCCAGGTGCCCATTTGAAGGGGAAGGAGCCAAGCCATGTCTGTGGAAGCAGTGAATGTAGGGCCAATGCTTCTGACTTGGAAAAATTAATGCGAAGGCCCGCTATATCCCGAAACTGTGTAAAAATAGAGAGTATTACGGGCACACTCTGCCGGGGTCGTCCGACAAAGAGCAGAATGTCATCCACAAACAAAGCAAGTTTTTTTTGTTTTTTGTTTATTTTTTTATTTATTGCATTTTGAATGCATACAAGTATACACTTGTTGAAGAAATAATTTGAGTACAATTAAGGTAATTTCAAAAATGAAAAATATTCCATTATCCATTAAAAATATAACTAACATTGTACTCATTTAATAAAAGAAAATATGGGAGAGCTGGAAACGAGGAGCATTATACAAAGAAATAATAACATTGAACTATATTACACCCTGATAGCCTCCACCTTGTACATTCACATTCACCTAAGCAGTAAGCTTAAATGGGGTTGGTTCGAGTATCGAGAAAGGACCTTAACTGAGAGGGTTCTAAGAAAATATATCTTTGTTCCCCACTTTTAATATGACATTTGCAAGGAAACTGTAGCTTGAAAGTTCATCCCATCTGGAGGACTTCTAATCTCATATTAAGAAATAATTTTCTTCGCTGTTGTGTCTGCTTAACTAGATCTGGATAGCACCAAATCTTTTGCCCAAAGAATAACACATGATTATTACGAAAGCACTGTTTAAAGACTTTATTCTTGTCCATTAAAAAAGCAAACAAAACTAGTAATGGTCTCCTTTGAGAGACCACCATCTCTTGTGAAGATTCCAAAAGAGCTGTTAAATCTGGCAAAGATATTTCCTCCACATTACCTTGATTAGAATCAGCAGGAAATAAGTAATAAGCTTTACTAATTACAGGCTTAATTTCATCTGGAATTTTCAATACCTGAGAAACATACAATTTGAACAAATCTATTGGAGAAATGTTTCTAAATACAGGAAAGTTAATAAACCTCAAATTATGGGCTCTTAAGTTGTTCTCTATTCTTTCCAGTCTTTTATTAACTTCTGTTTCTGACTGTATTAAATTTATCTGTATTTTTTCCACATTTTCCAACCTTTCTTCTATTTTTCCAGCTTTTTTCTTTTTGGATAGCCAGTTCATTAGCATTTTGTTTAGTTTGTTCTTTAATTCTTTGAACCTCTCTTGTCAAACCTCCTATAGCGGTCTCTAAGGACTTGAGTGCTGTCCAAATCATAGAAAGAGTTATTTCGCCTGGGGGAATCGTCAACACTGTCCCTTTTACTTCTCGAGCCTCGGCTGCCCTTCCCCCACTTACTGCTTCATCGACGCTGTTGTTCGCTCTCAGCGGGGCGGTTCCTGCAGCCTGCTCAGAATCCGTTCGTCTTCCTGCCTCTCCTCGCGGATCCGCATAACCTTGCTCCATACCGACAAGTCCCAGTGTTGTTTCTTTGCATGCTAACATCTCTACCCCTCCACTACTTTCTTCGGAGGGGGAGATAGCATACGGCTGCCTTTGATCTTCTCCACGTCCCAGGGGCGGCGGTCTGTTTGGTGAGCCGGGACTCAAAGATGGCTCAGTCAGAAGGGAGAGTTCTCGCTCCTCAGCTCTCCCTATAGCGACCAGGTCTCCCCGGCGTTGGTGGAGGAAGCGTAGCGAAGAAGTTTCCTATCCACGTCTGGGAGGCTTCGGTCGGGTGTGGAGGTATTTTCCCCTCCACGAACCCTAGCCTTCCGCTTGGTATGTGGCATTGTAGAAACAGTATCAAGGGGAAATTTCAGGAGCTCCTTCAGCCACGTCTGGTCAGGGCGCCATCTTGAAAAGCTCTCCCTAACAAAGCAAGTTTAACGGGATGTCCACTCAAACTGATTCCTCAAAATCCTTTGTCCCGTCGTAACTTCTCAGCTAGTGGCTCTATTGCCAGTACAAATAGTAGGGGGGAAAGTGGGCACCCTTGCTGAACCCCACATTGCAGAGGGAAGGAGACCGATAAACCTCCGTTAATAAGAATTTTGGCACTAAGATTGTTGTACAGAACTTGTAGCCACGTAACAAAGTCCCTAGTTATCCCATATTGCTGAAGCACCCAAAACATATAGTCCCAGGATAAGGAGTCAAAAGCCTTTTCGGCATCCAAACTTAGAATAAGAGCTTCCTCCTGGGGATAGTAATTTAGGGCAGCAATGAGCAATCTCACATTTTGCACCCCTTGGTGACGAGAAACAAAGCCAGTCTGATCTGAGTGCACCAAGGTGGGCAAGATAATGCTGAGCCGAGCTGCCAAAACTGCTGCAAGAATTTTAATGTCCACATTTATTAGAGAAATGGGCCGGTAAGATCCCACCTCTTGTAAATCCCTCCCTTGTTTTGGCAATAAAATGATAGTGGAACAATTTTCATCCGGTGGGAGGTTCTTACTCTGAATGAGAGAGTTATAATATGAGGTTAGACTAGTCAATAATGGGAACTTTAGGATTTTGTAAAACTCGTTACTTAGCCCATCAGGACCAGCTGCCTTGCCCTTTTTCAGTTTCTGTATGATAGCAAAAATTTCAGAGTCCACAATGGGGGCATTTAATGTATGGAGGGTGTCTCCAGGCAGGTTTGGCCAATTTAGATGTTGGAAAAAAAGCTTCCGACTGCAATCGAGGGAAAGGTTTAGATGCTTATAGTGACTTGTAATACTTTACAAAACTCGCTTCAATATTATGTGGATCAGTATGATAGGTACCATCACTACCCTTAACCCCTGCAGTAAAAGACTTGGTTTTGCGAGGTCTGGTTAAGTTCGCGAGAAGCCTACCAGGAACATTCCCTGTTTAAATAATTGATATTTAAAATATCTTAAGGATTTCGACGCTCTCTGGTGCAGAGCATTGTTTAAGGCATTCCGTATCCGGTCAGCCTCTTGCTTGTTGGCTGGAGTTGAGTCGCAAGCAGATTTAACCTGTGCTCGCTTTAACTCTGTGGTAAGACGCAGAATTTCTGCATTTCTCTGCTTGTTACGCGTGGCAACGTAAGCAATATTTTTCCCCCTCATTACTGCTTTTCTAGCGAGCCAAGCGTGTGCGGGTCAAATGCCGGGCGTATTATTGAATTGAATATACTCGTCCCATCCCTCTTTAAGGTACTCCTGAAAGCGCACATCAGAATCTAAATCTGGAGGCATTCTCCAAGAAAAAGCTGCAGGAAGGGACCTACCCAAATTTAAAGTAACAGAGACGGGGGCATAATCAGAAATTGAAATAGGCCCGATAGTGGCAGCTGAAAGGCGAGAAAAAAATGCTCGGGCACCAAAATATAATCCAATCTTGAATAGAGCTATGAGGATGAGAAAAAAATGTGAAATCCTGTTCCCCTAGGTTGTAAAGTCCTCCAAACATCTATTAAATTGAGTTCATTACAGAGAAAATTAACGCCTTGATGCATGTCATTACTGCTCGCAGCTCTAGGGGGCTTACAATCAATTTGCTTATCCATGACCGAATTGAAGTCGCCTCCCAAAATGAGGGCGCAATCAGGTAATTTCCGTTAAAATAACCACCAAATGAGTGAAATAATCATGGGAATAGACGTTTGGAGGCATAGGCATACAACAAAGCTATTCTTTGATGGCAGAGTGTCCCCACCACAATGACATAACGACCTTCCACATCCTGTAACACCTCATCCAGCTAAAATGGTACCTGTTTGTGCAGAAGTATTGCTACTCCCCCTCTGTCGCAAAGTAATACGAGGATGAGTAGCAGCTCCCAACCCACTCCCGCTTCAGTTTGTTATGTTCCAGCTCTGTCAAGTGAGTCTCCTGTAAAAAGACCACCTGTGATTTGGAACGCTGAAACATGGATAGCAATTGTTTCCTTTTGATTGGAGAATGTATGCCATCCACATTCAAAGATGTTATCTTAACCGATACCATGTCAGCTGTTTAAAGGGAACATAATAATAGCAGATAGTACAGAAGTGACAATGACAGTGACGGGACTGAGCACCCCCCAGCCTGGGCGCCCCGCCTCCCACGTCCGAAACAATAGAAAAACTTTCCAGACAGATTTAAGAAACCGAAAGGGCTCCTGGGCGTAACTTTGAACCCTCCCCTACCCCCCAACCTGTTTCACACACACACACACACACACACACACGGTCTGCGTCCATACCCACACATACTTCACGCATTCGGGTCTCATCCAACCCCATAACGTTTTGCTCCGCAAGAGGCACGAAATACCCATCTGCCCCATAGGGCCATGGGTTTCCCTCTGTCCCCTCCCCCCCAAGCCTTCGCCGCCACCAACCCCCTTCCTTATACTTAAGGCACTACAAGCTGGTGACAATGGAAACAAACACTTTGAAGTCTACTAAACCACTGAACCACCCCTCAAAAAACAGTGAAACTTGAAATAAAAAAAAACTGTGAGGGAGACGAGAATTGTATCCTTAATTAGGGGCCCAATGTCAGTCATAGGGTAACTACAGTGAATTGAAAACCAAAGTCTTTTGCAAATGCAGAGCCATCAGGCTCACGCCGCTAGGAATTTGAAGGCCTGACTTGCTGGCGAATTTCAGTCCAGCAGAGCTGCGTCATTCAAGTAGCATGGACTTGTTCCAGGCGAGGATATAAAGAATTGGCTTCCTCCTTTTTAGAGAAAAACAGGGTAGTACCATTATTTATTTTATTTATTTAAAAATGTTTATATACCGCTTTATACAATTCGGGAAGAAATTAATCAAACGGTTCACAGCCAAACATACATAATAAGTATACTTAACAAATAAAAAACAAATTAAAACTAACAATTAAAATTGTGCTGCACTCGGAGTTTGGCAGGAAAAAGTAGTGCAAACCGGATCCCCTTTTTGTAACTCTCTGCATGCAGGAGACATAGCTTTACGCTGTGCTGAGACTGCTGCAGAGAAATCATGAAACAGCATGATTCCGGTGGCCCTGATATTCCACACCCCTGTGCTGCCGAAAGGCTCTCATAGTTGAATATTGTGGGACCAGTTTAAAATTCTGGCCATCACAGGCCGAGGCTTGCTAGTCGCTTCCCTGGTTGGCCCAGTGCTGTGTACCCTTATCGCAGCGCAAGCGACCAGAAATCAAAGTCAGACCCAGCCTGAGCCGGCAGCCAGACTTCAATAAGATCATACAATTCTTGGTCTGACACGGATTCTGGGAAGGCCAATTATTTTGTATTGTTACGGACCGGTTCCTATTCTCTTGATCCTCTAAACGGTCCAGCAGGCGAGGAATTTTGCATGGTTAGGTCTTGTACTTGGGCTTTCCACAATATGCCAGCCGGTCTTCCTGATCAGATACTCTATGCTCCGCCTCGTCCAGCCTTTTTAGCCTGCCCCTTCTACTGCAGTTCTTTATTTCATCATGGAGGATTGAATTTTTTAACAGCCTGGCATCCAGCACTTCAGCAAACCTAGCAGAATTTTTAGGAGGGCCTTCTCAGAGACCTCTGCCACCGGAGCTGTGCTGTCTCCTGCGATGGCGGCAGCCTCTTGGCCACACTATGCCTTTTTCTTCATGTGGAGTCCGTGCCAATCTTTGGCGGCATAGCAGGTCGCAGAGTGGCTTTGTTTTGGTCCCAGCCGCGGCGATCGATAGCCCCACACGTCCTCTATCACCACCAAGCGCCAGATAGGCAAAATAAAAAACAGACTGAGGGAGGATGGCGGCTGATTTGAACAGAGGTCTCCGGAGCAAACTCACCAGGGGGAGCCAGGTAGGCTGCACCAATCTCGGCTCACTGCTGGTCTCTGGATGCTCGTTTTTTCGCCAAACGCGCGAAATAGCAGCCCTCGACGTCCTGCACTAACATCCAGTCGAGAAAAAAAATGTTTTTTTTTTATCATTTTAAGGGAAGGATGGCGGCTGATTCGGGGGGTGGAGGGCCGGAGCCAGCTCACAGTGCTGTCGACCCCAGTGACATCAATCCATGAAGTCCTCCGTGTGTTTTCTTTAACTGAGACACAGCATCCTGGACCTTGGATCCGAAAAGGTTGTCTCCCTGGCAAGATCCACTAACTTCTCCCTGAAACTTCTGGCCTAAGGTCTGAGGCCTTGAGCCATGCCCATCTCCTGGCACTTGATGCCTGATGCAGGCCACACTTGAAG
Source organism: Rhinatrema bivittatum (assembly GCF_901001135.1). Classification (NCBI taxonomy): domain Eukaryota; kingdom Metazoa; phylum Chordata; class Amphibia; order Gymnophiona; family Rhinatrematidae; genus Rhinatrema; species Rhinatrema bivittatum. The sequence continues at coordinate 430,737,090 of NC_042615.1, read as the reverse complement.
CAGTTCAAAGCTGTCATAGGCCGCCCTGACTTCATGTTTTCCGGCCCTCCAGACCCTTGTGAATGATTGCCTGGGCAGCCTCCTGATATTGAGTAGGGAGAGATGGGACAAATTCTTGAATTTGTTTCCATAGATTTCTTTGATACTGGGTCATGTAGAGATGATAGGAAGAAATCCTAGAGTTTAACATGGCCCCTTGAAACACTTTGCGACCCAGGGAATCCAGAAATCTATGGTCTTTACCTGGGGGGTTTGATGAATGTATTCTTGTTCTTTTTAACCTTTTTTGTGCTGATTCCACAACCACTGAGTGGTGAGGAAGTTGTGACTTATGGTATCCAGGAGTGGATTGTACCAGGTAGGTACTGTCCATTCTCTTGTTTACTGCTGGGACAGAGCAGGGATGTTCCCACAGACGATGTTGCAATTGTAAGAGAACATCATGTATTGGAAAGGCAACTACCTGTTTTGGAGGGTCGAGAAACTGGAGTACCTCCAAGGTTTGTTGCCTGGTGTCCTGCTCTGTCTCTAATTTAAAGGGGATGGAATCCGCCATCTCCTGTACAAAAGTGGTAAAGGTGAAATCCTCTGGAGGAGATTGTTTTCTGGGATGTAGTGGTGATGGGTCAGACGTAAAATCTTCTGATGATGTCTCTGAGGCAGTATCACTCCATGTATCATACTCTTGAGTTTGTTGTGGAGGTGCTGAAGTCCTAGGTGGTGGAGGAAGGCCAGAAGGTCCTGGTAAAGGATCATCAGGAGAAGAGTCTTCTGGATTATCCTCTCTTGGATTAGATGGTAAAAATCTAATAAATCCTGATATCTTTTCATAATTATGTTATGTAGTGCTGACTCTGAAGATCCTGGAGGCCCAGGAAGGAGAGGCACTGTTGGTGAAGGCTTTGGCATCGAAGGTATTGGTGTCTTTGATGGATGTCTTGCAGTCACCGATGTTTTTGCCTTTTTCCCTTGTGTCGGTGCGAGGGTGAAGATGGGCATCGGTGCCGGAACCGATGAAGTCATCGACATCGGCATATTGTCCGATAAGACATAAGGCATCGACGTCGAGGGCATCCGTGGAATCGACGTCCTGGCATCGGGGTTTTCCTGGCATCGGTAAGGTTACCGGCATCGGTGATGTCACCGGTATCGAGAGTGCCATCGTCATCGGTAAGGTTACCGGCATCGCTGACGTCACCGGTGTCGGAGACGTCACCGGCATCGGTGGCATCGGCGGTGACAAGCCCTAAAAGCTGGTCTTTTAGGGCTTGCATTACTGCTTCTTTGATGAGTGTGGACAAGTCCTGTGGGATGGGTGGAACGGCTGGAAGAGGTGGAACGGCTGGAAAGGAGGAGACGATATCTCCTGTGATCGCTGTACCGGTTGTACCGAAGTAGGCCCGGACGGTAGCGGTGTATCTGTGGTGTTTTTGCCGCTTCGCGCTCTGTTTCCCCCGGGGGGAGGGAGCTAACAGTGATGTCGGGGCATGACGATGTTTGATGCTTATACTTAGGCCTTATTTCGGTTCCTTATGGATGCCGTTGGTGGTGTTGGCGATGCTTTATCTCCAGATCCTTCCAGTCGACGTTTTTTCAGCAGGACTTTTTTTGTAACTCCTGCTGGGGATGATTTTGTGGACATCGAAGGTGAAAGAAGGAGTTGTAGGTGAAAAAGATGTTCCATTTTTTCTTGCCTAAGTTTCCTTCCCTTCGGAGTCATTTCTTGACATTGTTGGCAGGACAAGATGTCATGTTTTTCACCTAAACAGACGACACACTCTAGGTATGGGTCTATGATTGACATGGTCCAATTTCAAATCGGGCATTTTTTAAAACCCAAAGCCATGACAGTATCGACAGCCGTCGATGAAAACAGAAATTTTTGTGAGAGAAAAATATCGTTCACACTAACGTGAGAATGGTGACAATTTCTCACCGTCCGGTGAGAAAAAGGAGAGTGAGGATCCTGTATGGGAGAAATTCTTTGAAAAAATTGACTTTTTCAGTCAGAAATGAGTAAAGAAACTCACAGGGCTCCTGTCTTCGCGATGCTTACAGCAGCGCAGAAAAACGAAGACTAGAGTGAGACCCCTGTGGTCAGAGAATATCATGGCATGCTGGGCATGTTCAGTGGCCTCACAGTGCCAGGCAAAAGTTTCTAGAAACTTTGACAGAAGTTTTCCCGCAATAGGGCTCCGTCAGTGACGTCACCCATATGTGAGGACTAGCATCCTGCTTGTCCTGGGATAAACAAGGGTACAGTATTAATATAATTGAGGTGGAGAAAATTTAAGGAGATATCTACATAGGTACAGGGATATTGCAAATAAGGAGGGGAGAATTTACGGAACAATATTATTACAAGTAAGGGGGAGATAATTACTGGAATACATGGGTACAGTATTGAGGAGAAAGGGGGGGATTTATAGAAGTACTAATACAAGTACAGTGTTAGGGGAGATAAGGTGGAGAGATTTACAGAAATATTAAGACATGTACATTAGAGTGATATCGAGATGGGAGGGGCGGGGGGTATTGGGGGAAGGGGGTGTGGTACTATTCAGGGAAAGCTTATTTGAATAGCCACTTCTTGAGTTTTGTTTTTTTTTGTCTGTGTACTTGGCTCTCGCCGAATATCCATTGACATGGAGTTCCAGAGGGTGGGTCCAGCAAGTGGTGCAGAGGTGCTTGGACTTGAGGGTGGGGGTATGAAGGATTCCCTTATAGGAGGTTAATCAGGTTAAAATACTGGCACAAATAAAGTCTTCAGCACCACAGCTAGTATTTTCTCTCTTACAGTCTATTCTTCTGTGTATGCATGTCAGTAACAGGACAAGGGAAACAACCACCCTCCAGGGTTTGGCTAAGTGGAGTTCCCAGGCCAGCAGAGTATCCTTAATTGGTGAGGAAGATCCCCCTCCAAACTGGTAATAGGTAAAAATACCATCTCTGCACAGAGTCTCAACCCTCTCTCTCCCCATGGGTGAAGACTCTTGATGGGTGTCCTCAAAGGTCTCAAAGTTCTTACCCACAGTTAATGTCACAGACAAATCCCTGACAGGAAGGATCCACTCTGGAACAAGCAGCTCCAGATGTCCTTCTGATGGGCAGAGGCATCATAAATTGCCTTCTTAAAGGAATTTATTAAGAACATAAGAAAATGCCATACTGGGTCAGACCAAGGGTCCATCAAGCCCAGCATCCTGTTTCCAACAGTGGCCAATCCAGGTCATAGGAACCTGGCAAGTACCCAAAAACTAAGTCTATTCCATGTAACCATTGCTAATGGCAATGGCTATTCTCTAAGTGAACTTAATAGCAGGTAATGGACTTCTCCTCCAAGAACTTATCCAATCCTTTTTTAAACACAGCTATACTAACTGCACTGACCACATCCCCTGGTAACAAATTCCAGAGTTTAATTGTGCGAAGAGTAAAAAAGAACTTTCTCCAATTAGTTTTAAATGTGCCCCATGCTAACTTCATGGAGTGCCCCCTAGTCTTTCTACTATCCGAAAGAGTAAATAACCGATTCACATCTACCCGTTCTAGACCTCCCATGATTTTAAACACCTCTATCATTTCCCCCCTCAGTCGTCTCTTCTCCAAGCTGAAAAGTCCTAACCTCTTTAGGCTTCTCGTAGGAAGCTGTTCCATTCCCCTTATCATTTTGGTAGCCCTTCTCTGTACCTTCTCCATCGCAATTATATCTTTTTTGAGATGCGGCGACCAGAACTGTACACAGTATTCAGGTGCGGTCTCACCATGGAACAATACAGAGGCATTATGACATTGAGGTAAAATACCAGCGATACAGCGTATACAGAGGCATTATGACATTGAGGTAAAATACCAGAAGGTTCTGGCTCTGGGTCTCACCACCTTCCTCTGTCTTCACAGAGAATTCAGAAGGGCAGGTCTTCCCTAACCTGAGACTCCCAAAGAAAGGGTTCCCTGTGCCCTCTCCCCAAGGAGAGGGTCCAGAGGTCTCACCAGGCTTCTTACAAATATAAAGTCTCTTTAAGCCAAAAAATCAACCCCAGGATGCAGATCCTACCTGCCAGGGAGTGGATAAGCAGCGCAGATCCCTGGCCTGACTTACAGATTCCCAGCAGGGTTTGCTGGAGAACTCAGAGCAAGCCAGCAAAGTTTTCAGGAGAAAGCTGCTTCTAAAAGCTATCAAGGGTGGATGTCCATTCCATCACCCTCAAAGGGAGGGGACTGCATATGAATGTTGCCACCTCTCATTATTCCAGTCTAACCGCACTAACCCTGGCTCACAATGAGATCACCCGGGGCACTAATGGTAAGGCCCAGGGAAGCCATTACATTTTTTTTTTTTGCCTTAGCAATATTACATGAACACTTCTCATAATGACAGCGTTCTAAATGAAAAATAACGACTACAAGAGCAGGTTCACAAATTTATCATTACTCTACTCCCCTTTCCCCAGGTCCCAGCCCTCCATTTTCCCTCTGTGCCTTCTAGGAACTTACGGCTGTTGAGCGTCCCTGCCGCCTCAACTCCGCGGCCGGACCTGCTCACTTCACTCTCCAGTCCACGAGCTCCGGCTCTCCTCCTCTTCAGCCGCAGCCAGTTCACGGCGTCCCTGGCTCCTCCGCTCTCAGTCTCCCATGCAGGCCTCACAGCGGAGCTCCAGTCGGGCTCCGCGTCATCAGTGTCCTCGGCCCCGGCCCCTAGGCCCCTGCCTTATATATGGAGACTCAGTGATGACATCAGCATGCGTCTCTCAGGTTTTTCTCCGCGCATGGCCCTTTAAAGGGCTGCAGGAAAACTCTGAGAGACGCATGCTGATGTCATCACTGAGTCTCCATATGTAAGGCAGGGCTGAAACCCCTGATCCCTGCCTTGGCAATCGGGTCGTACACTCCGGTGTTATCTAGTTTGGCTGTTCCAGTGTCTCCTGTTCCAGCGTCTCCTGCTCCTGCATCTCCTGCTCCTTCGTCTCTCCATTCCTGTTAGTGCCCTTTGGACTGATCTCATGGTACTGACCTCTGCCTGTTCACTGACCACATCTGATTGCTTCTGGAACCTGACCTCTGGCTGTCCACTGACTTTGTCTGACTGCTACCTGGAACTTGACCTTTGCCTAACCTGACTACTCCCGTATTGACTAAATGTACCTACCCCTGTTTCAGCTGACCATTCTGGACTGATACTCTGGCCTTGATCCTCGCTATCCACTCAGACACTCTATTCTGGCCTCCTGTGACTCTAGACCTTCTCGTTTAGACATCGACCGCACACCCTTGTTCGTGGTGAGCACTCCCCTGTGCTTCCTGTCTAGGAGATCCTGCGAGGCCCACCTAAGACCAAGCAGCCCGGGAAACCAAGGGCTCAACCTGAGGGAACCCAGGGTTGCTATTGGCAAAGCTCCAGCTAGCCCCTGTCTCCTCCTGTGCTCCGCCTCCTGGTGGCAGGTGCTCTCTGGGTCCAACCAGAGGGTCTTACTAATCCTGCACCAGGCAAAGAGTCCACTTCCAGCGCAATAGGTTGCCAAACCATGGACTCTGCGGAGTCTCCCGCCTTGTAGGCCATCCCTGGCCTAACTACTCATGTCTGAGAACAACAGCGAGCCCTAGAATCTTTGTCTTCATCCATGGAGAAACTACGGTCTCAACTACAGGATCTTGTTATGGCCAATTCAAAGGGTCTGGCTCAAACCCTGCCCCGCGGGCATCTTTGGCTCCTCCAGCTCCACCCCATTTCAATGGGGATCCGAGCCTCTGCAGAGGCTTCCTCAATCAGTGATTCATGCAATTCGCACTGCAGCCTGCATTGTTCCCAAGTGAGACCACCAAGGTTACCTTCATCTTCTCACGCCTTGAAGGAAAAGCTCTGGCATGGGCTTCCCCACTTTGGGAGCATTCTGATGATGTCCTCCGTCTTCTCTCCTACTTCATTTCCGTTTTCAAGCAGACCTTCGAAGATCCCGGCCGACAGGCGATTGCGGGTCACCATCTTCTTCACCTCCGTCAAGGCTCGCATTCGCTCACTGACTTCACAGTGGAATTCAGGACTTTAGCCACAGAACTGAGCTGGGAAAAGGACTGCCTACAGGCAATATATCTAGAGGGCCTATATCCTGCCCTCAAGGATGAGCTGGCTGCTCGTGAGATTCCCACATCTCTCGAGGACCTGATTTCCTTGGTCGGCAAGATTGACAATTGTCTACGTCAGCGACACCAGGAGGTAAAGTTCCTCCGACCTACTGCCGTACGCCCAGCTCATGCTACAAGCCCCCAGTTGAAGGCCTTACCAGCATCTCCTCCTTCACCAGAGGAGCTGATGTAGATCAATCGCAGGCACTTGTCTCCTGAAGAGCACCTCCGCTCTTCATGAGACAAGTATAGGCCTTTGCCTATACTGTGGTGGTTCCAGACACCTTCTGCAATCCTGCCCCGTATGGCCGGGAAACTACAAAACCTAAGCTCGGCGGGGGTCCCGAGTTTGGGCGCTACTGTTACTGGCCTCCAATTACTACTTCCTGTGTCCCTCTTTAGGGAATCTTGCTCTTTTGCCACGACTGCACTCGTGGACACTAGTGCGAGTGGCAATTTCATTTTGGATGACATCATCACACTACTCCAGATCCCACTGCAACCTCTGGAAGTGCCTCTCCACGTCGCATCAATCCAGAGAGAGCATTTCCCTGGACGCATTACTCATTGCACCATGGCCTTCCACCTCACCATGGGAACCCTCCATGAAGAGGAAATGTCCTTGTTCATCTTGAAGCGTTCCATGCATCCAGTAATCTTAGGACTTCTGTGGCTCCAGGTCCACGCACCCCATTTCGACTGGCAATCCCTGCAGTTAATTCAGTGGGGACCTCAGTGCCAGAACTGCTGCCTGTGACAGGTGTCTACAGCGGTTATCGTTCTGAACTCTGCAACCCTTTCCAGGTTACCTGCTCCGTATTCTGACTTCAAGGATGTATTCTCCAAACAAAATGCTGACATCCTGCCTCCATTCAGAAAGTTCAATTGTCCCATTGAGCTCCTGCCAGGCACCACGCCTCCCAAGGGCAGAACCTACCCCTCTCGCTTCCGGAAAACCAAGCGATGTCAGAGTACATTAAGGAGAATCTAGATAAAGGATTCATAAGACCCTCCGATTCCCTGGCAGGAGCCGGATTCTTCTTTGTGAAGAAGAAAGATGGCAGTCTACATCCCTGCATAGACTATTGTGGGTTAAACGCTGTGACTCGCAAGGATTGTTATCCTCTGCCCCTCATCAGCGAACGTTTTGCTTACAAGGAGCTCAGATCTTCACTAAGTTAGATCTCCGAGGGGCATACAATCTTGTAGGAATCCAGCCAGAGGACATCTAGAAGACCTCCTTCAATATGAGGGACGGTCTCTACGAGTACTTAGTAATGCCCCTGCGGTCTTTCAGCGTTTAATGAATGAGATCTTCCGGGACCTACTATACTCATTTGTCATGGTATGTCTAGACGATATACTGATCTTTTCCAAAGACCTGAAGTCCCACCGCTCACATGTTCAGACCGTCCTCCAACGCCTCAGAGACAATCACCTCTTTGCAAAGTTAGAAAAGTGCATTTTCGAACAAACCCACCTTCCATTCCTGGGCTACATCATCTACAATCGTGGCTTCACCATTGACCCTAAGAAACTTCAAGTTATTTATTTATTTATTTATTTATTTAATTAACATTTTTATATACCGCAATTCATGTAGCAAAGTTACATATCATTTCGGTTTACATTAAAACAATAACAAACATATAAGAATGCAATTACATTACAACAGGGAAGTGAACTAGGATAAGAGGGGAAAAAAGTCTGATGGATGTTAAAATGAGGAAACGAGTAGTTGTTTGGTTTTAATCAAATGCTTGTTCGAATAGCCAAGTTTTTAGTCTTTTTTTGAAAGTGTTCGGGCATTGTTCTTGCCTTAGTTCTGGTGGTATGGAGTTCCATTCTGCGGGGCCTGCTGTGGATAAAGCTCTTTTGTTTAGAGAGGATTTGATTGGTGGAGCGAAGAGAGAGTTTCTATATGCTGTTCTTACCGGTCTGGATGGTATGTGCAGTTGAAAAGGTATATTGAGGTCTAGAGGAATGAGGTTGTGTATGGATTTGTGTATGATAGTTAACACTTTGTAGGTGATTCTATATTTAATTGGGAGCCAGTGTAGATTTTTCAATACAGGTGTAATATGTTCTCTTTTTTTGGTCTTGGATAGAATTCTTGGTGATGCGTTTTGGAGCATTTGTAAGGGTTTAATGGTATTAGACGGAAGGCCGAGTAGAAGAGAATTACAGTAGTCGATTTTTGAGAAGATAATTGCTTGAAGAACTGTATGATAGTCTTGGAAACGGAGGAGCGGTCTAATCCGTTTTAGGATTTGTAGTTTAAAGAAACCTTCTTTTGTGGTATTATTAATGAATTTTTTTAGATTTAATTGTTTGACTAAGATGACTCCAAGGTTTCGGACTTGAGCTGAAAAAGATGGTTGATTGTTGTTATAGTTGGACATCGTAGGTTTTTCGTCTTGTGTTATCAAAAGTATTTCTGTCTTGTTGGTATTGAGAATTAGGTTAAGGCTCATTAGAAGGTTGTTGATGGATTGGAGGCATTTGTTCCAGAATTCTAGGGTATTTTGTAGAGAAATTGTGATTGGTAGGAAAATTTGCACATCATCTGCATAGATGTAGTATGTTAGTTTTAGCTTAGAGAGGAGCTGGCAGAGTGGAAGAAGATAAATATTGAAAAGGGTGGGGATAGGGAAGAGCCTTGGGGAACTCCTAGAGATGTGCAGACTGGGTGTGATTCATAATTGTTGATTTTGACCTTGTAGAATCTGTTGTGTAAGAAAGACTTGAACCAGTTAAGGACTGTTCCTTTGATTCCGATGTCGGTTAGTCTGTCCATGAGAATTGCGTGGTTTACTGTGTCGAACGCGGCTGATAGATCAAGGAGGATGAGTAAGCCTGGTTGTTTTTTATTAAGGTTCCAGAGGATGGTGTCTGTTAAAGAGATTAATAGTGCTTCGGTGTTTCGTGATTTTCGAAAGCCGAACTGTGAATGTGCTAGAATATTCGAGATTGGCCCCAGCCAGTAGGCCTCCGAGCCTTACAAAGGTTCCTTGAGTTTACAAACTATTACCGGAACTTCATCACTAACTATTCCACACTAGCTGCTCCTCCACTCACGGCCATGACTAGGAAAGGTAGTAACCTCCAAGTTTGGAGCCCCAAGGCTCAATCTGCTTTCCATGCCTTAAAAGAGGCCTTTTGCACCGGACCATATCTACGACACCCAGATCCTAACCGCCCCTTCATCATCGAAGTTGCGCCTCTGCCATTGGGGCCGGGGCGGTACTGAGCCAATATTCTTCCAAGGGGGTCTTAGTACCCTGCTCCTTCTATTCACACAAGTTTTCTGCCATGGAGCAAAACCACACGATTGGGGATCGTGAACTCTTAGCTGTGAAATTGGCCCTGTAAGAATGGCGCCCCTGGTTAGAAGGAGCACAGCATAAATTCATGATATTTACAGACCACAAGAACCTCGAACATTTAAAGGAAGCACAACTCTTGAATCCAAGATAGACCCGCTAGGCACTGTTCTTCGAACGATTCCACTTTGAACTCCGCTACCGCCCAGCAGCAAAGAATACCTGAGCAGATGCTCTCTCTCGCTCCCTGGAGCCAGAGGATACCCCCGAGACTCCTAAACACATCATAGACCCAGCATGCATATCCCTCGCAATTACCAACACTGTACCAGCTGGGAAGATGGTGGTCCCACGCCGATTCCGGGAGCACGTCCTTCGCTGGGCCCATGACTCGAAATTTGCCGGCCATCCTGGCCGGGCTCGGACCCTCGAGATTTTAAGAAGACATTACTGGTGGCCTAGCATGGTTAAAGACTCCCGCAGTTATGTGGACTCTTGTCCGATCTATGCACAGCAAAAGCCCCCGACAGGTCGCCCATGGGGACTCCTCCAACCTTTTCCGGCTCCCACCGAACCCTGTCAAGCATCTCTACTGACTTCATCGTCGAGCTACCCCCATCAAAGGGCAACACGGTCATTTGGTTATTATCGACCGCTTTTCAAAGATGGCACATTTTGTTCCATTACCAAGTCTCCCCTCGGCTCCTGAACTGGCAAAACTCTTCTTAAACAACGTTTGATCGGAAACAATCTCTTTGGGTTACCCAAAGAGATTGTTTCCGATCAAGGGCCACAATTCGCCACTAAGTACTGGCAGTCACTTTGCAAAATATTTGACATTACCCTGAATCTGACGTCGGCCTACCACTCTCAAGCAAATGGACAAGCCGATAGGACAAACCGCTCCCTGAAAACATTCCTAAGATCTTACGTCAATGATCTGCAGGATAACTGGGCTGACCTCTTGCCCTGGGCTGAGTTATCCCACAATACTCATGTCGCCTCCACTACTGAAGCCTCACCCTTCTCTGTGGTCTTTGGCCGCCAGCCACACCTGCCTCTACCAGTGCCGCTCTTGGTTCCCTCGCCTGCAGCCCAGTCTACCTCACAGACAATACAAAGAACATGGAATCAAGTCAAGGAAAGACTGACCCAGGTGGCCGAGCGGGCCAAACACTTCATGGACACTCATTGTCACACCGCACCCATGTTCTGGCCCAGCCAAAAGGTTTGGCTGAGCACTAAACACATCAGGCTACGCCTTCCATCACAACGACTGGCTCCCAGGTTCATCGGGCCATTCCCGATCATCAGGTGCATAGGAGCGGTCACATATCAACTCCAGCTTCCCGCTTCCTTGGGGATTCACAACACGTTTCAGTGTCCCTTTTAAATCCGCTAATCCTGTCTTGGCCTTCCCAAAGGCCTCCTGCACCTACTCAGCATGATACTGAACCCGAGAACACCTTACAAGTGAAAGAGGTATTGGATGTCAGATGACGGAAAGGCCATTGGGAATACCTCCTGTCGTGGGAAGGCTTCGGACCAGAGGAAAACTCATGGGAGCCCTTCCACCACCTCTATGATAAGGACCTCCTGTCGGAATTCCATCGGGCTCACCCTGACAAGCTCAGGCCGGTAAGGGGGAGGCCTAGAAGGAGTGTACTGATGTACGTCCCGGCTGCGTCCACTCAGCAGCCTGCCCTGCTCACCTCACTCTCCCGTCCATGAGCTTTGGCCTCTCCTCCTCCACAGCTGCAGCCAGTTCTCGGCGTTCTTGGCTTCTCCGCTCTCAGTCTCCCGTGCAGGCCTCATAGCAGAGCTCCTGTCGAGGCTCTGCGTCCTTAGCCCCGCCCCTAGGCATGCACACGGCCGACACCTAGACGTGCGCAGGGCCAAGCACAGGAAAACCCCGAGAGGCGCACGCTGATGACATCACTGAGTCTCCATATCTAAGGCAGGGCTGAAACCCCTGATCCCTGCCTTGGCAATCGGGTCGTACACTCCAGTGTTATCTAGTTTGCCTGTTCCAGTGTCTCCTATTCCAGCATCTCCTGTCCCAGCGTCTTCTGCTCCTTCGTCTCTCCATTCCTGGTAGTACTCTTCGGACTGATCTCACGGTACTGACCTTTGCTTGTTCACTGACCACGTCTGCTTGCTGCCTGGATCTTGACCTCTGCCTGTTCACAGACCACGACTGATTGCTTCTGGAACCTGACCTCTGCCTGTCCACTGACTTCGTCTGACTGCTACCTGGAACTTGACCTTTGCCTGACCTGACTACTCCCGGATTGACTAAAGGTACTGACCCCTGCTTCGGCTGACATTCTGGACTGATACTCTGGCCTTGATCCTCGCTATCCACTCGGACACTCTATTCTGGCCTCCTGTGACCTCTGGACCTTCTCGTTTGGACATCGACCACACACCCTTGTTCGTGGTGGGCACTCCCCTGCGCTTCCTCTGTAGGAGATCCTGCGAGACCCACCTAAGATCAGCCCCTGGTAACCAAGGGCTCAACCTGAGGGAACCCTGGGTTGCTATTGGCGAAACTCCAGCTAGCCTCTGTCTCCTCCTGTGCTCCGCCTTCTGGTGGCAGGTGCTCTCTGGGTCGGACCAGAGGGCCATACCAATTCTGCACCAGGCCAAGGGTCCACTTCCAGCGCAACAAGGGCTTTTGCTCACCCGGAAATTACAGGTGGGGTGGAGGGTGAAGAATTCACTAGACATTTTGTGCTGCATATGATAGTTCCAGAAATTCTTCAGGCAGATACCTTAGTGCCTATATGGCCATTTCTGGCACTATCGTATGTTTCAAAAAACAATGCATTCAAGCTCTACATCCTTATATCCTCACCGCCATCTTCCTTTTCTCTTTTTGCCTTGTATTCTGAGGCTTTACCTCCCTCAAGTTTCCTTGTGTCCTCTTCCTTAACGTTTATAACTTTGACTATCCCTTCTTGTTGCCTGAACTCCCTGTCTTTCCCCTTCCATCTTGTCCCTCTGTCCTTTCCCTGCTCCTCTTCTCTGCCCCTTCTCCTTTCTGCCTTCTATCTCACCTTCCTCCCTTATGCTCCTCTGCCTTTCTCACCTCCCTGTGTCCTTATATTATTCTCCTTCCCTTCCCTGTGCCTCTCCTTGCTGCTTCTTTGTAACGCTCCTTTATCCATGCCCCTTCTTTCTGTTCTTTGTGCCGCTCTGTAACCCCTGAGCTGATTACAGCTGCCTCCTTCTCCTTCTCCCTCTCTGTCAGAAAATGTGAAAATGTGTTTCTTTGTAATCACGCATGTACTGTGTAGTCAGTTAAATCACATTTATATTGAAGAATATGAAATGCAATTTTTACTATTACTTAGATGAGGGCCTCTTTTGAGATGCCTTCCAACTTCAGACACCTGTGTCCTTGGAGGCTTAAAAAAAAGTATAAGAAACTTTACTTCTTACCTTTGTTCTTGGGGGGTTAGAAAATGAGAGCCCCCCACCTGGCTACCCTTGTCGGGGGGGGGGGGTGGCAAAAAAGTTAACTTTCCTCAGTTGGGATGCCTTCCAACTTTCTTATCTTTGTCCTTGGGGGGCTTCAAAATCTGAGCCCCCCACCGGCCTGGCTGTCCTGTCTATTTAAACCCCTGTTAAAAACAGTACGGGGAGAGGAACGGTAGCGGAGCAAGATAAACTCTGACTGACCGCACAAGAGAGACAGTAAACGGGGTAATTGCTTCATGACATTGGTAAGTCTTTTAATTATTTATTTTTCTGCATAAGAGAACCCTAGCTAGTATTAGCCAAGCATGTACTCGAAAGAATTTATTTTACAAGAAAAAATGTCTTTAGTAAATATTTATCTAATTGCTATAGCTGCAGTAACTATTGTTATACTTATAGCTCTGTACTGTTTGATTAAGATAAGATTTGAGAAGTATAACGCTTCATAAGCTAATAATAAGATAACTGTTATCTGAATAAAGATACTGTTATTTTTATACATCTAGTCTGGTTATCTCTAAATAACTCTATTGGGGAACTCATCTCTAGAAATAATAAACTCCATCTCTAAGGGCTGGAGGGTCTTATGCAAAGGTAGGATAGGAGTAGAGCATATCCTGACTTTCACTGACACCTCCTCCTCTGTTCTATGCTGCTTTGGACCTCCTGCCTCTTCCTGTAGGCCAGAGTCCTTGGCCAAAAAGTGTTTCAGGTCCCATGCTGAGCCATTCCTTCTCCATTTGTGCATCTCATACTAATTCAAGCCTCCTTCTGTAGTGTATTCTGTGATGATGCAGGCCTACGCCCACCTGAGGCTTGAACCGCTGAAACCACAACTGTACAGACTGATTTAAAAAAAAAAAAAAAAAAAGGTAACCCTGTTGCAGCTCCTTTATTCCCATAACCATGACCCTCATTCACAGTGTAGTTAGATATTTGTGGAGGAGTTGCAGAGGACTCACAGACATCAGAGGTTCATTTAGCATAGGAATAATTTTTTTTTTTTTTTTTAAATGGTGCAAAGTTTTCCTGACAAGATTAATAACATCTGAAGCAACTGTAGAATAAGCAGTAATCATCTTTTGCTAGATAAAATAAAACAGCCTGTTGGAGGATTCTAAAACAAGCCTTAAAAACCACTCTGAGGAGGCAGTCCACTGGATGGAGCATTGTAGTTAACCTTATTAAAGATCAGCTGAGCATACAGTAAAGCAAGTTTGCTTACCGTAAACGGTGTTTCCGTAGATAGCAGGATGAATTAGCCATGCTGTCATGGGATCTGTTCATCAGGTCCAGGAGGCGGAGCTTGATAAAGCAGAGGTTAGACTTTTTGTCCCTCTGCGGCTGCGCATGGGTTCCCGCGCAGGAAGTACAGATTCTCCTCAGTCTGTGATTAAGCTATAGTAGTCGAAGACGTAGTGACTGCCAGGGAGGAGGGAGGGTCAGCATGGCTAATTCATCCTGCTATCTACGGAAACACCGTTTACGGTAAGCAAACTTGCTTTTCCCGTCGATAGCAGGGCTGAATTAGCCATGCTGTCATGGGAGTCCAAAGCACCAGATCACGGTTTGTAATCAGCGGTAGCGGTGCGTGATCCCAGTTCAGTGGCAGTCATGTAGGATTAGATGACAAAGAATGCAATACTGCCTGTCCTATCTTCGCATCCTTAGAGGCTTGCTGGTCGAGGCAGTAGTGAGAAGTGAAAGTGTGGAGAGAAGTCCACGTGGCTGCTTTGCAAATGTCCGTAGGGTGCACATTGTTAAGATGCGCCCACGAGGTGGACCAAGCCCTTACTTGATGAGCAGTGGGCGTAGAGGATAGAGGTATGTTATTAGTCTTATAACAATACTGAATGCATTGTACAATCCAACTAGAAATAGTTTGTTTGGAAACCGGCAGACCCGGTGCCTTAGGGTCAAAGGAAAGAAACAACTGCGAAGGCCTGGATACAGCCTGTGTCCTAGAGAGATAACACTGAAGTATTCGCTTACAGTCCAGTGTATGAAGAAGCTTTTCTCTATCAGTTGTATGAGGTGATGGAAAAAAGATTGGAAGTTCGATAGTTTGATTGAGATGGAAAGGTGAGATTACCTTTGGTAAGAAAGATGGATGTGTTCTGAGAACTACTTTGTGAGGATAGAATTGCAAGTATGGAAAATAATGCACTAATGCCTGTAGCTCACTGACTCTCCGTGCCGAAGTTACGGCAACTAGGAAAACCACTTTCCACGTGAGGTACTTCGGGTGAGCAGAGTCTAAAGGTTCAAATGGAGGAAGCATTAGTCGCTCTAAAACCGTGTTAATGTCCCATGGTACTGGAGGTTTTGATACGGGTGGTCGTATACGAGACAGTCCTTTGATGAAACGTGAAAGGAGTGGATGGGTTGAGATAGTGGCATTGTTACACAACCTATGGTAAGCTGCAATCGCACTGAGATGTACACGAATAGAGGATGCGGCTAACCCCGTGTCAAACAGAGTGCATAGGTAATCCAGTAATTTCTCTGGAGGACAATCCTTTGGCTGTATGCCGTTGTTGGTACACCAGAAAGAATAGCGCTGCCATTTATGTTTGTAGTTGCGTCTGGTGGATAACTTCCTGGATTCTAAAAGAATCAGCTGCGCTTGTTGAGATATGTTTTGTTCAGCTAATAAGCTCCGTTCAATAGCCATGCTGTCAAATGAAGAGAGGCATGCATGGGGTGTAATAAGGTTCCCTAGGAGCTAGGAGATCGGGACGTTGTGGAAGTCGTATGGGAGGCTCCTGCGACAATCTGAGTAGAAAGCTGTACCATGGTTGGCGAGGCCAAGCTGGGGCTATTAGGATCAGATAGGCTTTGTCCTCTATGCATTTCTGAATGGTTTTGGAGATGAGAGGAATTGGAGGGAAGGCGTAAAGGAGCCCCTGAGACCAAGATATCAGGAAAGCATCCTGAGCTTCTCTGCGTAGGCTGGATCGTATGGAGCAGAAGCAAGGAACCTGCGCATTGCACTCCGTCGCGAAGAGATCGTGGGGGTTCCCCACTGATCGAATACATGTTGGGCGACGTCTGCATGAAGTGTCCATTCGTGAGGATGGAAAATTCGGCTCAGCCTGTCCGCTCTCGTGTTGGCTACGCCCGGAAGGTATGTTGCCTGGAGATGGATGCAATGCTGATGTGCATGTTGGTAAATCAACAGAGTTTCTTTGCATAGGGGCCAGGACCCCGATCCTCCCTGTTTGTTGATATAGAACATGGCCACCTGGTTGTCCGTATAGACCATCACTCTGTGGCCTCTGAGGTAAAGTTGAAACGCCATAAGCGCTTTCCTGATCGCTCTGAGTTCTAATAAATTGATTTGTAGTACTTGTTCCGAGGGGCTCCAGAGACCCTGTGTTTCGTAAACCTCCAGATGAGCCCCCCAACCCTTTCGGGAGGCGTCCGTGGTTAGGACTAGATCGTGATTTGGAATACGAAATAATGCTCCTTTCGAGAGAACAGTGGGATTCATCCACCAGGACACGTCTTTTTGCATGTCCGCAGTAAGTGTGATCGTGTGAGTCAATGGTTGAGTGTGTTGTTTCCATTGACGTTTCAAACCCCAATGCAACCGTCTCATATGGAGCCTGGTGTTGGGAACTGTGAAGTTGGCAGCCGCCATATGTCCCAAGACTACTAACAGTTGCCTCGCAGTTGCAGAACGATTGTTGCAAAGATGGAGGAGAAGAGGTTGCAAGAGGAGCTGCCTCTCTAATGGGAGATAAGCTCTGCAATGTGTGGTGTCGAGATACGCCCCGATGAATGTCAATTGCTGTGTCGGCTGAAGATGTGACTTTGGGAAATTTATGACCAGTCCTAATTCTTGTAGACAGCAAATAATTATTTGAAGATGGTTGAGCAACGTATCCCTTGTTTGGGCTACGACTAACCAGTCGTCGAGGTATGGAAAAATTGTCATTCCTTGCTTTCTGAGGTGAGCCACCACTACCACCATGCATTTGGTGAAAACCCTGGGGGCCGCTGATAGGCCGAAGGGTAGAACTTTGTATTGGTATTGAACATTCTGGTATTTGAAACACAGGTATTTCCACGATGCAGGGTGAATCGGTATATGAGTGTAGGCATCCTTGAGGTCGATGGAACACATCCAATCGTTGGGTTGCAGTAGTGGAAGAATTGTCTTTAAGGATACCATTTTGAATTTCTCTTTCACAAGGAATTTGTTGAGCTCTCGAAGGTCTAAGATGGGACGATGACCTCCCGTTTTCTTTGGCATAAGGAAATATGGGGAGTAAAATCCTTTGTTCATTTGCGAACGTGAGAGCTTCTTGATGGCCCGAGCTTGAAGCAGAGTGGAGATTTCCAACTGCAGTTGGTCCTGTGAATTTTGGAACTGCGTTGGAGGAAAATAAGGTAGGCTCGGTTTGTGTAGAAACTGTAGCTGATAACCATTGCGAACTATCTGCAATACCCACTGATCGGAGGTAATCCGTTGCCAGTTCGGAAGGCATGCCTGAATTCTTCCTGGTGGAGCATGGAAGGGAAGTGGTGGCTGTGAGATCAAAAAGACTGTGTTGGTTTGGTTGTCGTCGCGGAAAGCTGTTGCTGAGGCCGTTGATTACGGGGTTTCCCCCTACGCGGCGGTTGTGATTGTTGAGATTGCTGTTGCGATCTTTGATATGTAGGGTAAGAAGAAGGTCTGTACGATTGATAAGAACGGTAAGGTCTGCGTCCGAAGGTGGAACGGCGACTAGTCGCATACGTGCGTCTTGGATACTGAGTCGTTGTAGACGACTGAAGGGATTGGACTGCTATGGCCTCATCCTTAAGTTTGCCTACAGTTTCTTGGAGCTTGGCTCCAAAAAGATTATCTCCAATGCATGGAAGGTTGGTTAACTTATGGTGCACATCCTCCCTAATGGAGCGGGAGCGGAGCCATGCTGTGCGACGAGCCGCGATGGAGACGGCGGACGCTCTTGATGAAGTTTCTAGTCCTTCATAAATAGACCTAAGGAGATGTCTAGTACATTCCTCCATATCATGAAGAGTTTGTGGTGCATTTGTCGCCGAAGTCGTCAATAGTCCTTTTGTTGCTTGGATGCATTCATACAGATACTGAACCATATAGAATTGATGATTCATGATTCTAGTGGTTAGCATTGAATTCTGAAAAATGTTTCTGCCCACCTCATCCAAATAACGATTATCCCTATTAGGTGGGTAAGAGGAATGAGAGCTCATCTTTTTAAAACGTTGCATTGCAGACTCAACTACAATGGATTCATGTGGGAGTTGCGGAAGTGAATAAGGTGGTTCCTTTTTCATTCAAAATTTGAGATCAGATTTCCGCGAAACAGCAGTAATAGTTTGGGGTGTTTCCCACGATTTCAGGAGCACTTGATGGAGTAAGTCATGCGGTGGTATAGCAAGAGGTTCTCCCGGTGTATCGAAGATTTTAAGAAGACCTAGGGTTTCCGCCCGGGGGTCTGCTTCCTTCTGTAAAGGCAAGTGTAAAAGTTTTCCAATTTTTTCCAGGAATCGAGGATAGGTGAGATCCTCTGGTGGTGAGTAGGGCTCTGGAGGCTGATCCAGAGGGTCAGAAGGGAATCCTGTTGAAGAGGAAGGTGAGAGAGATGGAGACGGAGATCGAGAATCTCGAAAAGTATGTGGACTGGCCAGCGGCGAAAGTTGATGAACTGAAGTAGGAGACAAAGGTTGATCTCGAGGTTTTGTGACTAGCGGTGGAGATTTCAGTTCAGAACCTGCTAAATCATCCTGAGTAGTCATAGTGAAGGCTGATTCTAGGGTCTCGTAAAATCCTGTCAAGGATTGGGAAAGTTGGAGAAACGCCCCCTTGGCATGAGGTGGCATCTTTGGTTTCTGGCCAGGATAAGGCCTAGGTTGTGGTCGAGGAGACCGAGGTGCCGGAGTGAGAGATCTGCTCCGAAAAGGTGAATGATGAGAAGCCGAGAGTGAACTAGGTGACTTCGTGACACGTTTGGACTGAGATGACGAAGGTGATGATGAGTGAATTCATGAAACTGTTTCTGATCTCGGCGGATCAGTTGGAGAACGGTAGTGATGACTGCGTTCGTGAGGACGACGAGCCCGACTGTCCCGGCTATGATGTCGTTTCCGTTTTTTGGAAGAAGACTTGGAAGTGGGATGAGAACTGGACGAAGCAGCCGACTGAGAAGAGTGTCGTTTTCGTTTACGATGTACAAGTAAAGATTGGACCCCTTGTGCAGTGTCTTCACTGGTGGATTTTCCCGACAAAGAATACCATTCCCGTTTACGGTGAGAGTGCTCGGTAACCCTTGTTTTACGGGAAATATCTTTTGTAGAGAAATCCTTCTCATGTGTAATAGCAGTGGATTCTGTTGGTAGAGGCTGCTGCAGATCTCTGTGTTCAGGTGTCAGCGTTGATTCCTGCGCTGAAACACTTTGTTGTGGCGTCGATTTGCGCAATGGGCGCAGTGTCGACTGCGCAGTTGAATGTGGAGTCGACTGGTGCGGCGCCGACTGCGCCGATAGTTGGGGCGCCAAAGGCGCCGATGATGGTTGGGGCACCGGCAGCGCCGAAGACTGCGGCGCCGACTGCGCCGATGAATGCTGCGCCGACTGCGCCGATGATTGCGGCGCCGTAAGAGTCAGGTCCACTAATGGCGCCGGTTGAGTGGCCGAAGTTTGGGATGCCGACCGCGCCGAGGAATGTTTTGGCGCCTTTAGGGTTTTCTTTGTATCCCGCGCCGATGAGGACGGCGCCGTACGGTCATGCGCCGTAGAACGGTGCGTATGCCCATGCGCCGACTTACTGGTAGGGCGAGAGGAACGCTCTGCGCCATGTTTGGAGGCCGCATGGAGGCGCTTTGAAGAGGAAGGTTGTGGCTCTCGGAGAGGCGGCCGGCCTCGTTGAAAGTCAGAGCCCTGACTTTTATCTGAAAAATCACCACAGGACGTCGGTCTCTTTTTCTGGTGCGGGCCTGTCTTCGCCGGTCCCGGAGAAGATTGAACTTCGGAAGGGTCCGAAGTGGTAAGTAGTTCTTGAAGTTGGTAGGCCCGCTGCCGTTGCACTCGAGGAGACATTTTTGCGCAAAACTCACATTCTTTAACTTTATGTTGGACGCCGAGGCAGCGATAACAGCGGTCATGACCGTCTGTCCTCGACATTACTCTGCCGCATCGGCATCGTTTAAACCCTGATTTTGACATTATTTTGAAGGAGAAGACAAGCTCCGCGTGCGGTCTCGCGCGCGGAAAGAACAGACTGAGGAGAATCTGTACTTCCTGCGCGGGAACCCACGCGCAGTCGCAGAGGGACAAAAAGTCTAACCTCTGCTTTATCAAGCTCCGCCTCCTGGACCTGATGGACAGATCCCATGACAGCATGGCTAATTCAGCCCTGCTATCGACGGGAAAGCCATAGGTTAGATTCAAGCTGTAATGTCAATCGACAAGCAGTGGTGGCTAACATTTGACTGGTTAAAGCCTTCCTTTCTGGTGGTAGGAGATAGAGATGAATCTAATTTGGTGGAGAGGAGGAAGTGAACCATAGAAAGTTATTTGGCTAGTATAAGGGGAGAGCTAGACTTCTGAGATGTCATCTTGATGTGTTCTAGTTAAACCACCCAATGTGAGGATGAAAGCTGCAATTACCTTGGTCCAAACCATTCTCTGGGTGTGGAGCCTCATTAAGGTCCCTTGCAGTCTCTGATATCCTCAAGTTATGCCAGGGTTTCCATTGCAGCCTGTGCCACTGAAGTCAACGATGCTGCAGGGGCAGCAGCATCACAAATTGCCAGAACCCAAAATCGGCTAGTACTGTATGTCCACTGTCTTGTCATTACTCGCTTGCCCTGTAGATCCACCCCAGCCCCTGGGAGAGAGCTGCGGAGGATGAGGTGGCAATTGTAGAGGCAGAGAGATTAGTCATGCAGGTTCCAAGTTTCGATTACCTCTTTGTCACACCTGACAGAGGGGAAGCATAGCAGTGCATGGGCTGAGCCAGCAGAGGGCAATGTTGTTCAGATTATCCATGCTTATTGCGTGCCTTGCAGGGCTGCTTAAAAACTCCTACCTTGCTGTCAGCTGGAGGTCCATATTCAGTAAGCTGGCGATTAGATAAATTATCCAACTAAAGTTAGCCAGATAACTTGTCCCTTATATTCAGCAGGATAAAAGCCCCACAGAACATACTGTTCTAAAGTTATGCGGTTACATGTAGCTGGATAACTTAAAAAGCTATCCGTTATGTTTGAATATAACTGGTTTGATTTTTTAAGCTGTCTGGCCTTATGTGGCTAGTTAACTAGCTACTTAACTAGATATCTGCAAATAACTAGCTACTTAACCGGATTTCTTCGAAATGTATATGTAAACGGGCCTGTGGTCCAATTCTCTCCCTCATTCTCATCAAATTAGAGATAAGTCCCCATCGGGCTGTGCATGCCCCACACCCCCCCAAACCCCTCTAAAGTTATCATGTCCCAAGCCCCTAGCCCCTTTCCCGATTTTAAAATAAAAAAAAAATCTCACACCCCCTGGGCCTTCTCACCCACCCGTGTTTACGTTCTGGACCCCCTCCTCCACCCTGGACCCCCGGACCCCTCTTCCATCCCCCAATGCCTGCCAGATGCGATGTATATATATAATCTTACCTACTCCCGGTACTCCAGCACTGATTCTGTAAAGATCTAAGTGTGGGTGGGAGAGGGCGGGGTGAGAGCTGATGAGGCACAGGCATTGAAATCCCCTTACTGACACCCCCCCCCCCCCATCTTTTTTTTGTTACAAAATCACTCCAGGATTTCTCTACCTCAGTGGCTCTCAATTTGGTCCTCAGGTTTCCCCCCTCCCCCCCCATATCCAAGCCTATAGGGTTTTATGAATATCCCTAATGAATATTAATGAGAAATTTGCATGCCCTGCCTCCAGTGTATACAGATATATCTAATGCAGCAATTTTCAACCCATGTGTCGCCAAGAACTGGCAAGTGTGTCGCGGCACCCGATGTCCCACTGCCCCGGTTCTGCTTTCCTTCTCCTTTCTTCCTGCCTCCACTACCCAATAGAAAGTCTCCTCCCTTCTACCTGGTGGGAGTAGGAAGAAGAGAGGAAGCCTTTAATTGGCCGGTAAGGCAGGAAGAAGGGGCATTGCATAGCCCAGGGGTAGGGTGGTTTGAGTGGGGCTGGGAGGAGTGGTAGTGTTGGAGCCCAACCCCCATGAAGGAAGGCCACCATGGGAGCTCATCGCCATGGCAGTGAAGAAGCCCAACCCCGATGAAGCAAGGCCACCATGGGAGCACATCGCCGAGGCAGCGAAGAGGAAGCCCAACCCTGACCAAGCAAAGCCGCCACAAGAGCCCATCCCCGTGGCAGCAAAAAAGAAGGCCCGCCGGAGTAAAGCCACGGCAGAACTGGAGCCCATCCCTGCAGCAAAGGAAGAAGAGGTTTGGTGGTGAGGCCCGATGCGTGCATGTGAGAATGGGAGCTTAGGTGTGGGGATGTGGGTTTGAATGGGAACCTGGGTGTGGGTGTGGGGGGTGTGTGAATGGGAGCCTGGGTGAGAGCTTGTGTGTGTGGGTGTGAATGGGTGCAAGAGCATTTGTGTGTGATTGAGAGTTGTATATAAGAGAGAGCATGTGTGTGATTGAGAGAGCGAGACTGGTCAGGAAGATGACTAGTGTGTGTTTGAGACAGATTAGTCAGGAAAATGACTGGTGAGAGACTGAGACTTGTCGTGGGGTCTAATTGGGTTGTGTGTGTGTATGTGAGTGTGTGTATGTAAGTGACTGGTTGTGGGCCCTAAGAAAAGGATCATAAGGACAGAGCTTCAGCAACCACTGCTGCTTCTGGTGAGTGCTTTTGGCCTGCAAAGGAAAGGAGTAGGAGAGTTGCTGGAGAGGGTAAGTAAAGGTATTTTTTTAATCTTATTTTTCTTGATTGAGTGCCATTTTAATTATTGGGTATTAAGTGATGTCTATTGTTTCAAAATATTTTATTGATATTTGGACAATTTTTTCATAATTTTTATGAGTTTTTAATTGTTGGATGTTATTCTGTTCATCAGCTGTTTTGTAACATTTATTAATATAGCTTTACAGTTATTTCTGTGTGGGGATCTATAGCAGCTTAGCTTGTTCTGTTTCCTAATAGGAGATGTATTAGTGTTTAGGGCCTGGTTAAATATTTGTACTGTTACCTTTTCATCAATAGGGTTGTTACTGTTTGAGTGTAATCCATAATGCAGGTGTAACTTTGTGCAGATTAGTTTGTGTGCATTATTGCAGATCCTGGGACTGTGTTAGGTGCTATATTTCTCTTTCCATTTCTCCAGGTTTGCACTGCATGCAGAGTGGCTTTTTTGGTTTTCCATTCCAGTTTCTGTCTCCATATTTATAATTTGTGGTTTTTCTATACTTGGTGAAGGTCAGTTCTGGGTGTGTGACCGAGGTGAGGTATTTTACTAGCATGTAGGCATTTGTATCAATCGTATTTGTTGTGTTTTCTCAATAGGATATGCATTAGTGGTAAATTACTGTCTTTTCATAAGGAAGGCTATTGTGCCTGGTAGTAAAGGGAGTTTGTTTTGCTTTTACTGAGATGTCACCAGAACCAGAATATCTTTTTTGTATGGTGAGTTGTATAGGGTAATGACCTGGATCTGCTCTGCTCTCATTGCTGGGGCTTGAGGGAGTTCCTGAGGATGCAGAATATATATTTACATTTAGCCCCGTGATGGTCACATGTTCAGTGTGTCACACATGTGAGAACCATCTGTCAGGTATGTCCCAGCCAAAAAAAGATTGAGAACCACTGATGTATTGCACTTTCATTAGGGATATCCTGAAAACCTAATTGGCTGGGGATAGGGCAGGACCAGTTTGCACACCACTGTTCTCTTGTATAGAAAACACCCCTTTATCTAGTTTGCTTACTAAATATTTAATATTCTTTCCATCACAGATTGTTTTCTGTGTAAAGCCTGTTCTGAGGTTAATTGGTTTGTCCAGGTTTGTTCCCTCCCAATTAGATGGAAAACCTTTTTTGGGAGGCAAGATAACCCTTTCATCTCCCTTGCTTTAATCATTTCATTCATCTGTTTACAAGGTTTGAGTGCTGAATGGACTCTAGAAACATTTTAATTATTAGGTGGTAAATGCTGCCTGAACAATGCCCTTGTGACTCATCCTATTATGCAGCCCCTTTATTTCCTGTAGCAGCTCAGGAGTGGATTAGATAGGAAGGGTTAGAAAATTCTCCAACAGGGTTTTAAAATTCTGGAATATTTATGCATTAATTGGCATACACTCCACATTATTTAATAATTTACCAACCTTGCTTGTGTGAGTCTGGCTAATTTCTTTGGATTTTTTTCTCTTGCCTTTCTACTTTTTCTGTCTTCTTCCACTCCGTTTTACTTTATATTCTTTTGCTTTTTGCTCTCTCTTTCCTTTTTCCCCCTGTCTTCAATTTCTATAGCCTGTCTCTCCTCTATCCAAAAGAGCCTCTTCTCTCACTTGCCTTGGCTTATTTGGTCTCTCTTTACTGTCTTCTCCCAGCTACTCTCCCCTCTCTTCTGACTGTTTCCCCTCACGGTCTCTTTTCTGCAGTCTCCCCTTCTTTCTTGTCTCTCACAGCTTCACCCTAAAGCTTCCTGTCTCAGCCTCCGGTTTCTGCATGTATTGCATCTATGGCTTACTAAGTTTATCCTTCTAGGACCCCCTCCCAATCCCTTCCCCCACTACTGCCACTCTGCTCCATTCCTACCTCAGGAAATCGTGTACTGTAAACCACGTGACAGCAACAAAGCAGGAACAGCCTTGGAGCTATGGGCCAGCTTTAGCAGAAGTGGGGTGGAGAGAGGATCAATTGCCTTTGCAAAAGAGAGAGAGCACCAGCAGGCCGATTAGACTGAGCAGCAAAGAGTGGATGGCAGTCTTCCGCAGTTCCACAAAAGGCAAATTCTGTAAGAGTTCAATGACCCTGGTATTGTGGCTGAGGGCACCAAATACAAGAGTCAAAGTCTGTACAAGGAAGCCATAAAGACTGTAAATGGCATGAATCATTCTACTCCGACTTAGAAAATACCCTGCCTGTTTACACAATATCAGATAGTGCTATCACACATGATTGCACGCTATTGGAGATAATGCCCACATTGTGACTCACACAGAGCTTTATCTGTTTATTGCATGTTTTTTATTCTTGAAGATTTCCAATTCTTATCTTCCTTTTAAAAAAAAAAAAAAAATCTTCTTTATTGAAAAACCAAGGCAGTACAAATAATGAACCGTTTTCACACATTCTAAATTATTTTTTCCTTCCCCTCCCCACCCCAAATAGTCATCTCCCTATGCGTTAATATCAGTTACTCCATCTCTAATCAATGATGGGTCCATCACCCTTCAATCGTCATTCACTCAAGAACCTGGACTGCAGCAAGACGAGACGTTAAGCGATAAAATTCTTCCTAACTTCAAGGTGTATAACTTTGACACCCCATGCAGCAAAGTTTACAGAGAAGCAGTCCAAATGTTCTTAAAGCAATTTTACTTTCGGAGTTTTCATTTTCACAATATGACATTCCACTGCCATCATTTCAAATATTTGAGTACATTCCTAAGGTGGGGGGGGGGGGGGGGGAGTTTGTGACCAACCATTGAATTTAGATGTAACATTTAGCCATTAGGCTCACTTTGCACAGTAACAATTTGTGCATTTTATTCATAAGAACTCCTGGTGCATGCCCCAGCTGAGCAAATGCACATGTCATAGGTATCATCTTTTTAGTCATGTTGCAATGGCTGGCTGCAGAGGAATGCGAACAGCCTCACTCAACCCTCGTCAAGCGGCCACATCCCGGCCTTGTTCGCGGCTTCAGGGAGCCGCTACCGCCGCTTCTCCCTGGCATAGCAGGCAGTCAATGTCGCCACACAGCCCGCTATCCCTAGGCAAGCGCGCGTGGCTTCCTCTCAGATTTAAAGTGGCCATGGCGGGAAAACGTCTTGCGGCCCTGGATGATGATATCAACCCCTGGGACTATATAAGGACAGCTCTCACAGCTAACCCTTCCCTCAGCAACAGGTTGAACTCTCTCTCGCGTGATGAATTACTTCTCCTTGTTCCTGCTCCTGGCTCCGTGTTCCTGTTCCTGGCTCCATGTTCCTAATCCTGCTCCTGGCTCTGTGTTCCTGCTCCCGGCCTTGTGTTCCTGTTGCCAGCTCCGCGTTCCTGTTCCTTGGAATGACTCTCTGGCTTGACCTTGGTATGTTTTCTTGACTTCTGCTTGTCTGCTATCTGCCCTGACCCTCTGCCTGCCTCTTGGATTTGTCTGCTTGCTGCCTGTCCTGATCTTCTGCCCGTCTCCTAGACTCCGCGTCACCTATCATCATCATCGGATTCGTCACCCAGAGACCTGCACCTGAGTCTAGCTGGCCCCTGTACCCAAGGGCTCAACCTGCAGGGAATGAGGGCTGGTATTGGTGAAGGTCCAGTTGGGTCTCCTTATCACCTAGAACCACCTGCCAACAACGAGGACCTCAGGAGGGGCTGCTTCTGTAGGTAGCGTCAACCTCATCTCGGTTCAAGGGTCCACCTCCCAACAGCTTGCTGAGGCCATGGACCCAGCAGATCTCTCAGGCCTCTAGGCTATACCAGGCCTGGCCTTGAGGATTCAGCAGCAGCAGTAGTTTCTGGAGATGTTAGCTGCTTCTATAGAACGTCTGAGTGCCTGCCTCTGCAGCCACCCCTGACACGCCTCCAGTTCCAACGGTGCCAGTAGCATCCACCCTAAAACTTCCGGTTCCTCCCTCCCTCCCCCCCCCCTAGTATATTGGTGACCCCAAGCAGTACTGTGGATTTCTTAACCAATGTTTCATGCACTTCACTCTTCAGCCTGCGCAATTGTCCACGAATGCCATTTATTCTTTCCCTCCTTGATGGAAGGGCATTGGCCTTCCATCAAGGAGGGAAAGTGGATCCCCTCATTCCTCTGTGGGAATGAGGGGATCCACTTCTCCAAGACCCGCAACGGTTCATCCAGGTGTTTAAGCAAATCTTCGATGAGCCTGGCCATTTGGCCACTGTCAGCTCAGACATCCTGCACTTCCGCCAGGGAGCACGTTAGTTTGTAGATTATGCCACTCAATTTCGCACCAAGGCCACTGAATTAAACTGGGGGGAGGACAGTCTGAGAAGTATCTTTTTGGAGGGTCTATCCCCACGCATAAAAGACAAACTGGCGGCCCGGGAACTCCCGGAACCCTTGGGTGTTTTGAGACGGCGGGAGAGTGGACCGCCGTCTCCAGCAATGAGTCCGGGAACTGCGGACACCAAGTAGGTGTTAGGCGTGTGGACACTTGAACTGGGACAAGACTTTGAACCACTCCCAAGGGACAGTCCCAGTGGTCCTCATCGCCAGGAGGCGGTACTCGTGGAGAAAACCTGGCTAGAGCTTCACCTATACCAGCCCTCATTCTCCTCAGGTTGAGCCCTTAGGTTCCGGGGCCAGCAGGACTTAAGTGTGGGTCTTCTCGCGTATAGGAGTCGAAGGAGAAGGCGAGGCAGTGTCAGGAAGTCTGGGTTGAGGCAGGCAGAAGTCAGAGGAAGCCATGAGCAGACCAGGAGTCAGGGCAGGCAGCGAACAAGCAGAGATGGGAAGCCAGCTGAAGTCAGAACCAGGTAGACAATCCGAGGAACAGGAGAGGAACTGGACCGGAGCAAAGAATCAGGATCACAGGCAGCAGCTCAGGATCAGGAATGCAGGCAGGAACTCAGGATCAGCAGTGCAGGATCAGGAACGCCGCACAATGTGCTCAGAGTGAGTAGGACCTGTTGCCAAGGCGAAGTGCATGGAACAGAGGCCGGCCTAAATAGCCTGGTGTCATGATGTCATCTTTGGGGGCCAGGCCAAAGTTACCCGCCGCGGCCTCTTTATGTAGCGGCAAGTCCTAGCCCAATGTCCTGAGAGGCCGGGAAACTCTCAGGCCTAGGACCAACCGGGGAGATAGTTCTAGGTTTCAAGGATCCCACTCCCCAACTCGTGCCCCCAGTGACCCTCCTCACAGACCACCAAGATCTCTCCACCCTAGCCTCATCCGGCTTCTGCACTTTAATTTGTTTTACATCACCCCCTAAAAACACCTCCTCAGCTGCATTATTATAAACAATACATGCCAAAAATTCATATGGAAGACTTGTAAATTCATCCACAAATATGCGCCTATGCCCAGCCTCTTCAAGTGCCCTATGTATTGTCTTAAAAGTCAAATCATACCTGTCACCATTTTCTGACAACAACCCCTCATAATCTGGCTTTAGCTTTGTAAATGGAGCTACAACCAAATCATGCTGTGTTGCAATCTGCCTAATAGTGAAACTTTTTCTGCACCCTGGCCCCGCTTCTATATAATATACCTTTGCACTGTGCGCAAACCCAGTTTTTGGTATTGCCTTCGTTGCCCTTTCTTCACCACCTTTAACCCTGTCGGATCCATATCATCATCTATCAACTTTGTATGTAAGTCCCTTATTTGATCGTCTGTCAATTTAAAATCTATTGTTGCATCCTTATGCCCACATTTTATTATCTGATCCCCAAGTCTACCATGAAATTCAAAACATACTGGGCATTCTGGCACCTCCTCTTCATTCAGATTATCTCTTTAGACGATTTGCATACACACTTTGTCCTAGCTTGTTGCAACACATCCATTTCTGGATGTAACACTATTCTCTCTGTCAAATGCTCTGCCATTATCCAATCTAACAGTAGTTCCACTGGATAGAATAACACCCTACCCACCACTGCTGCCATTTGCACAAACTTTTCAAAAATTGACCTAGCATTTATTTCAGCAAACATTTTCTCATCCACCTCCCTACAAATCTTACAAAGTAGTGTAACTGCTAAACAAAAATCTCTCACTCTACCAGCCGGCAAATCCCAAGGCGCCAACAACTCTTTGGTTACTAGAGATATACCACCCATCCTTCTCCTCACATAAGCCATACAGTTCTCCAGCTTTATTGATTTTCCATCTAATGTTGACATATAATTGAATGTCTCCCATAACTCAGTCTCCTTAACAGAAAAATACTGCAATGGCTTTGTTGTCCTCCCAGTACGTTTATTAATAGACCTCATTATATCTAACATCCTAACATATCTCTCGGATGGGCGCAAAGATATTTGTCTCACTATATTCTCACAAACATTCGTACGCATGATTTTAAATACATAAAGTGACCCTACCCTAGCAGTTATCTCAACAACCAAAGAAAACTCTGTCCCATTAATCACAGGATGGCGCAATAAGGTCCCCCAATGCACGACATTATGCCTATAAGAACATGACACAGAACATTTGTAGCTTGATCCTGCATGATTTCGATCACGGATATATCCTGTTATAAACGCTGAATTTGCTTGTTATATGTTAGTTTCGATCACAGATCTATCATGTTATAAACATTGAAGGTTTTTTTTTTTCTTGTTATATGTAAATATCTTTCTGTTTTACACTTTTTTAAAGTTTAATGTAACAGGTTGTTATAATTGTAAACCAGAATGAAGGCTGAGAGCTATACCTCCGTATAAAACAAACGCTTAAATAAATAAATACATAAATACATAAATATCCATTACAATACCCAAATGTAAACATCAGTATTGCCTCGCCCCCATTTGTCTATGAATATATGCTATTCTCTGGCAACTCTGGGTACAACAATTCCAAGGGCAAAACTGCATATCCATAAACAACTTGTGCATCAGTTCTCTTAAAAATATCCAATAAATCAAGTGCCCCTAAATTATATATTGAATATTCGAAAACCAATGTGTTCGCTTCTACATACTCAGTATGCATAGTTGCAGGTAATTTATGCACATGCATGTAATCATCCATCACATGCTTCATATCATAATACCTTTTCACACACAGCCTCAAAGTTTTTGAATCCAATGTGGATTCTGGTGGCAAGAAAACCATCCTATCCTTCTTCGATGCCTTTCTTTTAAGAGCATTACAAATATCATTTAAAGCAGGCCTGATTATTCTATCATAATCTTTAGTCTCCCCTCCGTGCACATAAATGTGGATATGCAGATTATTCATATACATTCTAATTTCCCGTGCAGCCGCCCCTACTACTAACCCCCTTTCCTTAGATGATGAAACATGAAATGGATTCTCATAAATATCCCTACAAAGGTCTCTCGCAGCAACCAGCACTGGGTGATCATTTGTAACCGTATTTCCTCCCATAAATAGCAACGGAAAATCACCCATTGCTTTCAACTGTGACTTCTGCCCTTGAGTCAAATTTACAAAAACCTTTAAGCTATTTTTAACTGACATCCTACAAATTTGGCTAGCATCCGCCTGCCCTAAAGATGCTGCATTTGCAGCAAGTGCAGTATCAATCAACATGTGCGCATATACTTGCGTATGTTATAAAAGATGCATCTCTGGACATGAGCCGACAAACGCATGCACATGTGCGCCCTCGTGCATGTTTCAAAATTACCATTATTATAAAACAGCCTGGATGCATGCTCATGTGTGCAAAATTTTAAATGGATGCACACATATGTGCGCAAATACCACTTCTACCACATACATGGGGGAATTTTATAAGGGACGCCGACACCATTTGCTATTTCTCCAGTTCATTCCCAGTTTGTCCAATTTAGGGATATGACTTCCAGATCCCCCCTAATGTAATAGCCACCCTTCCCCCCTGTTAGCCTCAACCCTTAAAACCCCGCTGACTAGCCTAGATTTATTTTATTACTTACAGGCCATCCATAGCAGTAGTGAAGTTGCGTGGCAGGGGAACCTGGTGTATTCCTCTGCGTGTAAGTATTTACATGCACATCTCTTGGCCTTCCTCAACACGCCCATGCCTCTCCCAGACCATTCCCTGCCCATTTTTAGAATTTTTTCACTTATGCATGCACCGGGAGATATGCATGTTCATGGGTGACTTATAAAATCCACTTGGGGCTCACTAGCCCAACTTGTCCACATATCTCCCGATTTTGGTGCATGCAGGGCTTTTAAAATTTGCCTGATACTGCGGCAAATGTAGGAAAAATTTTATAGGAAATTAAGTCACGTAAAAATGTATATTCTGTAACTGGGATATCACCCCCGTGCTTAGTATATAGTATATAGCCTAAGTAATGCCGGTGAAGTAAGTGGCAAACTTGCTTTCAGTAACAGCATACTAATATAACTACAAATTTATAAACACGTAAGGACTGTCTTGTTTGTAAAACCTAATAGCCAAATTTTAAAAGCATTGCTTTTTCTAAAAAGCCTATATATGCATATATTTACTCCTGGGGGAATTCTGCGATACTGCGGAATGCAGAATTTGCACAGAATTCCCCCTTCCCACAGATTTCCTCCCTCACCTCGCAGATTTCCACCATCCCCTCGCCTATTTCCTCCCTTGCAGGAAGAGGATTCAAAACCGCAAGCGCACGGACAGCAGCCATCGCGAGAGTAGGGGCATCACAGCATGGCAGAAAATAGCAGAGGAGACCCTGGCATGCCGTTAACGGAGCGCTTCCCATGGGACGCGCTCCGTTCATGGCAAAGATGAAGGCCCGGCACGCCGTTTGCAGCGAAAAGGGAAGGCCCCCATGTGCCGTGAACGGCACGCCCAGGCCTTCATCTTCGCCGCGAATGGAGCACGTCCCGCGGCATGCCGGTAAGAGAGAATGTGTGTGTGAGAGAGGAGAGGGTGACAGAGAGCATGGTTGGTAAGAGGGGGGTTGGGGAGGGTGAGAGAGCAGGAGGGTGTGAGAGAGAGCATGGGAGGTAAGAGAGGGTGGGTGGGGGGATGTTTGAGTGTAGGTTTCAGAGAGAGGGAGCCTATATGAGGTGAAGGGGATGCCGGTGAGAGAGAGGAGAGGGGATGTGGGGGAGGGTGAGAGACAGCTTGGTTCGTAAGAGGGGGAGTGGAGGGGATGCTTATGGGTTTCAGAGAGGGAGTCTATATGAGGGGAGAGGTATGGGGGAGGGGAGGGTGACAGAGCAGGAGGGTGAGAGAACATGGGAGGTAAGTGAGAGGGGCTGGGGGGATGCTTGAGTGTGGGTTTCAGAGAGAGGGAGCCTATATGAGGAGATTGTGAAGGAGTGTGTATGTGTGTGAGAGATTGGGAGCTGTGTGTATGTGAGGGTGCTAGCCTGTGTGAAGGGATTGTGTATGTGAGGGAGCCTGTATGAGGGTGTGTGTATGTGTATTAGAAAGAGGGAGCATGTGTGTGAGAGAGGAAGGGACAGAGGGAGCCTGTGTGAGGGGCAGTACTGAGAACAGGGTCAAAGTCTGGGACTGGCAATAGAGTGGAAAGGGTTGAGCCTAGAGGTGAAGGGGAGAGATATTGGCAGGTGGAGGAGTTGGGGCCTGAGAAGGCAAACTGGCCAGGGGAGTAGGGAGAGCAAATGAAAGGGACATTCCTACAGTGAATTTCTAGGGAAATTCTGCTCAAAATTTTTAAAATTCTGCAACTTTAAGTAAAAACTTTTTTCTGTAATAATTTAAAATGTAATTACTTAAAGACTGTCATGTAAATTGTGTTATTTTGACCAATATAAAGTTTGCAGAATTTTGCAGAATTTTCAGTTTTTGTGCGCAGAAATTTCAGTTTTTGTGCGCAGAATTTTACATTTTTTTGAGCAGAATTCCCCCAGGAGTAATATATGTGGCACCCGCTTGGGCAACATGGATTTTAAAAGCCTCTAATTACGTGCTTATGTATGCATGTGTGAACTTAAAAAAAAAAGAAGGCCGACAAGGTGCGAGGCAAAGGAAGGGTGTGGGCATTCTGAAGCCAACAG
Organism: Rhinatrema bivittatum; assembly: GCF_901001135.1. Lineage (NCBI taxonomy): Eukaryota > Metazoa > Chordata > Amphibia > Gymnophiona > Rhinatrematidae > Rhinatrema > Rhinatrema bivittatum. The sequence goes on along the minus strand of NC_042615.1, from coordinate 430,704,326 downwards.
TTACATGCATTATTCCATATTTTAAAACTGGAGGCCGCACAGCGTGGCAGCTTGTTAGCCGCATATATTTACTGCTGATCCTGAACAAGTTTGCAGAAATCACGTTTTAGGGCTTGCATGACAGGGTGAGAGGTCCGAGTCAACTGAGGGGCATGCAGGATGAAGAGCCAGAGGGGCCTGGATGACCTTGAGACTGACTGGGCAAACTGGTGGACTAATTGGGAAAACTGGGAATTTCCTTCACGCGAGCAGGTTTTAAAATACGGTAACATTTGTGTGTTAAAGCTGGAAAAGTCCTATGGAAGATACGCGAAGTAGGTAGGTTTGCTCGAGTAACCTCTTAAAATTAGTAGCATAGTTACACGCAGTAGGCGTGTTTTATATCATATATGTGCAAGTGCACACATGATTTTAAATTCCAGTGTATCTCATCTCGCACACCCATACAGGCATGTATGGGTCAACGTGTGCTTGTTTTAAAATTATCCTGTAAGTGTTGCATACAATCTTCATATGTATGAATACACTGAGTTTCTTTATTAATAACATTCACTACCACCCACGCTGTAATTGAATTATTGTGTCTTTGGGAAAATAAAGACATATTACCTGGAGGAAAATCTGGGTTGCCACCAACGATAAAAACAAAGATACCTCTATGGATAACCTCAATTTAGATCTGATATATCTCCAGGTGTTCTATGCCGACCTGACCACATGGATTTAGTAGGCCAGTCTGGAAGCTGATCATTATGTGCATGGAAAAGTTATTTTAAATCCAGTGGATGGTAGAAAACATTTTCTGGTTGGAAGTCTGAATAGCCATTTTGCTCTAACAGCCAATCTTCTAATGAGCGCAATTGACATGCTAAATTATACAGTTTAAATTAGGAATTTCCAGCCAACCTTCATCTTTTGGTGCCATTTGTTGTGTAATCGATATCTTTGGTTTCTTCCCATGCCATAAAAATGTGTTGCACTGTCTATTTAATAATTGGATATCTCTCTCTTAAGCAAAGTAAGTGGCAGCATCTGCAGTATATAAAGCAGCTTAGGAGCAAGTACCACTTTGATTTATGCAATTTTCCCCTGAAGAGATATAGGGAAAGACATCCAACTGTCCAAACATTTTCCAAATTCAGTAATAATAGGTGGAATATTCAACGAGTACCACTTCTGAGGATTTTTATCTATTCTGAGGCCTAAGTATTTGTCTCTAATGTCCATTTTAACGGAAAATTGGCTGTCAGTAGTGACATCCTGGCATGAGATATTAGCAACAATATGTCATCTGTGAACAGATGCGTTTTTAACTCCTTAGTCCCAATTCTTATGTCTTCGTCTCTCTCAGTGTACAAATCAAGGGTTCGAGAGTTAAAATAAGTAGCAGTGGAGATAAAGTGCAACCTTGCCATGTCCCCCGCTATAAGTCAAAGCTGTCTGACAGTGAGTCATTGGCACAAACTCTGGTCAAGGGATTTTGTATAAGAGCATAATATAATCACAGATTTTACCTATGAAACCAAATTTCTCTAAAGAAAAGCATGACACCCTGTAAAATGCATTACAACTTTCTAGAAGCGAGGCTACTATCTGGCCTTTTCAGCATACTTCCAATGCTATTTATTTATTTATTTAGAACTTTTTTATACCGACCTTCATATTGAAAGAAAACATATCAAATCGGTGTACATGTAACAACAGGATTGCACAGGGCATTACATAGAACAAGAACAAGAGGTTACATAGAACTGGGAGAACAGGGCGAACTGAACGGAGAATTTGCAACGGCAAATGTGAGAATTAACAAATTGAAAAAGGAAGCGAGCAATTGACGACCTTTGTCTATTTAGGACAAAGGAGGAGAACCTGCAATCAACATGAATGCAGATTAATGAAATAAATAAAGTAACAGGACCGTTATAAAGTCTGGGAGCAAATAATGCAGTAAATATAAGTCCAGATAAAAGGTTTGAGATGGGTAGAAGGAAGGTATGACTACCAGCCCCACCTGGGGGAAATCCAGGGTTATCGGGGAGAGAATCTGTCGGGTGAGTAATGGGATCTAGTGCATAACGAGAATGCTAGAAGCAGTTTCCTCAAATTAACACTAGGACAGCGTCCATATACAAATCCCACGCTCAGCATTCACTAGGGTCAGTATAATGTACTTCAATCTGATAGCTATTATTTTTGCATAGAGTTTAATGTCCAGATTCAATAGTGAAATAGGTCTAATATGATGCCAGGTTAGTTGGATGTGTTCCTTCTTTAATTGTTATCATCATTTCTGTCATTGTTGTAGGCATCTCTGTAGAGGATGCCATTTTTTCAAAGACTCTTTTGAGGTCCATTTGAATTGTTCATTCAGGGTTTTATAGAATAAGGGGTCCAAGTAATCTGGGCCTGGTGATTTAAAGTTGGGCAACTCTTTTATAACTGTGTTAATTTTAAAAAGCGTGATTGATACATTTAATTTATCCAGTGCGCTGGGAGGGAGCTTATGCAAAACTACGTTTTGCATAAAAGCCTCACATGCATGTCTCTCTTCAGCCTCCTCTGAGTATAGACCTTGTAAAAATTATTAATTATGGTGCATTCCTCTTCAACTTTGGTCTTTAATATCCTATCCTTATCCCTTATAGCTGTAATGTATTTGTTAGCATTCTGGCTTTTAACGACACTGATTGGAAGCTTCCCGGATTTATTACCATGAAGGTAGAATTTATGCCAAATGGATAGACATATCACACCACAAATTAGAGGTCCTAAAGTCATTATCCACATTTAATTATCATTTATTGACAAAATATTTCTTATAAATACATTCAATTTTACTGTTCTTATGTTACCTACTCGGACCCTTACCAAAACACTCTAAAATCACACTCGTGCTTTACCCTTAAATACCTTCATTCATACCACACATATCTCATTCATTCCCCACTCATTCTATACATAAAATATATAAAGTGCTAGAAATTCCTTTGCATCTAATGCAATTACAATACTAAATATATCATTTTTTAATACTTATTTGACACTGAATCCTTTGAGCCTCATCTTCTATCTCCTTATTGATATGTTCCATCTGATCCTTTATTGTCGATACAATAAGTACCATGAGATCATGGCTATACTTATTGAGAATGGAATTCCAACATCCTACAAACTTGTCATCCGTTGCAAATAAAAACGGTTCTTTAAAAACCCTTAAACCTCTAGGTATTCTGCTAACATGGCAATACTCTGCCAATGTTGCAGCATGCAACTCCATCCTTATACACTTTCTTTTTGCTTTCACATAAGAGTTCCAATCCTCTTCACCCTTGTCCTCAACTGGATCAAATAAACGAAATCCTGCAAGGATCTCGGCCGAAGCCTGATCCGTATAGCTATACATGTTTTCCATTATAATGTGAATTCACACACAAATTTCTCAATATAAACTGACTACAATATTGTCAAAAAGTACTATGTGGTCATGCACAAATAGAGTAACCTTCTATGGTCAACACACCTACATGCCCTCCGAAAATTAAATATATATCACACCACAAATATATATCACACCACAAATCAGAGGTCCTAAAGTCATTATCCACATTTAAGTATCATTTATTGACAAAATATTTCTTATAAATACATTCAGTTTGACTGTTCTTATGTTACCAACTCGGACCCTTACCAAAACACTCTAAAATCACACTCATGCTTTACCCTTAAATACCTTCATTCATACCACACATATCTCATTCATTCCCCACTCATTCTATACATAAAATATATAAAGTGCTAGAAATTCCTTTGCATCTAATGCAATTACAATACTAAATATATCTTTTTTTTTTTATTTTATTTTTATTGATTTCAAACAGTATTACATTGAACCAATGCATATAGAAAAATCAGAAAAGAAAGAACACATATTCGCAATGCTACACAAAGCCAATTCTGTAAATCAAAAAGAAAATTATTCTATCTGAATATTATAGGAATTCTCAGAGGGCTCACATTAAAGCAGATTATAACAATCTTATATAAAGAAAAACTGTATAGATATTACACCTTTCCCTTTTTTTTTGACCAACTCCTTCTCGAGGTTATCAGGAGTGGGAGTCCAGATACTGTCTCAGCTGTTCCTCTTCCATGAAAATATATCTATTATTTTGATATACAATTATACATCTACAGGGAAATCTAAGGTAAAACTTAGCCCCCGTAGCGATTATTTCATTTTTCATTAGTAGGAAAGCTTTCCTTTTCTCCTGCATCTTTCTTGTAATATCAGGAAACATCCTAATTTGCTTTCCATAAAATAGTTGTTGTTGTTTGCGGAAATATAATTGAAGGATTTTATCTCTTTCTGCCTGCTGCACAAACGTTACCAAGAGCGTAGCACGATCCTCAATCATAGTTTCGAAAGATTTCTCTATTATGTCCAATAAATTATCAGATGACTTTTCTTGATCTCTTTTTTCTTGTTTAGAGGGAAGATAAATTATTTTTTAAAACAGAGGTAACGATGATTCTACATAACCTAATATATTTATTAGGTTACTCTTAAGGAGTTCTTTTGCTGGCATCCATTGTGTCCGGGGAAAATTAAGTATTCTTAAGTTTGTTTTCCTCAATTCATTCTCAAAAAAATCAATCTTCTTTGACAAAACCATATCTGATTTAATCAAATTACATTGAACCTCTTTGACTTCTTTCACCTCTAATTCAGTCACTTTAACTTTAGCTTCTATCTCCGTAATAATTTTCTCTTGATGTTGCGCTTTACTTTGATTTCCTTTCACTAATGCAGTCAAATCCATTACAGCCTTATTCAGCGTTGTTAATACTTTCCAAACTTCCTCTAACGTTATCTTAACTGGCATTTCCAGTGAAGAAGAAAGCTGAACCTGTATTTCTGGCTCCTTTTCTCCTACCTCTGGAGGTCTCCTCATGCCTTCCCCTTGCTGTTCCTCCTCAAACCGGGCCCTGGAGCCATGTTGTGATTGGCTCTCCGAAGCACTCGGATCCAAACCGCTGTTTCTCTGGGCTACTGGTGTCCTCGGGGTAAGTTGTTCCCTCAGCAGGTTGATTTGGGTTTCCCCCTCTCCCTCTGGGGGCCCCCACGGTGGCGATGGTTTAGTTGGTGCCCCAGGACTCAGGGATGTTTCTTCAGCCATAGCCGCCAGCAGCTGCTGTCTGCTGGTCTCGCCCGCGGCTCCTGCTTCCGGTTGAAGGTGTAAAGGTCTTCCAAAGGCTTCCTCAATCCTCGGCTGCCTCGTCGATCCCAATGGCGTAGAGATAATATTTTCTCTTAGCTTTGCCTTGCGTTTTGTATGTGGCATTTTCAAGTTTCAAAGGCAAATAAAAATTCAAAGGAAATCGCCGGTGTGAAGCTTTATTTTTCAGAGGATTCCTCGGAACTGAGTAGCCTGCATGTCGCTATGCGGCGGCCATCTTGCCCACTGTTTACCTCAAATATATCATTTTTTAATACATATTTGACACTGAATCCTTTAAGCCTCATCTTCTATCTCCTTATTGATATCTTCCATCTGATCCTTTATTGTCGATACAATAAGTACCATGAGATCATGGCTACACTTATTGAGAATGGAATTCCAACATTCTACAAACTTGTCATCCGTTGCAAATAAAAACGGTTCTTTAAAAACCGTTAAACCTCTAAGTATTCTGCTAACGTGGTAATACTCTGCCAATGTTGCAGCATGCAACTCCATCCTTATACACTTTCTTTTTGCTTTCACATAAGAGTTCCATTCCCCTTCACCCTTGTCCTCAACTGGTTCAAATAAACGAAATCCTGCAAGGATCTTGGCCAAAGCCTGATCCGTATAGCTATACATGTTTTCCATTATAATGTGAATTCACACACAAATTTCTCAATATAAACTGACTACAATATTGTCAAAAAGTACTATGTGGTCATGCATAAATAGGGTAACCTTCTGTGGTCAACACACCTACATGCCCTCCGAAAATTAAATATATATCACACCACAAATATATATCACACCACAAATCAGAGGTCCTAAAGTCATTTAGAGAGTTTTGGTAAGGGTCCGAGTAGGTAACATAAGAACAGTCAAATTTAATGTATTTATAAGAAATATTTTGTCAATAAATGATAATTAAATGTGGATAATGACTTTAGGACCTCTGATTTGTGGTGTGATATATATTTAGTTTTCAGAGGGCATGCAGGTGTGTTGACCATAAATGGACAGACTTGTCATATTTGCCCTTCTATCCAACAGATCATATAGAATCTGTTGTATACATTTAAAGTTAGATTTTAAGAGCTGCATGCAGGTGCACATGCCAATTTTATAACATTAAAATCCGCTACTCACGCGCAAGGGTTTATATTGACGTGTGCATGTGCGCGCAAATGCCGTCTCGTGTGCATAAGTGGGGGGGATTTTAGTAAATGCACGCGGCTACACATTTGGGCCTGTTTCCCTGTTCCCTCCCAGTTCATCCCAGTAAAGGAGCAGATTTCCTAAACCCCCTACCTAACTTGTCTCCCTTTTACCCTGCTAGCCCCGACCCCTAAAACCCCACTGACTACCCAATTTTTTTTTTATTTTACTATTTACCCACAGTCCATAGCACCAGCAAGTTACATGGTTGTGAGATCCTGGCGCGCGCTTGTGCACAACACTCACATAATGGCACTGTCCCAGCCCGTCCATGCCCCGCCCACACCCAATCCAGACCTCACCCCCAGCCTGCCCCTTTTTACAAAATCCTTTCCAATGCGTGAACCGGGAGATATGTGCGTGGCTGCGAGCCTCTTAAAATTCACGTGTCCCAGTCATGTGTATATCTCATGGATTTGCCATGCATAGGGATTTTAAAATTTGCCCTTAAAATTTATTCTTTAAACTATCCAAATTGGACTGAATCATCTGCCTTTTGATACCTTGCAGTTCAGCCTCCAATGCTAACATTTTGGCATGTACTCTCTTTTTCTTAATAGCAACATACCCTATAATGTCTTCTCTGAGTACCATTTTGGCAGCATAGGATCTAATCTATGGTGTGCATTTGTAGTGCTAAATCATTCCCATCTACTCTGCAGGAAGAATTGAAAGTATCATGAATTCCCTTGGCTACCCCAAATTCTAGACTGCAAGTAACCGAGCAATGGTCCAATATTACCAAAGTGTACCTACTGTGATTTGCACTTGCAATCAAGTTTTGGCAGTAAAGGATTTTATTCTGAGCAACACTTACAATGGTGGTGTATGGTTTTGCTACTGGTCTATTGCAGAGGACTCCAGAAAAAACCCCCACAAGGGCCTGGAAAGGTTTATTTCCCCCTGCATGAGAAGAAGCAGAGAATTGCAATGGCCCATGCCTTCCCATATAAGCCCCTGCCATCATGGAAAAGGGGCTACATTTAAATTCTGTTCCCTGTCAGCTCTTGCACTCTTCTTCCTGGAAAGAAGTAGAGAAGTCGGGTAAGAGAGGAATAAGGGTCTTGCACAGGCCATGCCATTCTTCCTTGTTTCCCTATGATGCTTTCCTATTCTCTCACTCCATCATTGCTAGTCCTCCACATATCATCCCTATCCTATCCCCTGCAGATCATCACCTGTTCCTCTGAAGCCCATGACCCTCCTTCATCACCAGCATCCCGAATACTTTGCCATTCTTATATTTCTGCAGGCCATGTTTGCTCTTGCATACTCCCATGCGACTCTTCCAGCACCTGCCCTCACTACTGCCTCTCCTAACAACCCAAGCATTTCATAAAACCGCCTGCTCCTTCATGTAGCTCCTCTATTTCTTTCCCCATCATCATGCTTTTTCCATGCTCTCATCTCTTCATGTCATCACCTACTCCTTCACATACCTGCAGTGTTCCTCCATTCTTCATCTCCTTCCAGTATCACTGCAGTGACTCCACATCCCTTACTGGAAGGAGCCATAGAACAGCGGCAGGAGAGAGAGCTTGGAGACAATTCTCTACCCTAACAATTCCCAATCATGAAAGCAACCCCATCTCTATCCCTTAGGCCACTCAAACAATCCCCCACACACGCCTGTCTCCTAGCTGTCATTCACACAACCCTCTCAACCTTCACAGATCTTTAATCCTCCACTCTAACACCCCTTTACCCATGTAGATTGGCTTCAGCCTTTCATATGCCTCACACAGATCTCCGTCCTCTATGCCATCCTCCTATCTGGGAGTTCTCTACCATCCCTCTGCCATTCCTACAGATTTTTCCTTACCTAGGCAGGCCTTCACACCAACACAGCTTGCCCATCAAGATACCACATCCACATCCTATTAGTCCCTTCCTTCCTCCCCTCCCTCTCATCGGTGTCTTCTAATCTATACCCACCTAATCTTCCATCATCCACCACCAGCCTTCTACTGCTTCACTGTTTCCTGCCTTTGATACCCTAAAACATTCCAGACGTGTAGAACTGAGGTAAGCACTTTTGCTACTTGATGTCCTACTGTACTTCTGTAAGAAGGAATATCTTGTCTAATGAGGCACCTGACTGTTGCCACACCTTTGCACTGTGTTTTGAAATGGTTTTGCGTGTACTATTATAGTCTAATTATAGTAAAGCACAACTTTAATTTTGAAGACTGTAACAAAAACAGAAACTTAATCTTAAGGCAAAGGTGAACAAGTAATGATTTTAGGAGACATTGACCCAGTCTCCATCTTCAGGAAGGCTAATTATGAGGTGTGTCCCAGTATTGCTTCAGAGCTAGTCTGTTGGATTCATAGTATAGCTTGCACAATACTTCTGGTAGTAAAGAAACAGGGAAGGAAGGAGGAGCAATCCACAATACAGAGAAAACGAGGAGGCATCTTTCAAGACTTCCCTGCTCAGGAAGTATTTTTTCAATAAAAATGAAAACTACAACTTTCTCAAGACAAATAATTGCTTTGCATTGTAGTTTTCATCCTCAGATTCATAGAAATGTACCATCCATGACAGAGCTTTACATCTTCTATTTCTTAGAACATTATTTGCAGTTGACTTTGCTGCTTTTTAAAAAAAAATCTTTTCCAGATTTTGATGGAAATATTTGTTAAAGAAAAATGCCCATTCACCCCATTCCTACTAATATTCCTCATCATGCAGCCAGAGCTCTCTGTGAAGGGAAAATGATTCTACAGAGAAAATAGTATAAAAAAATATTGCAGGTCATTTCCACAAAAGGGGTAAATATAATGATCTGGCAAAACTCTCACTGTAATGTTTGTATAAGTGTTTCCTTGCACAATTTCTCTCTGTGGAATTTTTTCCCTTCCAGACAAGTTGCAGGAAATAAAAACCTTGGAGAAAAGAGGTGCTAATCGCACAAGCAAACAGCATGCTTTTTCCCATTCCTTTTATTGTTTGCCAAAAATGTACATCTAGCCCTAATGATCTAGTCCTCAGTATGTTTCTGAAAGTAGAACACATTCATTACACACTAAAAGCATTTTTGCTTCAGAAAATAAACCCCTCCCCTGACTTAAACCAGGTAGAGACCTTTTTATGCATTCCAATCTATAGAATGCTCAAAAGAATTATATAAAAGGGATTCATGTGTGTCTGTCTGACATAGGAGCAATAGCTCTCCAAAAATAGGATGGAAATTCACCAAATTTGGCATGCAGGAAGAAAATTTGAATATCTTGAATGAGTTAAAAAACTAAAAATACTAGGTCAATATTTTCAGAAAACCAAGCCTCCCTAAAAGAATCCCCAGGGAGAAGGGATCCAAGATGGCTGTCCTGTGGTAAGCTGAGTGAGACATACTCTTTCTTTCTGGATATTATTTTCCTATTTCAACTTTTCTTACCTTATGGGCCGCAAAAGGAAGGAGAAACCCAGGATTTTCCCTGTGGTTGGGTTAGCCCCTCCTCTCTTGGGGCAGATAAAAACTATAACCAATACCCGCGCCAGTAAAAAGGCAGCAACCATCCACAAAAGAATCTCAGTGTACATAGGTGTGGATCCATAAGAACATAAATAGTTGCCATACTGGGTAAGACCGAGGGTCCATCAAGCCCAGCATCCTGTTTCCAACAGTGGCCAATCCAGGCTACAAGTACCTGGCAAGTACCCAAACATTAAGTAGATCCCATGCTACTAATGCCAGTGATAGCAGTGGCTATGACATAAGATATGCCATACTGGGTCAGACCAAAGGTCCATCAAGCCCAGTATCCTGTTTCCAACAGTAACCAAACCAAGTCACAAGTACCTGGCAAGTACCCTAACATTAAATAAATCACAAGTTACTATTGCTTATTAATTAATAGTAGTTTATGGATTTTTCCTCTAGGAACTTATCGAACCCTTTTTTAAACCCAGTTACACTAACTGCTGTAACTACATCCTCTGGCAATAAATTCCAGAGTTTAACTATGAGCTGAGTGAAAAAGAATTTTCTTCAATTTGTTTTAAATGAGCTACTGCCCCCTGGTCCTTCTATTTTCTGAGAGAGTAAATAACCAATTTACATTAACTTGTTCAAGTCCTTTCATGATTTTGTAGACCTCTGTCATATCCCCTCTCAGTCGTCTCTTCTCCAAACTGAACAGTCCTAACTTCTTCAGCCTTTCCTCATAAGGCAGATGTTCCAAGCCCCTTATCATTTTGGTCGCCTCTTTGGCACTTTCTCCAGTGCAACTATATCTTTTTTGAGATTCGGTAACCAGAATTGCACACAGTATTTACGATGCGGTCTCACCATGGAGCGATACAGAGGCATTATGACATCCATCCTTGTATTTGCCTAACATTCTGTTTGCTTTTTTGATCACCACAGCACACTGAGCCGACGCTGAGTGAAAAAGAATTGTCTCCTATTTGTTTTAAATGTGCTACTTGTTAACTTCATGGCATGCCCCCTAGTTCTTCTATTATCCGAAAGTATAAATAACCGATTCACATTTACCCATTCTAGTCATCTCCTGATTTTAGAGAGCTATATCATATCTCCCCTCAGCCGTCTCTTCTCCCAGCTGAACAGACCTAACCTCTTTAGTCTTTCCTCATAGGGGAGCCATTCCATCCCCTTTATCATTTTGGTGGCTGTGCTCTGTACCTTCATCAGTACAACTATATCTTTTTTCAGATGTGGTGACCAGAAATGTACACAGTACTCAAGGTGCAATCTCACCATGGAGCGATACAGAGGGATTGTGATATTTTCTGTTATTCACCATTCCCTTCCTAATAATTCCTAACATTCTGTTTGCTTTCTTGACTGCTGCAGCACACTGAGCCAACGATTTTAAAGTATTATCCACTATGACACCTAGATATTTTTCCTGGATGGTAGCTCCTAATATGGAACCTAACATTGTGTAACTACAGCAAGGATGTTTTTTCCCTATATGCTTCACCTTGCACTTGACCACATTAAATTTCATCTGCCTAATCTTCCTGCTACAATTTATCACAATCCACTTGTGATTTAACTACTCTGAATGATATTGCATCATTTGCAAATTTGATTACCTGACTCGTCGTGTTCCTTTCCAGATCATTTATAAATATACTAGCGGTACCTGCCACACGTTGCAGTGGCAGAGTCAGGTTCTTTTCCCTCCCTCCCCCTTCCCCTTGCTCATTTACCTCAGTCACTCATCCTCCTCCCCCTTGGTCACTCACTCCCCCTTCCCTCCCCTGTCCCCACTCCAACTCTCTCCCCTCACACTCACCTCTCCCCTCATTCTCCCTCCCCTGACACTCACCTCCACCCTCATTCTCCCTCCCCTCACTGTCACCTCCCCCCGCCTACTGCCTACCCTTCAGATCAGAAAACCTTTGTCTTTCTATTTCTGTGGGAACCCCCCCACCCCCCCAAAAAAAAACCAATCCCAACCCTTTAAATCAAATAATAACCCCCCACCCTCCTGCCCCCTCCCAAGACCTGGGAAATTAAAATTGTTGGTGCTACATGTGGTCTGTCTCTGGGCGTCTGTGCGCGTTATGTAGCCAAATAGGGGAGTGCCTAACCAAATTTGCACTCCCAAATTTGTTTTGTGGTCTGGGGAGGGCTATTTTGGTGCGTTCCCGAGATCGTGCAAGTTTAGTGTATGTATTTGTGTGTGAACCTCCCCCTTCCCCCAAAAAACAACCCTATGAGAAACGTTCTCTTAAACTAACCACCCCACACTCTCCTGCCCCCCCCCCAGCCCTGCGAAAAACAGTAGCCCACCCCCCCTGCCCCTCAGAGTTGCCGAATGAATGAAACCTGCCCCCCCCCCTCATGACCCCTCCCCAAGATGTTCGCAATAAATTCATTACCACCCCCTACCCTCCAGACCCCCCCGAGACCTGATAAAAATGTCAGTCGGTGGAGCGGGCGTTCAGTAGCAGTCCAGGAGCGATGTATCAGCGTTGGTCCGTCAGCTGCGAGCACTGAAACGGGTTCCGACGGCCCTTTGCCCTTACTATGTCAGTGGGGTGGAGCAATGGCAGCGGTAGGTCCTCTGACATAGTAAGGGCAAAGGTCCGCCGGCTGCCAGTCCTGAAAATGACGCCGAGGGGCCCTCGCCCTTACTATGTCACATGGGCTACTGCCGCCATTGGTGTCCCCGAGTGGCATAGTAAGGGAAAGGGCCGTCGGCGCCATGTTGATTGCTGGCAGCCGACGGCTGTAGTGCAGGAGATGTGTCCCGGACCGGTCCTGGCCCCCCGCTGGAGCCTACCGGACGTCTGTCAGGTTTTGTGTGTGTTGTGAGGGCCTGGGAAGTAAATAAATTTGGCATGTGTGTGGGGGGTATGAGGAGGGTGGTTTTGTGTGTGTTGGGAGGATGTGGGAAGTAAATCAATTTGGCATGTGTGTGGGGGGTGTGAGGAGGGTGGTGGGTGTATTTTATCTGTAAAGGAAATAGTTATCTTCCGGCAAATAAAGTGCGCGAATGTGTTAAAATGGAAGTGAAATGTGGACCTGGACTGGCGAAATGATTAGTGTAGCGTGTGTTAGTGTAAGGTGTAACAGATGGCGCTTACGTCCAGCAGATGTCGCTGTTTTCTGGAAAAATTCTTTAAACCTATTTTACCTGTCACAGGTGTGACATATCTGTAATGTAAGTACAGAAGAACCTTCCTATTTGCGAAATAAAGGTTGTGTCCAAATTTGAAAGCAATCGGTTCAGTGGTTTCTGAGATTAGCGATTTTGTCCAAACTAGTTAACATTTTTATTTATATAGATTGAAAAGCACCAGTCCAAGTACAGATCCCTGAGGCACTCCACTGTTTACCTTTCTCCACTGGAAAAATTGACCATTTAATCCTTCTCTCTGTTTCCTGTCTTTTAACCAGTTTGTTATCCATGAAAGGACACCACCTCCTGTCCCTTGACTTTTTAGTTTTCATAGAAGCCTCTCATGAGGGACTTTTGTCAAATGCCTTCTGAAAATCCAAATACACTACATCTACCATTTCACCTTTATCCACATGTTTATTAATCCCTTCAAAAAAATGAAGCAGGTTTGTGAAGCAAGACTTTCCTTGGGTAAATCCATGCTGGCTGTTGTTCCATTAAATTATGTCTTTCTATATGCTCTCTGATTTTGATCTATAGAATAGTTTGCACTGTTTTTCCTGGCACTGAAGTCAGGCTCACCGGTCTATAGTTTCCCGGATCACCCTTGGAGCCCTTTTAGAATATTGGGGTTACATTGGCCATCCTCCAGTCTTCAGGAACAATGGATGATTTTAATCATTGGTTACAAATTTTAAGTAATAGATCTGAAATTTCATTTTTCAGTTCCTTCAGAATCCTGGTGTGCATACCATCTGGTCCAGGTGATTTGCTATTCTTTAGTTTGTCAATCTGGCCTATCACATCTTCTAGGTTCACCCTTGAAAACCATCTCCAGAACTGGTATCTCCCCAGCATCCTCATTAGTAAACACATAAGCAAATAATTCATTTAGTCTTTCTGCAATGGCCTTACCTTCTCTAAGAGCCCCTTTTACCTTCTCTAAGAGCCCCTTTAACCCCTCAGTCGATCCAGGGAATTCAACCCTAGGTACAAAGTCTCCCTGCTTGGGGAATCCAACCCTGAGTGAAATCTTTCTCCTCAGGGAATTCAATCCTAAGACTAAATAGAAAGCCAGCTTAACATGCTAGAAGACTCCAACCTCTAGGAATAAAATCAATTTGCGAACACCACTTCCATCAACAAGACTCCAAGCCCTGGCACTGTGTAAACTAGAGGAATCTAATCTCAAGCTCTGAGAACCTGCCAATCACCAAAGCATAACACGTATCACCCCTGAGACAGACCAAAAACCAAGAAGACAACAGGGATGACAACAGAGGCAGGAAAAGAAAACCAACAGTAGAGGAGGAGAAAGAAACAGGGAGAGCTCAGTGGGCACAAAAAACAAGGAAATCAACAAACAGAAAGAAAAAGAAAAAAAATACTTACTAAAGGTAGCTAGAGAGAAGAGCTCCAAGAAAGCCGAGTCTGTGGACTGGATTTCGCACCAACTGTGGATTTCAGTTATGAAAAAAGTCCCACCTGTGTAAGACCATAGGCAGACTTCCCCTGGAAAGCTATCTCCAGGAGCAGTTTCAAGGGATAAAAGTGGCATTAATACAGTTATTTCACATCAAACCAGGCATTCCTTTTTGTGGTTTTTATTGTTGAAAAAAACTGAACAAATTAACAAACTCAAAGCTGCTGCTGTTACAAATCCAGACAGACACTTATATAAATCTCACTTTTCATTGGAATCATAGAAAATCAATCAACAAGTTACAGTTTGATTATACTTTTCCCCGGATCATATTCTTACATCAGTTGCTATTCCCCAGAGCCAATCAAAGGTCAGGTCTACAACCCCCAACCCAATCAGATACTGATTCAACAACTTATATCATAATGCCATAGCATGCCTCTCTGTCCACTATATTTAGTCTAAGACTATGTACCCTTTAAGCCTTCATCTTGGAAAGGCAACTCGTGATGTTTTTCATCATCCCAACTCATGATATGTCTTCATCCCTATCAACAACTAGCATTGCAGTTTCACTACGACTATGTCCCAGATACAAGTCTAAATTTAATCTTGATTCCAGTAATCTGATTTGAACATGAAATCATAAGATTTAGAGTAATGCAGAAAACAGCATATTAAACTAACTTTTTACGTTTCCACTACGTGACACTCTTTTTGCTGGCCTGCTTGGAGATCTAAGACCCTCAGTGGCCCCTTGAGAGTAGGGCCATTTTCTACTCTAATTCCATAGAACAGAGTTTGCAGTCTTTAGAGACTAAGTCCTCTCATATGTAACAGCAAATTTCACAAATTCAGGTTGAGGTTAAACAAGTGAAACTTGTTCATGACTGTGTTACCAAGGAGAGGACTTCTATATGGGAAAAACTGGAGAATTTTGAAAACCTTGCCAAGAGTAAAATCTACATTTTATTAATTTTTCTAAGCTTTCATCAGTCTCTCCAAAGGAGATGTTTAAGAGATATTTGATGGAAGTCCCGAAAGTGCCCGAATGAACAATTCCACCAATAAAATGTATTATTTACTTCCTTTAACAAAAAAGAAGGGACTTCTTCTGGTTTTGCAGAATTTGCCTGACTATGGTTGTTGAAGTGAATTTAAATATGACCCAGTTGTTGAAGATATCATATACTGTCTTGGCTAGACCCTCTACATTGATTGTTTCTTCAGTCTTAGAACTGGATAGAGACTAGCTCCTAAGATTTTCTTTCAATATCATTCAGAGATGTTTCTATAACTTACAGGCCAATCCAATATTAGGAGCTCGGGCCAGCGTGCTGTTCTATGCACTTTGGACACACATTTTCTAAGCATGCATTAGCGGTACACAATAGTGCTAAACGCATGTAAATTTCATGTTAATGACTAGGTTAGCTAGATCCCCCAATCCAGTAATGCATGCCCCAAACTAGTGCATCCATAACAAAGTTTTTTTTTACAAGTAAAATTTAGCATTTACCCTGTCCCTAGTGTTAGTGTAGTGGCGCTATTGCTAGCGGACATATTTGGAAAGCTTTTGTATGATTCCTACCAAATGAAATGGATTTTCTGCACTATTTTGCCCTGCTGACTTTTCTCTTGTGTATGAAAGCAAGAATAAGGAATGCCAGGCAAAGGAGAGTGATTGTTCAGATAAAGGAAAGACAAGAGGACCCAGTAGCAGTACAAGAACAGGTAAGCAAATAGCTCATTAAAAAATTGGGAGCAGGAGGAGGAGCGAGGTGAGACCAACTACTGGCTAGAGGAGCTTACCGCGGCGAGGAGAGGGCGAGACAGGCCACTCGCTACGAGATTACACCACCAGCTGCACGCCGACGTCATCAAGGGGCGACTGGCTTGTGCACAAAAGCCAGCCCCCTTCGGCGCATCCTTTGAGGAGGAGCGAGGTGAGACCAACTACTGGCTAGAGGAGCTTACCGCGGCGAGGAGAGGGCGAGGCAGGCCGCTCGCTACGAGATTACACCACCAGCTGCACGCCGACGTCATCAAGGGGCGACTGGCTTGTGCACAAAAGCCAGCCCCATTCGGCACATCCTTTGAGGAGGAGCGAGGTGAGACCAACTACTGGCTAGAGGAGCTTACCGCGGCGAGGAGAGGGCGAGGCAGGCCACTCGCTACGAGATTACACCACCAGCTGCACGCTGACGTCATCAAGGGGCGACTGGCTTGTGCACAAAAGCCAGCCCCCTTCGGCGCATCGTCGCCGTCCCGGCGCATCGCCAAGGAGCATGCGGTAATGTAGGAACACGTCTGGAAGAACTGAGCTATTTTGAAAACGAGCCACGTGAGGTCATTCTGAACTGTGAGTTAGAATATTTATATTTCTTTATATTTCTTCGTCTCCCTTGCTCTAACCTCCATTCACCACAAGGAGATTAAAATAAAACAAATAAGGAAGGCGAAGTGCTGGAAGGTTGAGACTGTGAATATTATTGCCTGTTAATTATGCCACACACAAAGAGGAAGGCTAGGATTAGGGAGGTAATAACCTCATCTCCCAATCCTATGCCTATCCAAACACAGATATCTTCCTTCTATTCGCCTGCACCAGTTAAAGAACCAGTGGAATTGGCCGCTGGGGAATCTCCCACGGAGCGGGTGGGAAGCCCCCTGGCCGAAATATCTCTCACACCTGGCGCCCCTAAGACTCCTCCTCCTCCTCAGAATATTTCTACGGACAATGATTCAGCTAAATCTCTTATTGGAATAGAAGGAGAAGGAGACCAAACCCAGGAGGGCCAAATTGGATCTATAATCTCTGAGGGTAAATTACTATCTATAGGAGAAACGGAAGAAATTACAATGAGCTCTATTTGGTCTGCTTTAAAATCATTAGAAGCAGCTATAGTCAATCTGACCAAATCTACTGAGTCAACAAGCCAACGTTTCAAGAAACTTGAGATTGTGACATCCAAATTAGATGGCAAACAACAAGAAATGGATATAAAGATAAACAATTTACAGAGTTGTTCTCAAAAACTTACAAAAATAGAAATTGTTTATGATAGAAGACTTGAGTCAATTGAAAATTCACTGCGTTATCTGAATTTGAGAGTTCTTAACTTCCCAAGATTAGATATGGTTACACCGAGAGATATGTTTAAAGAATATCTTAGCGCTGTCTTAAAAATGCCAGAGAATGCAATCCCTCCTCTAGCAAAAATATACTATGTAGAGACAAATAAGAAAGGAGTAAACTCAGAGAATAAGATCATAGAACCACAGCTGAATATTTCAGATTTAATCGAGTCATCTCTGGAGACAGAAATTCTAAATAGAGCCACATTGCATATTTCCTTTGTATTTCCAGCTGATAGGGATGCTATACTTCGTATGTTTATGAGGAATAGGATGCAGAAATTTCACGGGGCCCCCATATGGATTTATCCAGACTTATCCCGCCAAACACAGATGAGGAAGAAGTTCCTCGAAATGAAAAATGAGGTAGAACGTAAGGGAGGGAAAATGTTAGTAAGGTTCCCGTGTAAATGCGAAGTTATGCGTCAGAATCAGAAATTTATTTTCTATGATATTACCCAATTAAGAGTATTTTTATATTCACAAGCCCAAGAATCCTAGGTTTAGGCTTAAGAGGCATAAAAGGATAGACAGGTGCCACCTTATTTTTTTCAATTGTACTATGTTTCCTAAATACCGCTTGAAAGATTCCAAAAAAATATGACTCCTAGTGGATTTTGGTTAAATCCCTTATGATAGATACAAAATTGTTTTGTTTCAATTATTATGATTATTACTATATTATGATATATATATTACTGTATCTGTAACTATTTTCTTTTTTGTATTTGAAATAAGCATAATTAAAAAAAAAAAAAAAATTGGGAGCCCATTATGGGCATCCATAAAGGGGTCATAACGGATGCCTAAGGCCTTGGCCTTTCCAAGGCATTCATGCTTTGGGTGTCCAAGTGACGTAGATAATGGACACCCATTCTGGACGTCTGAAGGACTATAATGCCTCCCAAGGCCTTGATCTTTCCAAGGTGTCCATTTGATGCAGATTACGGACTCCCATTCTGGATATCTGAAGGGCCCACAATGGAAGCTGAAGGCCAAATTCAAATCCAGAACGTCCATGAAGGGAGGCAATGGGCCTGTACATGGACTTCCAATCAATTTATGCTGGCTCTGGCCTATTCCTTTGTCCTTCCATAGATTAGTGAACAATAACTATTCCAATTTCCTACATACAATCTATCTTGAATTGCAAAATACTTGTGATTTGGATAGGCTAATGCTGTGCTTGATGGACCCTTGGTTGGACCCAGTATCAAATGTCTTATGTTCTTTTGTTTTTGATACAGGCCAGAGCTATCTGTAGACCATGCCAGCAATGTATCATTCACTCACGGACAACACTCTTTGGATTACCAGAGCACGATGTGGTGTGAAGATACCAGCTCAGCTTGCTGGGAATTCTATCTCTTTATGAAGACATGTGCAGGACCTTGACCCCATGGCCTATCGTAACCAAGCCGGGCCTGGGTTGATGAAATTTCTGTGTGCTTTACATTTTTTCGCCACAGGAAGTTTCGAAATCCGGTTGGTAACACTGGTTGGTAACACTGCAGGGATGAATCAGTCCTTGGCCTTGCAGCATTTCGCACAGGTCTTGAGGGCGATGATGAAGTGGATGAAGACGTACATCGATTTCCTGAGGACCCAGCACAATTTCAGGAGATCCGCCATGGGTTCATGGCAATTGCTGGGATGCCAAATGTGTTGGGTGCGATAGACTGCACCCATATTGCATTCACCCCCAAAGTCAGAAGAGGAGAGTTTGTTCCGTAACCGCAAGCTTGAAATAGTGTGGCTCTTCCTTTAAAAAGGTTTAGCGACCCCTGCTTGAAGGGTTTCAAGATACCCCAGGGAGTGATTCGTCTCGCTTACCAGAGGCAAGTCAGGAAGGGTTGGTCCGATGCTCCACTAACTTCTCCATCATCAGATAGGTGGCCTACATCTTGAATAAGTCTAACTGCTTTCTGCTTCGCAAGGAGCTGCTGCCCACCCTTCACCCTCTGGTTAAAAGGCCTCAGTGCTTTCCTGAATGTCTCTGTTTCTTCAGGGCTCAACTGAAGCATTCCTCCTTGGGTCCCAGGCCATCTGTGGCTGCCAGGTACAGCAAGTGTGCAAAGCATCAGATCCACTTACAGCCCCCAATTTCTGATGCCTTTTTCATGCTAGCATTATTGTCTGTAACAAAAAACAAACAAACAGGAATAACAGTCCTGTCTGTTGGGTCCAGCTGCCAGTCCTTCATCATCTTCATTATTGCTGCTAAGATATTGACCAAGGTATGATTGATGTCTATCACCTGGGTGTGCAGCACAGGTCACCTGTACCCTGTTGGTGTTCCTCCACTAGAGCTGCTATCTGTCTTTGCTTCAGCCATTAATGTGCTGTCAGGGAGTGTTAGACATACATAGAGTTCTGACTAATCCAGATGTCACTGGAGAAATAGATGCTACTCCCTTCCACATTGGCCAACTGTGCTTGCATCTGAGTATGGCACTGAATGTACAGGGTAAGGATAATCTAGCTATTGAATGATGTTCTGGAGGGCACTTTGTGATTGGGGGCTAAGAGGTGCAGCAGCTGCATGATCTGCAGGGGGCAGGTCATCAGGGCAAGAATGTGAAGGAATTAAATGAATGCCTCCCATCCAATGGATAAATTCAACCCTTCTGGGGCCACTGTCCTCCAACTGTAGATATATTGCTGTTCACATAAGCATAACTCTAAAGATATATTCCCACCTCTCTGGGTGTCCAATGTTGGAAAACAAAGAATTTGAATTGCTCCAAGGTATGTGCTTGTTTGAACCAATGTTTCACAATTACAGCCTCTTGTTTGTTGGTCCAAAAGGGTTGAATTTGTCCTTTCAATGGGAGGCATTCATTGAATTCCTTTGCGTTCTTGATGGGTAACCACACGCTGTAAACTATCTAAGAATCTGTATATAGATCAAGTAATTGCCCTTGTGGCCTTCAAAGAATATTATTTTACAATGTGGCAAAATGTTCCACGTACAATAGGGACATTCCCAAATGCACGCAAGCAGTATATTGGTCAAGTTTTATGCCTTAAATTCACCCATTTTGCAATGGTGAATTCACTAGTTTTGAATCTTGACTGACACAAGATAGCACATGTGCCTTACCCCGTATGCACATAATAAACAGTGACTTCAAACAGCACACAGCATGCCTCATTTTGATTCCCGTAAAGTGGTTCGAAAAACATTTTCAGTACAAGGGAGGAAGGCAAGGTAATGGTGTGGGGTAATAACATATATAAGCAATCTTTCGACCGCAGTATTCCTAAATACAATGCACTTGCTGAATTTTGTGTTCAGTGGTTTGGTTTTCACAGTGTGGGCAGTGAGCAGCGCACTGGTAAAATGCTATAGAGTTGGGCATGTGCCATTTTTTCAGTATCTCTTGTGGAATGTAAAGGTATTTGTGATTTCAGGCTGTGATCAAGGTAAACATGGAAATATTTATTCATTTGTTGCTCGTCCCCTCCGCGCTCGTCCCACGCCCGGGCCTGCTCACCTTGTCCATGCTCCGACGAGTCCCAGGTCGTCTTCCACCGCTGCTGCTGCCAGCTCCACTTGGCCTCGGCGTCCAGCGGTGGCGACCACCGGGCCTTCACTAATCACAAGGCCTCACGGTGGGGCTCGGCGTCTTCGTGGCATTGGACCCGGTCCAAGGCACGCACGTGCGCGGACGACCCGGCCTCTTAAAGGGCCATGGGTGGGTCCCAGCTCCGCGGCGCACCATGATTGATAGATGCATATAAGGAAGTGGTCAGACACCCCTTCCTTGCCTTGGCAATCAGGTCGTACACTCCGGTGTCTCTAGTTTGCCTTCCAGTGTCAACTGTTCCCGCGTCTCCTGTTCCTCCTATTCCAGCATCTCCTGTGTCTCCTGTTCCAGCGTCTCCTGTGTCTCCTGTTCCAGCGTCTCCTGTTCCTTCGTCTCTCCATCCCTGGTCCCTTCGGACTGATCTCACGGTACTGACCTTTGCTTGCTTCTGACTATTCTTTTTTTTTTTTTTTTTATTGCTTCTGACTACTCCTGATCGCTGCCTGGAACCGACCTCTGCCTGACTACTGACTACTCCTGATCGCTGCCTGGAACCAACCTCTGCCTGACCTGATTACTTCCACAAAGAATCAATTCTTACAGTCACAAAATAGAAATAGAAAGTTAAAGTGAAACAAAAGTTATTGTATTTATCTTAAAACTTATCGATAATACACAGTAGAATGTGGAATCTTGATGTCCATGTAGAATTCTGATATTAGATACTGTAATCTTTAGCTTTAGTCTAAGTGTAAGGAAAGCATAGTTAGAGTTTTATTTATTTTTTGTCATTTAATATTGTTTTAATAACTAAGACATTATTTACTAAATATTGTTTTAAAATAAACATTGTTATATTTTGAAAAATTCTTCTTAAGGGATTAATTCCTTAACTTTATCCTTGCCTCCTCTCTTAAGCTGGGAGAATTTGTTGGGTGTGTTTCAGACCTTTGAGTGGTAGATTGTTTCCCCAGACTAGTACTTGCAACCTCTCCCTGAAACCAACACTAATAGATTGTCGTCATTTTCCAAATGATGCTGCATGCCACTATTTGTAAGATAGCCCGGTAACTTTTCGTTACTGAAGGCCTTACAAAATGCTGGTCCTCTCCAATTCTAAAGGGCTTCCAGTCCTCTGATGACTTGAGGGATCTCCTCTCCCTCTCTGGATCCATGGATGCTGTTGCTGCTTCTGGGGTTGAGGACAGACCAGGAGGGAAAAGGTTAGGGAAATCTCTTATTCTTTCCACTACCTGCTTTTCTTTAGGAGGTGCTCTTGGCCCCAGCAATATCACTTTCTTCCTCCTGCGGCTGCTTACTGGTGGATAGCACCCTAGTAACTAGACTTTCCAAACCCTCCTGAGCTACTAAAAGTGTAATCTATATAAATAAAAATGTTAAATAGTTTGGACAAAATCGCTAATCTCAGAAACCACTGAACCGATTGCTTCAAATTTGGACACAACCTTCATTTTGCATACAGGAAGGTTCTTCTGTACTTACATTACAGATATGTCACACCTGTGACAGGTAAAATAGGTTTAAAATTTTTTTCCAGAAAATAGCGACATCTGCTGGACGTAAGCGCCATCTGTTACACCTTACACTAACACATGCTACACTAATCATTTCGCCAGTCCAGGTCCATGTTTCACTTCCATTTTAACACATTCGCGCACTTTTTTCGCCGGAAGATAACTATTTCCTTTACAGATAAAATACACCCACCACCCTCCTCACACCCCCCACACACATGCCAAATTGATTTACTTCCCACAGCCTCCCAACACACACAAAACCACCCTCCTCACACCCCCCACACACATGCCAAATTTATTTACTTCCCAGGCCCTCACAATACACACAAAACCTGACAGAAGTCCGGGAGGCTCCAGCGGGGAGCCAGGACCGGTCCGGGACACATCTCCTGCACTATGGCCGTCGGCTGCCAGCAATCAACATGGCGCCGACAGCCCTTTCCCTTACTATGCCACTCAGGGACACCAATGGCGGCAGTAGCCCATGTGACATAGTAAGGGCGAGAGCTCCTCGGCGCCATTTTCAGGACTGGCAGCCGGCGGACATTTGCCCTTACTATGTCAGAGGACCTACCGCTGCCATTGCTCCACCCCACTGACATAGTAAGGGCAAAGGGCCGTCGGAACCCGTTTCAGTGCTCGCAGCCGACGGACCAACACCAATACATCGCTCCTGGACCGCTCCTGAACGCCCGCTCCACCGACTGACATTTTTATCAGGTCTTGGGGGGGTCTGGAGGGTGGGGGGTGGTAATGAATTTATTGCAAACATCTTGGGGAGGGGTCACGAGGGGGGGGCAGGTTTCATTCATTCAACTCTGGGGGGGGGCAGGGGGTGAGCTACTGTTTTTCGCAGGGCTGGGGAAGGGGGGGCAGGAGAGTGTGGGGTGGTTAGTTTAAGAGAACTTTTCTCATAGGGTTGTTTTTGGGGGGAAGGGGGAGGTTCACACACAAATACATACACTAAACTTGCACGATCTCGGGAACGCACCAAAATAGCCTTCCCCAGACCACAAAACAAATTTGGAAGTGGAAATTTGGTTAGGCACTCCCCTATTTGGCTACATAACGCGCACAGACGCCCAGGGACAGACCACATGTAGCACCAACAATTTTAATTTCCCAGGTCTTGGGAGGGGGCAGGAGGGTGGGGGGTTATTATTTGATTTAAAGGGTTGGGATTGGGTGGGGGGGGGTTCCCACAGAAATAGAAAGACAAAGGTTTTCTGATCTGAAGGGTAGGCAGTAGGCGGGGGGAGGTGACAGTGAAGGGAGGGAGAATGAGGGGGGAGGTGAGTGTCAGGGGAGGGAGAATGAGGGGAGAGGTGAGTGTGAGGGGAGAGAGTTGGAGTGGAGACAGAGGAGGGAAGGGGGTGAGTGACCAAGGGGGAGGAGGATGAGTGACTGAGGTAAATGAGCAAGGGGAAGGGGGAGGGAGGGTAAAGAACCTGACTCTGCCACTGCAACAAGTGGCCGGGCACCGCTAGTATCCTCTAAATTTGACAATCCCTCACATGATACATCTGAACCAGTACTTTTTCTAAATATCTGCTGCAGACACTGCCCAGGAGGAAACATAAAGAGTGGTATGCTGCTTTTGTGTGCTCCATTCCTAGTGCCCTTGCTCTTCCACTGCTGATACCACCCTCTGCTGACTCTGCCTACTTCTGCCTCTGAATCATAGGACTAAAGATGGGATTAGACAGTAAATATTCTTCCAGCTTGAGCTTCTTCTTGACTGACCCTTCCTCTGGTTTCCCCTACTTAAAAAATCCTCTTTTTATCTGAGGCATGGGAATCAGATAATTGTTATCTGAGGATTGAGGGAATTCAGATAATTTGGTGATTTTGGGCCTTATTTACTAAGCATTTTTCTCATAGACACAAAATGAGAGAAAACCTTTAGCCAATAGGCCCCTTTGATTGGTGTTATTAACCTGTCATAGAGTGTGAGCCCTAGTCTGTGACATGATTGATGCAACCTAGCAGGTCAACCTCATAGGCCCACACTGATAGCATGGACACACTCAAGCTGGGATGAGGTCAGAGCTTCCCTGTATTGACCCCTTTCCCTGCAATTGAGCTCTTAGGTTCTGGGGGCTGGCAGAACTTAGGCAAGGGTCCCATAAGGAAGTCAGGCAAATTCTAGGCGCAGGCCAAGGTCATGACAGGTGGAAGTCAAGCAGCATTGGAACCAGGCAGAAGTCAGGGCAGGTAGAGATTAGGCAAAATCAAAACTTAAGGCCAATGTCAGAACTAGGTGTCAGACAAAATGGACAGGACAAGGAAGGGGAGGACCAGGACAGTCCAAACACAGACTGGGACAGACAGGAAGGGAACAGGACAGGAACAATGAGGACTTGGTAAGAGACAAGGCAGGAAGATGAGGAGCTGGAGACACAGAGAGCAACACACATTGCAAACTGGGCAGGAGGAGCTGTTGTTGAGGTGTTAGCTGGGAGTACGAGCTAGGTTTAAATACCCAGCCAGCGCTAATGTCATCCAAGTGTGACTCCCCCAGTTTCCTGCTGCGGGCCCCAGATCTTCAGTGCATTGTCGTGCACACATGCTCAACTAGGGACAACACAAGCAGGCAGGGCAATAGTGTCATGGCGGCTTCCTTGCTGCTGGTAGGGTATGCGGCGGTCCTGGGGTAAGTCGGCAGGTCCTGTAGCCAGCCCATCATTATATAACCTTAACTTGTCACTGTATCAAGCATGAATATCTACTGTATAATGGTGTCCTAAAAGTGTCCTTTACCAATTGCATCAGTGTCTTCGCAGACCCTGGCATATGATTTAGTAAAGAGGGTGTAGTGGTTATCAGACACTCCCCAATAGGAGGTGTCTTGTAAGGACAATTGTTTCTATAAAACTGAGATTTTAGCTTCCTGTTCTTTTCTTTCTTCTATCCTTTGAAGGTGGCTGGGAGTTGAGGGTGGAGTTCATGGGCCTCCAAGCTTTGGGAGTGTTCTTAGGATCTAGGTGGATCTTGAGAGTGAGAGAACTAGAGGTTATTGTTGTGATAAGAGAGTTAGTCCTATACTCCTTTTCTTACACAGAAGATTGCCTTGCCTGTTGTAAGAAGTAGATTTTCAGGCTGGAGTCAGAAGAAGGATTGCTCGGCTTGAGGACCAGCTATAGAGCTGATGTTTCAAATGAGAGTTAGTAGGAG
Organism: Rhinatrema bivittatum; assembly: GCF_901001135.1. NCBI lineage: Eukaryota > Metazoa > Chordata > Amphibia > Gymnophiona > Rhinatrematidae > Rhinatrema > Rhinatrema bivittatum. Next base: position 430,678,480 of record NC_042615.1, on the reverse strand, counting down.
CTCATCTGCTGGAAGACAGAGATCTGCATGCCTCTGAACAGGTACCAATACAGGGAAAGTTATAGGGTTGGGAGAACCTCTAACAAGTACCACTGAGAGAGTTTGAAGGAAAGGATTCTGTAGTGTAATTGATTTCTGTGATTATGCAATAATTAACAGTTTTTGGATTTTGATTTCTGTATATATTGTACTAGACAAAAGTGTACTTATATCTGCCAAATTGTTCATTTGCATCAAATATCCAAGTAAACTGGTTTCCTTTGGAAAAATACCAGTCTTATGTGGTTGCGTAGTTTTGTATTGTGAAGTACCAGACCACATCCCATAAGCCTAAGGGCATTGAAAGATTTTTCTTCCACCCTACTTGGAAAGAACCAAAGGAGCATTGGAGTGCATACTGTATCTACCCCTCAGCTTCCATATATGTCCCTGAGTCAGATCCATTTGGGGCTACATTAATAATTTTTTAAGCAATGTTTGGCATTCATTCTGTGAGGCATGCACTGAAATTCCCACAGTAGCAGGATGAGCATTAGTAAAGAGGAATCCCATTACTTAATTCACTAACAACTTTCAATTATCTGTATGCACAGGAAAATATTGCATGGTATATAATGATATTTAGCAACAAAATTAGGGATATAACTAGTATACACTCTAAATGAAAAAATAACTAGCTATGTAAATCAGCATGGGCTACAAATATTTACTTATTCACTTTGTAGCCCATGCTGATTTACATAGCTAGTTATTTTTTCATATAATGATATTTAATCATATGGTATGCTCATTCTGATCCTTATCTGAGCATATATCTTTCATACCATAAATCAATGCTAAAGCATTTATTTACTCAAAGCTGCTCAAGCTTGCAACATATAGGGCTTGTTTTCTTAGTACTAATCAGGTTGTACAAGGGAGTTGACTGGGAGAGGTACAGTATATTTCGGGAAGGCAAGAGGTTTGTACTTTTTTCATTTGTGTTTTGATACTGCTCCATTTTTTTTCTTGGCAGAAGTTCAGGGTTCCAGGGTGAATCTCTGATGCTACCAGCCTTGGATATGTAATATTATGAATCGCATAACTGAGATACCCTATAGCTAAGGGAAAAATAGCACTAGGTGAAAATGAAGAAACTGAAAACCCAGTTATTTCAAGACCTTGAGGAAGGGATATAAGAGTGGTATGCAATGAAGTGAGGCATGAGGTACCACAGGCCAATATAACTGATCCCATGTAATGTAACTGATTCATCCAAAGTGAGAGTTTGGGCAAGTCACTGTGTTTTCTGCGTGTGTTTTCTATTTGTTTTATTTCTCATTTATTTTGTATTTTAGATGAAGAGAATGCCAAGCACACTGTTTAACCCACAGTTGGACACGGGTTGTGTGGGCGCATCCTAATCCCCTTATGCTACAGAGGGGCTACAGAGATTTTATGTTTTATTGGAATTTTAATGTTTTATGCTCTGTACACTGCCTTGGGTGATCAGTGATCTGGAAGACGATACATAAATTATTGTAAATAAATAAATAAATGTAGACCATAGTATTAAAGCGACTAAAACATAGGGGTATCTTACAAAGGAGAAATGGAATAAGCAGGGACTGGCCTGGGATTGAGTAGGAGAGCACAAACTCAGTGATTTGTCAGGGGACAAAAAGATGCTTGGGAAGAGAGAGTGCTGAGGACTCTGGGATTAGGTTGGTTGCAGGGGTGTGGAGAATCAGGGCCTGGGGGATTGAGTGGAGGAGAGTGTGTGGGAGGGGACACCAGAGGTTTGGACTGGGGAGGACAAGCAGGGACTTGGGGACCGCTGAATATACCTGTTTAAAGTTATCTGGCTACATGTAACTGGATAACTTAAAAACTTAATCAGCTATGTTTGAATATAACCATTTTGGTTTTTAAGCTTTTCGGCCTTGTGAGGCCGGATAAATTGCTACTTATCTGGATATTTTCAAAGATATCTGGCTAAGTAGTGCAGTTTAAAAAAAAGGAGTAAAGGAGCCCGTGGCTTGATCCCCTCCTTCCCCACAAAATGTCCGATATGGCCCACCCCTGCACCCCCAAAATGAGTACATATTTTTCCGGGCATTCGCAGTTCAGCATCCTGTGCCCACTTCACCTGTTTTTGTGAAAAATCACAATTGGCATCATCCCCCCCAGCCAACCCACCTACCCCATTCCCAATGTAATTAACCATCTCCCCAGACCCTCCTGGCCTCCGCCCAATACTTTAAAATGCCCTGACCACATAAACTTAGCTGGGTAAATCTGCTCGGGGAAAATACTGTCCTAAATAGAGTCAGATAACTTTATCTAGGTAAAGTTATCTGAGTATGTGCCTCGCTAAGTCGCACGGAATATCCCAGATAAAATTGCCCGGATAACCTTATACGAGTACATTTTTGATGGCTGGATTAGTGAATATTGACATTTACATTTTTATCCTTTAATTTTCAGGAAGATTCTGGTGGAAGCCTTCGACAGGTGAGAACGCATCTGATAAAGGACAAAACTGGCGGGAGGGTTTATGGGTATCATTTTCAAAGCCATGCAAGAGCTTAAACATTGCTTTTGTACTCGTACATGGCTGGTTAGGAAATCTGCTGGTCTGCATGCAAAATGTATGAGGGTGACTTTTAAACTAGAGTGCAAGCTCACATGTGAGCGTGCTCGTCGGTCCGCAAAAAGGGAGGTCCTCATCTCCTAACAAACTCGTGTAGAGACGCACACGTAGAGACGCCTGAACACGTATGTATGTGCATCCAATTTTAAGAGGATGCATGCCTGTACGTGCAAATGCCACTTCTACCACATAATTGGGGGGGATTTTAAAAGCCACGTGCACCGATGCAATTGGCCATTTTCCCAGTTCGTTCCCAGTTTGCCCAGTTAAGGAATAGGACTTCTAAACCCTGCCTGGTTTAATAGCCTCCCTTCTCCCCAGTTAGCCCCGACCTTTAGAACCCTGCTGATCTGCCTACATTTTTTTGTTTTATTACTTACACATAATCCATAGCAGAACTAAAGTTATGTGGCAGGGGACCCTGGCACACGCCAGTGCACGTAAGTATTTACGCGCAAATGTATTGGTTAAATTCCGCAGGGCCCATGCCCGGCTCAGACCATGCCCACACACTGCCCCCTTTTGGAAACTTATCATTTGTGCCCACAGTGGCATGTATGTGCGCATCCTAGTGGCTTTTAAAATCTGCTTGGTGAGCACCGGCCCAACATATTCATGCATCCCCTGATTTTGGCATGTGTTGAGTTTGCTTTCAAGTGTAATTTTGTGCACGTAGAAAAGAGGCGTTCTGGGGAGCCATTTTGAGCAGATTTCAAACTTATGTGCAATCTTTTGATTTTAAAAACTATTGAGTTAATTTTCAAAGGAGTTCCGCAGGTAAAATTGGCATATACACAAGTCAACAGCTTCTGTTCTCATACATGCTATTTTATAAATATCAAAAGTTCTCGCATATTTTCAGTTTTGCACGCACATTTACAAGTGCAACAAAGGGGAGGTTTAGAGATGTTCCAGGGCGGGACCAAAAAATATGCATAGAAATTCCTATACATTAGGAAACTTATTCTTGCAATTTTATGCCTGATAATTATCCAGCGCACTTGATATCAGAATCATCTGTTGTCTGCTACTTGTGGGTGGGAGGTCGGGGTGAACTGGGAGAAGTTCAGGGTGAAATACTAGGATGGTCTCGGTGAGGTATTGGCAAACTGGTGATATCAAGCAGGGGCGGATTGGCTTATCGGGGGATCAGGCATCCCTCGGTGGGCCGATTGCTCCAGTCACGTGGTCTGCTGTGCGCGGCCGTGACAGAGCCGCACTCGGCAGACCACGTGATGTGTCCTGGGCCGGCCTGGGTGGCGAATACCTGGGCCGGTCCAACATCATGAATCCGCCGCTGATATCAAGTATGTGTATATTTTAAAATATAGCTACTTCCATTTGTAAATCAGGCTTTTATGCATGTATGTTATTGTTTTTTCACATGTGTCTATAAAATAAAGAAAGTTTGCACATTTCAATGCAATGCAAAATAGTCGCACATATTGAAACACGCCGCGTATGTTGGGGCGGAAATATGAATATTATATAATCTGTGTGGACCGGTATACAAAGATTATAAAATACTTTAGTAGATCTTTGCGTGCCTATATACGTGTATATATGGAGCTACATGGAGTTTTTTAAAATGTACCTGCACAAGTTATGCCATGCCAGTTGCAGGTGAAACGTTAAGTGGGGGAATTTGCCAAGAACTGTCAAAACGAAAGTATATGCATACTTTTTTTTAAATTTGTGAAAAATCTGCAGGTAAAAAGTAGCCATGTACTTTCCCTTTTTGAAATTTATCCTTCCTAGCTAATATCCGTCTGTCAGATTGTATCTCCTCATTAGAAACATGGCAGAGCTGAGTGAGGTGCCTAGAAAAAAAGCTAGTATTTTGTTAGAGAGGTTTTTTTTTGTTTTTTTTTAATAAAAGCCTAGAACTGATTCAATGCCTCATAAATAGGAAGAAACTGTGAAATATTTGTGTAGTCTCCACTGGGATTTCTGTGAAGGAGTATGGGCTAGTAGCCAAGTCCCAACTTCAGACTGGCAGTCCTGGTGCTGCCTTGGAGGAAGAAGGTCTCATGATTGGAGAGCATCAACCTGGTGCAGCAGGAAAGGATCCTGTAGCAAGGACCTGCTCTCCAGGTGATGCATTGTCCTTTTGCACTGACGATATCTCCCCAAGGCCTACTGCCCAGGAGGGAAGGGTTAGGTCGGCCGTCATAGTTGGTGATTCGATTATTAGGAATGTAGATATCTGGGTGGCTGGTGGGCGTGAGGATCGCCTGGTAACATGCCTACCTGGTGCGAAGTTGGTGGACCTCATGCGTCACCTAGATAGGATTTTAGATAGTGCTGGGCACCAACGACATAGGAAAATGTGGGAGGGAGGTTATGGAAGCCAAATTTAGGCTCTTAGGTAGAAAGCTTAAATCCAGAACCTCCAGGGTAGCATTCTCTGAAATGTTCCCTGTTCCACGTGCAGGTCACCAGAGGCAGGCAGAGCTCCAGAGTCTCAATGCGTGGAAGAGATGATGGTGCAAGGAAGAGGGATTCAGTTTTGTTAGGAACTGGCGAACCTTTTGGGGAAGGGGATTCAGTTTTGTTAGGAACTGGGGAACCTTTTGGGGAAGGGGGAGCCTCTTCCGAAGGGATGGGCTCCACCTTAACCAGGGTGGAACCAGACTGCTGGCGATAACTTTTAAAAAGGAGATAGAGCAGCTTTTAAACTAGAACAAAGGGGAAAGCCAACAGTCGCTCAGCAGCGCATGGTTCAGAGAGAGGTATCTTCAAATGATACTAATGATGCATTAGAATTAGGGTATCCCGACAGTGAGGTTCCAATAATAAGAAAAGTAGTCCAAATGCCTGTAACTAAAAACTCACCTGAGCTAAAAAATTCTAACTTATCCCTATCAATTAAAAAGCAGAATGAAAATACAAACAAAAAACAAACTTTGAAATGTTTGTATGCTAATGCCAGAAGTCTAAGAAGTAAGATGGGAGAATTAGAATGTATAGCAGTGAATGATGACATAGACTTAATTGGCATCTCAGAGACATGGTGGAAGGAGGATAACCAATGGGACAGTGCTATACCGGGGTACAAATTATATCGCAATGACAGAGAGGAGCACCCGGGAGGCGGTGTGGCGCTTTATGTCTGGGATGGCATAGAGTCCAACAGGATAAACATCCTGCATGAGACTAAATGCAAAATTGAATCTTTATGGGTAGAAATCCCTTGTGTGTCGGGGAAGACTATAGTGATAGGAGTATACTACCGTCCACCTGGTCAAGATGGTGAGACGGACAGTGAAATGCTAAGAGAAATTAGGGAAGCTAACCAAATTGGTAGTGCGGTAATAATGGGAGACTTCAATTACCCCAATATTGACTGGGTAAATGTATCATCGGGACACGCTAGAGAGAACATTCCTGGATGTAATAAATGATAGCTTTATGGAGCAATTGGTTCAGGAACCGACAAGAGAGGGAGAAATTTTAGATCTAATTCTCAGTGGAGCAAAGGACTTGGTGAGAGAGGTAACGGTGGTGGGGCTGCCTGGCAATAGTGATCATAATATGGTCAAATTTGAATTAATGACTGGAAGACGAACAGTATGCAAATCCACAGCTCTCGTGCTAAACTTTCAAAAGGGAAACTTTGATAAAATGAGAAAAATTGTTAGAAAAAAACTGAAAGGAGCAGCTACAAAAGTAAAAAATGTGCAAGAGGCGTGGTCATTGTTAAAAAATACCATTCTAGAAGCACAGTCCAGATTTATTCCACATATTAAGAAAGGTGGAAAGAAGGCAAAACGATTACTGGCATGGTTAAAAGGGGAGGTGAAAGAAGCTATTTTAGCCAAAAGATCTTCATTCAAAAATTGGAAGAAGGATCCAACAGAAGAAAATAGGATAATGCATAAACATTGGCAAGTTAAATGTAAGACATTGATAAGACAGGCTAAGAGAGAATTTGAAAAGAAGTTGGCCGTAAAGGCAAAAACTCACAGTAAAAACTTTTTAAAATGTATACGAAGCAGAAAGCCTGTGAGGGAGTCAGTTGGATCGTTAGATGATCGAGGGGTGAAAGGGGCACTTAGAGAAGATAAGGCCATTGCGGAAAGATTAAATGATTTCTTTGCTTCGGTGTTTACTGAAGATGTTGGGGAGGTTCCCGTACTGGAGAAGGTTTTCATGGGCAATGATTCAGATGGACTGAATCAAATCACAGTGAACCTAGAAGATGTGATAGACCTGATTGACAAACTGAAGAGTAGTAAATCACCTGGACCGGATGGTATACACCCCAGAGTTCTGAAGAAACTAAAAAATGAAATTTCAGACCTATTAGTAAAAATTTGTAACCTATCATTAAAATCATCCATTGTACCTGAAGACCGGAGGATAGCTAATGTAACCCCAATAATTAAAAAGGGCTCCAGGTGCGATCCGGGAAACTATAGACCGGTTAGCCTGACTTCAGTGCCAGGAAAAATAGTGGAAAGTGTTCTAAACATCAAAATCACAGAACATATAGAAAGACATGGTTTAATGGAACAAAGTCAGCATGGCTTTACCCAAGGCAAGTCTTGCCTCACAAATCTGCTTCACTTTTTTGAAGGAGTAAATAAACATGTGGATGAAGGTGAACCAGTAGATGTAGTATACTTGGATTTTCAAAAGGCGTTTCACAAAGTTCCTCATGAGAGGCTTCTAGGAAAAGTAAAAAGTCATGGGATAGGTGGTGATGTCCTTTCGTGGATTGCAAACTGGAAAGGACAGGAAACAGAGAGTAGGATTAAATAGACAATTTTCTCAGTGGAAGGGAGTGGGCAGTGGCGTGCCTCAGGGATCTGTATTGGGACCCTTACTTTTCAATATATTTATAAATGATCTGGAAAGAAATACGACGAGTGAGATAATCAAATTTGCAGATGATACAAAATTGTTCAGAGTAGTTAAATCACAAGTAGATTGTGATAAATTGCAGGAAGACCTTTAAGACTGGAAAATTGGGCATCAAAATGGCAGATGAAATTTAATGTGGATAAGTGCAAGGTGATGCATATAGGGAAAAATAACCCATGCTATTGTTACACAATGTTTGGTTCCATATTAGATGCTACAATCCAAGAAAGAGATCTAGGCGTCATAGTGGATAACACATTGAAATCGTCGGTTCAGTGTGCTGCGGCAGTCAAAAAAGCAAACAGAATATTGGGAATTATTAGAAAGGGAATGATGAATAAAACGGAAAATGTCATAATGCCTCCGTATCGCTCCATGGTGAGACCGCACCTTGGATACTATGTACAATTCTGGTCGCCGCATCTCAAAAAAGATATAATTGCGATGGAGAAGGTACAGAGAAGGGCTACCAAAATGATAATGGGAATGGAACAGCTCCCCTATGAGGAAAGACTAAAGAGGTTAGGACTTTTCAGCTTGGAGAAGAGACAGCTGAGGGGGGATATGATAGAGATGTTTAAAATCATGAGAGGTCTAGAACGGGTAGATGTGAATCAGTTATTTACTCTTTCGGATAATAGAAAGACTAGGGGGCACTCCATGAAGTCAGCATGTGGCACATTTAAAACTAATCTGAGAAAGTTCTTTTTTACTCAACGCACAATTAAACTCTGGAATTTGTTGTCAGAGGATGTGGTTAGTGCAGTTAGTATAGCTGTGTTTAAAAAAGGTTTGGATAAGTTCTTGGACGAGAAGTCCATTACCTGCTATTAATTAAGTTGACTTAGATAATAACCACTGCTGTTACTAGCAACGGTAACATGGAATAGACTTAGTTTTTGGGTACTTGCCAGGTTCTTATGGCCTGGATTGGCCACTGTTGGAAACAGGATGCTGGGCTTGATGGACCCTTGGTCTGACCCAGTATGGCATGTTCTTATGTTCGCCACAGCACCCTCTCGAGAGACTGCTGTAATGGTTTATTCCTGCTGGTATATGTCAGTGACCCCTAGCATCTGCATGGATTTGTTTTAGTTTATCTTTAAGGGAGAAGAACCTTTTTCTTTTCAGTTCTCTTAAGTTTGTAAAGTAAATAAGAACATAAAAACATAAGAATTCCCATAATGGGTCACATCAAGTATTCAACAAACCCAGTATCCTTTTTCTAACAGTGGCCAATCCAGGTTACAAGTACCTGACAAGGGCCCAAATAATAAATAAATCCCGTGCTACTAATGCCACAGTGGCTATTCCCTAAATAAACTTGGTTAATAGCAATTTATGGACTTCTCCTCCAGGAACTTCTCCAAGACTTTTTTAAACACAGCTACGCTAATTGGCTTAACCATATCCTCAAAGAATGAATTCCAGAACTTAATTGTGCATTGAGTAAAAAAGAATTGTCTATGATTTGTTTTGAATGTCCCTGCTTACTAACTACATGAAGCATCCCCTAGTATTTGTATTTTTTGAAAGAGTAAATAACTGATTTATATTTGCCCATTCTATTCCACTCATAATTTTATAGACCTCTATCATACCCCCGCCCCCACCCCCCACCAGCCATCTCTTCTCCAAGCTGAACAGCCCTAACCTTTTTAGCCTTTCCTCATAGGGGAGCTGTTCTATCCCCTTTATCATTTTAGTTGCCCTTCCCTGTACTCTTTCCAATGCAACGATATCTTTTTTGAGATGCCACAACCAGAACTACAGGAATGGTTGCACCATATAGTGATACAAAGGCATTATGACATTATTTGTTTTGTTCTCAATTACTTTCCTAATAATTCATAACATTGTTTGATTTTTTGATGGCCACCACACAATGAGCTGAGGATTTCAAAGTATTGCCTATTATGACACCCAGATCCTTTTCCTGGGTGTTACGTCCGTCGGTTGCAGACGACTGCGACCGCTGTATCTCACCTGCTTCTTTAAAGCTTTCACTCCGTTGGGAAGACTTGCCGGCCTGCCTACTGTCCCCGGGCCTCCCTGGATGCTGCGGACGCTGCCGACCACCATCTTGCCCTCAGAATCCCCTAGGCTCGTGTGCACGGGCCAGTCTTAAGCACATCATGGCGGGAACCTCGAGGGTGTCCTCTCCAGATGACATCATCCTTCCAGGACATTTAAGCTGGCTGGCCCTGCCTACCTACGACTTGGCAACGAGTTCCCTCATTGCTGAATCCGCTTCGCTCACTACGGACTTCCCGTTCCAGTTCCTGCTCCTTTGGCGTGAGATGCTCTGGGTAACCGCTCCTCGGGGGCCCTTCCTCGTCTCTGGCTATATGCTCCTCGGAGGGCCTTTTGCCTTGGACTACTGCTTGCCACGTTTCCTGGGGCTTCTCCTGGAGCCTTCACTACTGTGAGTACCTATGCTCTACGGACCACTACTGTACCATCTCTAGTGTGGAATCTTCATCGGTGTATCCCACGCTGTGGACCACTACCGTACCATCTCTAGTAAGGAACCCTCATCGGTGTACCCCGCGCTACGGACCACTACCATATCATCTCTCTTCTGAGGACCCCTCACTGGTGTGCCCTGCCCCACGGATCACTACCTTAGCAGCTCTACTGAGGATCCTCATCGGTGTACCCCGCTCTGCGGACCATTGCCGTATCTTCACTACAGAGATATTCCCTTTGGGTATACCCCACCCCACAGACTCTGTGACTTTCTCCTGCACTCCCCGCTTCTCAGGCAGTGCCTTTCTCTTTCTCTAATAAAGACTCTATTCCACAGCTGTGTCTGACGTCCGCTGAGACCTCACCTCCCAACGGTGAGACTCACAGGGCTCCTCCCTGTGTGCGGTACCATCTCTCACCTCAGCTCAGGGCCCACATAACTACAAATCCTAACACTGGGTGATAGCTCCTAATATGGGACTTAACATTGTGTAACTACAGTGTGAGTTACTTTTCTCCATGTGCATCACTTTACACTTGTCCACATTAAATTTCATCTACCATTTGGACACCCAATCTTCCAGGCTCACAAGGTCCTCCTGCAATTTTTCACAATTCTCTTATGATTTAATGACTCAGAATAATTTTGTATTGTCTGCAAATTTGATCACCTCATTTGTTGTTCCTCTTTCCAGATCATTTATAAATATATTAAAAAGCACCAGTTCCAGAACAGATCCCTGAGGCACTCAACTGTGTACCCTTCGCCATATAGAAAACTGACCATTTAGTCCTATTCTCTGTTTCCTATCTTTCTCTTATTAGTTTTATTACCCAGTAACTTCATTGTGTGTCCTCTGGTCTTTGTCATTTTTGAAAGAGTAAAAAACTGATTAACGTTTTCTTGTTCCATTCCACTCATTATTTTATAGACCTCTATCATATCTCCCCTCAACTGTCTCATCTCCAAGCTGAAGAGTCCTAACCTCTTTAAACTTTTTTCGTAGGGGAATTGTTCCATCTCCTTTATAATTTTGGTTGTCCTTCTCTAATTCTGCTGTATCTTTTTTGGGATGTGGTGACCGGAACTGCACACAGTACTCAAGATGAGGTTGCATCATGGAGCGATACAGAGGCATTATGATATTCTCTGTTTTATTCTCCAGTCCTTTCCTAATAATCCCTAGCATTCTATTTGCTTTCTTGGCTGCTGCTGCACACTGAGCAGAAAATTTCAATGTATTTTCAACATCTTTCTATGTGTTCTGTGATTTTGTTCTTCAGAATAGTTTCCACAGTTTTTCCCGGCACTGAAGTCAGACTCATCTGTCAATAGTTTCCTGGATCACCCCAGAGCTCTTTTTAAAGATTGAGGTTTCATTGCCCACCCTCCAATCTTCAGGTACAATGAACAATTTTAATGAAGTAAAGGCTCAAAGCCTTGATTGAGGAGTCGTAGAAAGAAGATTAATTTCTGTCTCACATCCGGTGGTTAATGAATTAATTCTAGTGATTTTTGTACTTATTTATTCTATGTGATTTTTGCTTGGGAGGAAGCTTTGATTTACCCAGAAAGAGGAGCAAGAGAATACATTTCTTTGGTTATCTTGGGCTCAAGGGATGTACTTGCCAATAAGGAAATTGGAGAATGAGGAGTTACCCAGCAAATATCATCAAGGAGAGAGGAGAATATGAACTACCACTCTGATGGTGTCCCCATGATACTTAGGAGATGGAGAAGAGAAAATTTGAGGGTTCAAGGTCAATCAGGTGGCTTCCAGATAATTTTGAATTGGAAGTAAATTAACAATTTACTCAGAGAGGCTTCACATTTCTTTCTAAGGATAATGAAGAGATCCCGAGGAACAGATGTCAGAATCACAGATTCACAGATTAACTATTGCAATTGCTTTATAAATATTATCTAAGAGAATTGTATCAGGTGCCATATTTTCTTGTTTGAGCATTTCTTCAGAAACGTTTATGTTGGAACACCATCATAATGTCCAGCTTCTTTCTTGGCACTCCGAAGAGGATTATACAATTAACACCCATGGTCTATGAGGTTTTCTATTCCCTTACAGAGAGCCCTTCAATTGGATAAAAAAGAGAAAGACACAAAAGTATCAGAGACTTAATCCTAAAATTCAGTGTGCCCTGTGATACCCTGAAGATAACTCATTAGGGTTATATTTGAATGATCTTGAGGTCCATGCGAATGCTAGAGGCCTTCCATGGTAAGATGCAGAGTTTGAAACAGCAGAAATGGAGAGCATGAACAGGACTGTTCAAGGGCTTGATGCAAAGGAATAGATGAATCCATAGACATTTCCTGATAGTCTAATATAGGGTTGCCTTCTTTCTGCATATTATGGAGTGGTTGGTGTTCCACCTTCACGGAGCGGAAGGATGGAGGGCTGCCATCTCCAAAAAAAAACAAAAAACAGGGGTGTGTAAGAGTATGGGGCAGGGGTGTGACCTGCTTGTTGCAGCGGTTGCTACCCCTAATTGAGCTGGATGTTCACTTGGATGCAGATCCGGCGCTGCTCTCTACATTGGTGGTGGGGTGGAGGGGAATTAGGGCTGGAGGGTACTGGAAGCCAATAGTAACAGGTGGGAGAGAGAAAAAGGAAAAAAAAAAGGGGGATAAAGTGTGTAGCTTGCTGGGCAGACTGGATGGGCCGTTTGGTCTTCTTCTGCCATCATTTCTATGTTTCTATGTAAATAAACTGCCTGTGTTATTACAAAATCCCGTGGGTGGTTTCCAGCAGCAGAGTTTGTGCCAATAATTAAAGCAAAACTGTGCAGGTACTCTTGCTTTGAGTATTGTCCTTGGAAAATGTATCCACAGAGATTTGCACTAGCTTTTTCTGCAAGTAATTTTTCCATCAGAAAAATTCATATTGTTGCCTCCCCCTCTCTTGACCAAACTCTGTCTCAGGAATGCCTCAAAATAATGCAGGCAAAAATCTATGAGGTTTTGAACACCACACATATTCTTGCATTGAGAGTAGGCAATAATCAAAGATCCCATTTCTGTGGGTAAAACATTGTTTTACCCATGGAAATTATTTTCAGTATTGCCTTCCCAATATCTAAATAAACAAAATTATGGTGAAATCATATATGACCTGTTTTCTAGATATTGCAATGAATATCATCCAGAAACCCCGAGACTGACCAATACCATAGTGAGTCACCAGATCTAGATAGCATGATTCTGAATATCTTTGAGGAAAACAGAGATTCCTGCAGAAAAAAAGCTACCAGGCTATTGTATTTATTTATTCAAAAAATGTATTACATGCTCAGTATACATAAATTCTGAGCAATTTAAAATAAAAAGATAACAAAGTAAAATAAAATAACTCCAAATCCCCATACATCAAAAAAATAATCAAATAGCAATCATATAAAATGTGATCAAATACATAAATCAAGACCTAGCCACGAACCTCAAACCCTGCTCCATTGGAATACATGGGCAAAGCTAATCCTTAAGATTGCATGGTGTGAGTCCCCTTAAGGCCTTGAAAATTGTAAAGTGATGTCAAGTCTGTTTTCAAAAGGAAAAGCAAATCATAGGCTTAGGACCGGCGGAACCGGCCTTATGCACACCGGGCCTATTTTAAAAAGACCCGGTGGTGTGCGTAAAGCCCCGGGACGCGTGTAAATCCCGGGGCTTGCAAAAAGGGGTGGGGAGGAGGCGGGGCATGGGCAGTCCGGGGGCGGGGAGGGGTTAGGCTCCCGGCACGGTAGCCATATTTGCCGATGTGCCAGGGATTGTGTACCAGCAGTCAGCCGACACGCGCAAAAGGTAAAACAAAATTTTTGAGGGGGGTTAGAGTAGGGCTGGGGAGGGAAAGGTTAGGGGAAGGGGTGGGAAGGTCAGGTTAGGGGGGAGGGAACGGGGGAAGGCAGTGTGGCTCGGCATGCACAAGGTGTACAATTGTGCACCCCCTTGCACGCGCCGACCCCTGATTTTATAACTTGCGTGTACCTGCGCACGCAAGTCATAAAATTGGGTGTACATGTGCGTGCGCACATGTACGCCCTCGTGCAACCTTTTTAAAATCTACCTCTTAGTGTGGCGGGATTTATTAAATGGAGAACCTGAGATCCTATTATAAAAGTAAGATAAGTATGTGTAATAAATTTAACATAACGGGCCAAATTTTAATAGCTACGCGTGGGCATACGTTTGTGCACGCAACCCGGTGCGCACAAATCTACGCCCGATTTTAATACATGCGCACGCAGGTTATAAAATCCAGGGCTGGCAAGCACAAGGGGGCACACACTTGTGCATATTGCGCGTGCCAAGCCCTAGGGGAGCTCCGATGGCTTTCCCCGTTTCCTCTGAGGCCGCACCGAAATCGGAGTGGCCTCAGAGGGAACTTTCCTTCCACCCCCCCCCCCCCCACCTTACCCTCCCTTCCCCTACCTAACCCACCCCCCAGCCCCACCTAAATCACCCCCCCTACCTTTATTTTAAAAGTTGCGCCTGCCTCTGGGCAGGTGTAGGTTGCGCCAGCGCGCAATCACCCAGCACGGCTGCTGTGCCGGAGGCCTCGGTCCCTCCCCGCCCCTTTTTTCAAACCCCGGGACATACACGCGTCCCGGGGCTTGCTCGCGTCGCTGGGCCTATGCAAAATAGGCTCAGTGCGCGCAGGAGCAGGTTTTCGGGGTTATGTGCATAATATACACACGTAACCCTTTGAAATCCGCCCCAATATGTGCTTTACTATTATGAAATATTTTGTTTAGCATAAGAGACTTGTTTTAATTGTTTTCTGTTAGCTTTTTTGTAATTCATTTTGTTTGTTGTGTATATAATTTTATAGAAACAAATAAAAATTACACTCATAGAACGACATTCACCCTTCCATCCACATTATTCAATTCAATGTGATATCAGAAAGTCACAAATATCTCATTCATTAATGATTTGGCAGGTTGGGAGGCATGATGTTTGGTTAGGTTTATGTGAAGTGAGGTTGCATTTTTGTGAACTGAATGCAAAGATCTGGGCACCTCTGTTTCAACACATTTACAAGCGTTCTCTCTGTATTCAGCCTGCAGTAAGGGAGTTTTCTTTTTTATGCATCTGTAGTACTTCAATATTTCTTCCCCTTTGGCGGATTTAAGCAGTTAAGGCTTAGATTTTTATTGCTATGTCTGTTGCGCGTCCTAGCCACATGGGTGCCACAACCGGGCCTGCTCACCTCGCGCTGCCCTCCACTTGCCGCTGATGCCAGTGCCCGGCGTCCACGATGCTCACCGCGGCCCTCTCTGGCTTCCTCCACGCCTCAGGCCTCACAGCAGAGCTCCCATCAGGGCTCCGCATCTTCAGCCACCTCGGCCCTGCCCCTAGGGCCAAGCACGGGAAACCTGACTCGGAAGAAACCGATGACATCATGTAGCCCTAGTATAAATAGTATAAATAGCAAGGCCCTGTCCCCAGGACCTCGCCTTGGCAATCGGATCAGCACCGTGGTGTACTAGTTTGCCTATCCTGTGTCCCAGCGTTTCCTTGTTCCCGCATCTCCTTGTTCCAGCTTCTCCTTGTTCCTCTGTTCTTACTCAGGTAGTATCTTCTGTAGCTGGCTGTGAACTGGAGCAGGCTGAAGACTGGAACGGGGCCTGCAGCTGGCTGCGACCCGGAGCAGACTGAAGCAGAGCCAGGAACGGACCAGGGTCAGAGGCAGGCGGCAAGCTGAAGTGAAGTCAGGAACGGTCCAAGGTCGGAGGCAGGCGGCAAGTTGAAGCGAAGTCAAGGCGATCCAAAGGTCAAGTCAGGAGCGAGGAACAGACGAAAGCGCAACTCAGAACTACTAGGCAGTAGTGAACCTCGTTGCAAGGCAAGGAGAAGGCGTCCGGACGCCGGTTAAATCAGGCTTAGGGCGTGGCGTCATTAGCACAGGCGGGGCCAGACTTCCGGGAGCTGTGCGCAAATAGTGTGCGTCCTCACGCGCGCGAGAGGCAGCGGGGAGACAGGCAAGCAATGGTGGACGCCATGAGGAACCGGCAGGGCTGCAGGGGTCCCGGGAGTACGGAAAAGCAAGTTTGCTTACCGTAAACGATGTTTCCGTAGATAGCAGGATGAATTAGCCATGCTGTCATGGGATCTGTCAATCAGGCCCGGGAGGCGGAGCTTGTCAAAGCAGAGAACAGAGCTTTGCTCTCTGCGGCTGCGCGTGTGTTCCCGCGCAGGAAAGTAACGGACTCTCCTCAGTCTGTGATTAAGCTGTAGTGTAGTCGAAGACTAGGTGACTGCCAGGGAGGAGGGTGGGTCAGCATGGCTAATTCATCCTGCTATCTACGGAAACATCGTTTACGGTAAGCAAACTTGCTTTTTCCCGTCGATAGCAGGGCTGAATTAGCCATGCTGTCATGGGAGTCCAAAGCTCCCGATCACGTCATATATGACATATGTGGTTGGACGTGATCATTGACAGTGTGGCAGTCACTGTGGACAGGAGGATAGAGAGTGCAGTATTGCTTGCCCTATCTTCGCATCCGTGGTTGCTTGCTGGTCAAGGCAGTAATGAGATGTGAAGGTATGCAGTGATGACCATGTAGCTGCCTTACAAATGTCAATGGGTTGCACATTCTTCAGGTGTGCTAAGGATGTTGCTACTGCTCTGACTTGGTGAGCTTTAGGAGTAGATTGTAAATGTAAATTCTGCTTGTCATAGCAGAATTTGATGCATTGCGCTATCCAACTGGAGATGGTGCGCTTGGCTACTGGCTGTCCAGGAGCCTTCGGGTCGTAGGAAACAAAGAGTTGAGAAACACGGGAGTCCGAGTTCGTCCTTTCTTTGTAGTGTGTTAAAGCTCTTTTACATCCAATGTGTGCAGTAGCTTTTCCCTATCGTTTGCATGAGGTTTAGGGAAAAATATTGGTAATTCCATTGACTGATTGAGATGGAATGGGGTAACTACCTTTGGTAGGAAGGATGGGTGAGTTCGTAGAACTACCTTTTGTTGATGAAATTGTAAGTATGGAGGATAGTGGACCAAAGCTTGTAACTCACTAACTCTTCGTGCTGATGTTACTGCAACCAGGAATACCACCTTCCAAGTGAGGTATTTCATGTGTACTGAGTCCATAGGTTCAAATGGAGAAAGCATGAGCTGTTCCCGAACTATGTTGAGGTTCCAAGGGACTGGAGGTTTGGATACCGGAGGACGAATGTGTGTTAACCCCTTTATGAAACGAGTCAATAATGGGTGATTGGATATAGGAATGTCATTGATTGGTCTATGATAGGCGCCTATGGCGCTGAGATGAACTCTGATGGATGATGTTGCTAGTCCAACTACATATAGAGAATGAAGATAATCAATGAGCAATTCCGGGGAGCAGTCCAATGGCGGTACACCTTTGGAAGTGCACCAGGTAGAGTAGCGTTTCCATTTATAGCTCTAATTTTTCCTGGTTGAGAATTTTCTTGATTGTAACAAGATGAATTGTGCTGAAGTGGAAACTCCTTGTTCTGTCAGGAGGAGCCTTTCAATCTCCAAGCTGTCAAGTGCAGAGATGAGTGTAGCGGGTGTAGGAGTGTTCCTTGATCTTGGTTTAGAAGATCTTGACGATTCGGTAATAGAATTGGATCCTTGATGGATAGTCGAAGTAGGAAACTGTACCATGGTTGCCTCGGTCATGCCGGGGCTATGAGTATCAGTTGAGTTTTGTCCTCTATTCACTTCTGAATGGTTCTTGTTATGAGAGGTATGGGAGGAAAGGCATACAGAATGCTTGTCTCCCATGGAATGAGGAAGGCATCTTGAGCAATCCTGAATTGGCTTGGCCTTATCGAGCAGAATTGGGAAACTTGAGAATTGATCTCTGTTGTAAAGAGATCTATGGAAGGTGTCCCGCACTGCAGAAATATGTCCTGGACTATTTCTGTATTGAGTGACCATTCGCAGGGATGCAAGATGCGGCTTATGTTGTCCGCTCTTGTGTTCGCAACTCCCGGTAGGTAAGTTGCTTGTAGATGTATGCAATTCTTGTGAACGTGTTCGAAGATTGTCAGGGTCTCCTTGCAGAGGGGCCATGAACCGAATTCTCTTTGTTTGTTGATGTAAACATCGCTACTTGGTTGTGTGTGTAGATCATGACCCTGCGTCCTTTCAGGTGGTCTTGGAAGACTCACAAGGCGTTGCGAATCGCTCTGAGTTTCAATAGATTTATTTGTAGATTCAGTTCTGAGATCGTACATAACCCTTGGGTTTCGTAAATCTCGAGGTGTGCACCCTATGTCCTGCGAGATGCATGTGTGGTTAGAACTGCATTGTGAGGAGGCTGAACAATGCTCCTTGGATAGGGTGGAATCTAGGAGTCACCATGCTATATCTTTTTTCATTTCTGCGGTCAGTGAAACCTTCTGCGTCACTGGTTGTGAATGCAGTTTTCATTGGCGCTTTAGACCCCATTGAAGGAATCTAATGTGTAGCCTGGTGTTGGGAATCGTGAAATTTGTCACTGTCACGTGGTCCAGACTTACCAGGACTGTCTACTGACGGCCTCTGAATATGTTTCAAGGTGTGCAGGAGTTGACGGAAATGTGATATTATGTCGTCTGGGAGATATGCTCTGTTGCACATAGTGTCCAAGCATGCGCCTATGAACTGTCATTGCTGTGTTGGTTGTAATGTGATTTTGAAATTTTATCACCAACCTTAGTTGCTGTAAGCAATGTATCACCCGTGTGAGGTGATACTATAAGATGTTCGGAGTTGAGGCTATTATGAGCCAGTCGTACATATACGGAAAGATGGTTATACCTTGTTTCCTGAGATAAACTACCACCACTATCACGTATTTGGTGAAATTTCTGGGTACAGCCGTTAGTCCAAAGGGAAGAACTTGTACTGGTAGTGTTGATGTCTGTATCGAAAACACATGTAAAACCACAAGGATGGATGGATTGGAATGTGTGTGTATGCATCCTTCAGATCGATGGAGCACATCGAATCGTTGGTTGAATGAGAGGAAGAATTGACTTCAACGATACCATTTGAATTTCTCCTTGGTGAGAAATTTGTTCAATTTCCTTTGATCTAGTATGGGCGAAGGCCCCCAGACTCCTTTGGTATGAGAAAGTACGGGAAATAAATGCTGCTAGTTTGGGGTGTGGGTGGATTATCGAATTGCATGTTGTTTGCAAAGTAAAGCAATTTCCCCCACCCCAGTTGTGTATGAGAACTGTGAGTCTTGAGTGCGGAAAGATGAGGCAAGATTGGTTTTGTAACAAATTGGAGTTGGTAACCTTGACGTACTATCTGCAGAACCCATTGGTCTGATGTTATTCTTTCCAGACTCTCAGGTAAGCACGACTTCTGCCTGGAGGAGCTTGTTGTTGTGGTGGCGGCTGAGTAACTAAAAGACGAAGTCGTTTTGCTGCAGTAGCCGTATGTAGTGGCTGCTGTCTTTGGTTACGTGGTTTACCCCTTTGTTGATTTGAGGTATGTGGAGCAGGACGTTGGTAGGCAAGGCATGGCTGCGTACGAAAACTTTAAATGTATAGGGTCTTCTGGCAAATGGTTGCCTACGGATAGACCCGACATAACGACGTGTAGTCGAATAAATAGGATGCGATGCTAGCGATTGTACTGCTAGATCTTTGTCTTTAATTTACTTACTGCGTCCTGGAATTTCTCTCCGAACAGGATATTTCCTGTACATGGGAGGTTTGATAGTGTCTCGTGTAAGTCTTCACATATCGAACTTGAACGTAACCATGTTAGTGTGCGGGCTGCAATGACTGTTGCAGATGCCCTGGATGATGTTTCAAGTGCTTCTTAGATTGACCTCAAGAGGTGTCGAGAGCATTCTACTATGCCATGAAGAAGCTGAGGTATCTGTTCCGTCATAGAGGAATAAGTAGTTTTTATAGCTTGCATGCACTCATATGGATATTGCACCATGTTGAACTGATGTTGCATAATTCTTGCGGTTATATCGAGTTATGGAATATTTTCCTTTCAAACTCATCTAAATCTTTGTTGTCTTTCCCCGGTGGGGAAGTGGTATGCAACTTATTTCCTTGTACCTTTGCATCGCCAACTCTACTACAAGTGATGTATGATGCAATTGTGATAGAGTATATAGTGACGTTTTCTTCATAGGAAATTTACGTCAGTTTTCCTGGAAATGGCTGTTATTGTATAAGGTAGCCTCCAGGATTTTGCAAGATTGAATGCAGGATATCTTGTGGTGGAAGAATGTTGGTTCCACCTGAGTATCAATTTTATAGAAGACCAATTTTGGGTATGTAAGGTCTTCAGGAGGGGAATACGACTCCCAAATGTGGTCTTGCAGATTTGAGAAACATCCCACTTATGGTGATGGGGATGTTTGTATTGAAGGAGAATCCAAAGATGTCTCCTGGACATGAGTTGGTGAGGCTGGTTGGTTTAACATGGGAGATGTCGGTGCCAACTGCTGTTTAGTAGCAATATTAGGTATTTAAATGATGATGGAAGTATCACGTAAAAAACTGTTAAGATTGAGACAGTTGGAAAAATGCTTCTCTTATATGAGAGGGCATAACCATACTACTGTCTTGTTTTTGTGCGATACCTGTTTGAGGTGAAGTTGTGGAAACTTCACGGGTTCTTTGTAGTCTATTATCAGAAGTAATACTTAAAAGTTTTCGAATCTGAAGAAGTGTTCGAGGAAGAAATTTTCATTTCTTCCTTGTCTTTTTTTTTTTTTTTGCTTTACGAGATAACATAGAAGTCGAGGGACTTATCTCCCATGATGCACTCCTCTTTGGTAATTTATTACGGTGGGAGTGACTTAAATACTTATATTAGTCATCAGATGATGTATCAGTATCTGTGACTTCAGTCTCTGGAAATTTAGCTGTGTGAAGGGTATTGATTCCGCTTTCAGCTCATCTTTATTTATATATATATATTTTTTTAAGGTGAATAATTATGGATTCCACGCGCAGATGTTGATCTATGCGCTGAGTTAGATATATGCGCGTAGATATGTTTATGCGCGGATGTAGAGTTATGCGCGGTATGCGCGTATGCGCAACGGTGAACTTATGCGCACTTGTAATCTGTGCGCGGAATTAAATTTCTGCGCAGTTTTAGTTGTATGCGCATATCTTTTTTATGTGGCGCGCACATGGGTTATCGGTGCCGATGTGTTCGGCGCCGTGCGCATAAGCCTCTTTATGCACATAAGCCTTTTGTAGGCGGCGCCTTGCGCATAATCCGGTTTGTATTCGGCGCTGTACGCGCAAGGTCTTCCGGCGCCGTACGCACAGGTACTTCCGGCGCCGTACGCGTTGGATCTTCCGGCGCCGTACGCGCTGGGTCTTCCGGCGCCGTATGCGCATCTGTTCGGCGCGGTGTTTTCTCTGCGCCATGCGCGTATTTGTTCGGCGCGGTGTTTTCTCTGCGCCATGCGCGTATTTGTTCGGCGCGGTGGTTTCCTCTGCGCCATGCACGTATTTGTTTGGCGCGGTGGTTTTCTCTGCGCCATGCGCGTATTTGTTCGGCACGGTGGTTTTCTCTGCGCCATGCGCGCCTGGAGCTATGAGCTACGCACAGACTCCATCCTCGGCGCCGGTATGTTCGTCTGCGCGCGGACGGTGCCGTAGGCGCATAAATCATCGGCGCCGAGGATTCCACCTCCGATGAGGTATGTTGCGGCTCTGTAGGCACTGGGGATTTTCAAGAACCCACTGGCCTTTGTTTTTTGCCTTTCCCTTACCTCCTAGAGTGGAGGACTTAGGATTTGACGGCAAAGCTTCTTTCTTCCGTTGGAGCCGATGCAGTTAGCGGACTAGGTCCTGAAGCCGGTGGCCGCTTGATTAATGCTCTAGATGATATCTTAGAGCGAACTTACCTTTGTCTCGATTATGAGTCAGTCCGAGACATTTATTATAGCGGTCGTAGTGACAGGGTTTGAACCCGATTTTGATATTTAAATTCTGTTTTTAAAACTGAGGAGAAATCAGCTCCGCGTGCGATCCCGCTCGCGGAAAAAACAGACTGAGGAGAGTCCGTTACTTTCCTGCGCGGGAACACACGCGCAGCCGCAGAGAGCAAAGCTCTGTTCTCTGCTTTGACAAGCTCCGCCTCCCGGGCCTGATTGACAGATCCCATGACAGCATGGCTAATTCAGCCCTGCTATCGACGGGAAACGCGGCGTTTCCAGTAGTGGAGATGAGCCCTGTTCAGGGAAAGAGAAGGGGAAGCGGTGGAGACCACAACACTTGCGCCTCTTGAATTTTCCTGTCACTAGATTAATGTGAGCACAGGAGCTATTTAAAAAGTATGAATTGCTTATTTCTAAAATGTGTTATGTATCAAAGTTTAAGAGAACTGCGGCAGTATCTGAAGGGGGTATGGATGTTTTATTAGCTGCTAGCCCCAACTTAACATCTTTTTTGGAGGCTTCAGTAGATAATATACAAACTAGAGCCACTTTGTGACTTTTAGTTTAGAACACAAAAAAATTTTGTTCTACAAAAATATTTTAAAAAGAAAGGTTTTTCTTTTTGTGGTCAACATGTGCAGATGTTTCCAGACATTTCCAGGAGTACACAACTTAGAAGAAAACAGTTCTTACTTTTGAGACAGAGAGTGTTGACCCTAGGGGCTACCTTCTTTCTCAAATTCCCTTTAAATGTTTGATTACATTTCAAAAGAATAAATTTGTATTTTCTGATCCTGGATATCTGGAAACTTTTCTTCTTGATAAAGGTGGATAGGGTCATAGCTGATCCTAAAAAAATGATAAAATAAATATGGCAAAATAGTATATCTCTCGTAAGTTTATTATTATGATAAATTCTTTAGTTGTTATTAATTGAGCTTCCCATAATGGGGACTGAAATTTTTGATATTGCGCTAGGTTATTTTTCTTTGTTATCTTATGGATATAAGATTGCCTTGTGAATTACATTACAATATAGCATAATATTCTTATTTTCTTATTTCATTGGAAAATGTGTCAAGACATTTAATAAAGTTTAATTAAAAAAAAAAGGATGTTAACTTGACATAAGCATTGTCAAGTTAAGTGTAAAACATTGATAACACAGGTGAAGAGAGAATTTGAAATGAAGTTGGCCATAGAGGCAAAAACTCATAATAAAAACTTTTTAAAATTTATACGAAACAAGAAACCTGTGAGGGAGTCGGTTGGATAGTTAGATGACCGAGGGGTTAAAGGGGTTCTTAGGGAAGATAAGGCCATTGCAGAAAGACTAAATTAATTCTTTGCTTCTGTGTTTACTAATGAGGATGTTGGGGAGATACCAGTTCTGGAGATGGTTTTCAGGGGTGATGAGTCAGACGAACTGAACGAAATCACTGTGAACCTAGAAGATGTAGTAGGCCAGATTGACAAACTAAAGAGTAGCAAATCACCTGGACTGGATGGTATGCATCCTAGGGTACTGAAGGAACGCAAAAATGAAATTTCTGATCTATTAGTTAAAATTTGTAATCTATCATTAAAATCATCCATTGTACCTGAAGACTGGAGGGTGGCCAATGTAACCACAATATTTAAAAAAGGCTCCAGGGGTGATCTGGGTAACTATAGACCAGTGAGCCTGACTTCAGTGCCGGGAAAAATAGTGGAAACTATTCTCAAGATGAAAATCGTAGAGCATATAGAAAGACATGATTTAATGGAACACAGTCAACATGGATTTACCCAAGGGAAGTCTTGCCTAACAAATCTGCTTCATTTTTTTGAAGGGGTTAATAAACATGTAGATAAAGGTGAACTGGTAGATGTAGGGTATTTGGATTTTCAGAAGGCGTTTGACAAAGTCCCTCATGAGAGGCTTCTACAAAAACTAAAAAGTCATGGGATAGGAGGTGATGTCCTTTCATGGATTACAAACTGGTTAAAAGACAGGAAACAGAGAGTAGGATTAAATGGTCAATTTTCTCAGTGGAAAAGGGTAAACAGTGGAGTGCCTCAGGGATCTGTATTTGGACCGGTGCTTTTCAATATATATATAAATGATCTAGAAAGGAATACGATGAGTGAAGTTATCAAATTTGCGGATGATACAAAATTATTCAGAGTAGTTAAATCACAAGCGGATTGTGATACATTACAGGAGGACTTTGCAAGACTGGAAGATTGGGCATCGAAATGGCAGATGAAATTTAATGTGGACAAGTGCAAGGTGTTGCATATAGGGAAAAATAACCCTTGCTGTAGTTACATGATGTTAGGTTCCATATTAGGTGCTACCACCCAGGAAAAAGATCTAGGCATCATAGTGGATAATACTTTAAAATTGTTGGCTCAGTGTGCTGCAGCAGTCAAAAAAGCAAACAGAATGTTAGGAATTATTAGGAAGGAAATGGTTAATAAAATGGAAAATGTCATAATGCCTCTATATCACTCCATGGTGAGACCGTACCTTAAATACTGTGTACAATTCTGGTCGCCGCATCTCAAAAAGATATAGTTGCGATGGAGAAGGGACAGAGAAGGGCAACCAAAATGATAAAGGGGATGGAACAGCTCCCCGTGAGGAAAGGCTGAAGAGGTTAGGGCTGTTCAGCTTGGAGAAGAGATGGCTGAGGGGGGATATGATAGAGGTCTTTAAGATCATGAGAGGTCTTGAACGAGTAGATGTGACTCGGTTATTTACACTTTCGAATAATAGAAGGACTAGGGGGCATTCCATGAAGTTAGCAAGTAGCACATTTAAGACTAACCGGCGAAAATTCTTTTTCACTCAACGCACAATAAAGCTCTGGAATTTGTTGCCAGAGGATGTGGTTAGTGCAGTTAGTGTGGCTGGATTCAAAAAAGGTTTGAATAAGTTCTTGGAGGAGAGGTCCATTGACGGCTATTAATCAAGTTTACTTGGGGAATAGCCACTGCTATGAATTGCATCAGTAGTATGGGATCTTCTTGGTGTTTGGGTGATTGCCAGGTTCTTGTGGCCTGGTTTGGCCTCTGCTGGAAGTGGGATGCTGGGCTTGATGGACCCTTGGTCTGACCCAGCATGACAATTTCTTATGTTCTTTTTCCTCTTTCTTATAGCAACATGAAGGGCCTCTTCTGAATTCTACTTTTGGATTTCTTCGTGGAAGACAAAGTGCAGTAACATTGTAGCCTCACTGAACCACAGGACTAACAGTTTAGGCAATGCTGATTAATGGTACACTTACTTTGCTTGTATCTGGGATTTAAGGTATGGAATAGAAAGTTTAAAATGAGAACTCCAAATGGCCTAAAGAAGCAATGGTGAAGTGTATCGGTCCATATTCAGTAGATTGGCGAGCAGCAAAGTTAAAAGCTATTAGGGGTGTGCATTCGTTCCCTAAGAATTGGTAATCTGCAACGTATAGGGCCATATTCGTTGTATTCGTGGGGATGCAAAACGTATTGCGATTCCCCACGAATACAACAAATCTTCGCCAAATTATTCGGCGGTCTAAAGGAGCCATTTTAAACAAAACCCCCACCCTCCTGACCCCCCCAAGACTTACCAAAACTCCCTGGTGGTCCAGCGGGGGGTCCGGGAGCCATCTCCTGCACTCACACCCTTGGCTGCCGGTATTCAAAATGAAACCGATAGCCTTTGACCTACTATGTCACAGGGGCTACCGGTGCCATTGGTCAACCCCTGTCACATGGCCATCGGCGCCATCTTGTGCTCCTACCATGTGACAGGGGCTGACCAATGGCACCGGTAGCCCCTGTGACATAAGGGCAAAGGCTATCGGCGCCATTTTGATTACTGGCAGCCGACGATAGCTCCCAGACCCCCGCTGGACAACCAGGGACTTTTGGCAAGTCTTGGGGGGACCCTCCTGACCCCCACAAGACTTGCCAAAGTGCAGCGGGGGTCCGGGAGTGATCTCCTGCACTCGGGCTGTCGGCTGCCATTAATCAAAATGGCGCCGATAGCCTTTGCCCTTACTATGTCACAGGGGCTACCGGTACCATTGGTCAGCTCCTGTCACATGGTAGGAGCACAAGATGGCGCCGGCTATCCATTGCTCCTACCATGTGACAGGGGCTAACCAATGGCACCGGTAGCCCCTGTGATATAGTTGGTCAAAGGCTATCAGCACCCTTTTGAATACTGGCAGCCGAGGGTGTGAGTGCAGGAGATGGCTCCCGAACCCCCCTCTGGACCACCAGGGAGTTTTGGTAAGTCTTGGGGAGGTCAGGAGGGTGGGGGGTTGTAGTTAATTTAATTTTAGCCGGGAAACGAATAAGAATTAACGTATAAACGTATCGGGGGGCACCCCCTTGCCGAATGCAACGTATCTGCCCCCCCGACGAATACAAATCCTGAATGCAACATATGGCGTCCCTCTGCACATCCCTAAAATCTATTCTACAAATCCAGGTTATTTGAAGTAGTTAAAGGAAATTCTACAGTACTATCAATATGTTTGGGACAGAGGTTTTTTATTGTTATACAAGCCGTTAAGCCCGTAGCAACAGGCTACATTAAAACTTTTTTTTGGTTCGGTTTCGGAAACGGCACTTAAGAACATAAGAACATGCCATACTGGGTCAGACGAAGGGTCCATCAAGCCCAGCATCCTGTTTCCAACAGTGGCCAATGTAGGCCATAAGAACCTGGCAAGTACCCAAAAACTAAGTCTATTCCATGTTACTGTTGCTAGTAATAGCAGTGGCTATTCTCTAAGTGAACTTAATTAATAGCAGGTAATGGACTTCTCCTCCAAGAACTTATCCAATCCTTTTTTAAACACAGCTAAACTAACTGCACTAACCACATCCTCTGGCAACAAATTCCAGAGTTTAATTGTGCATTGAGTGAAAAAGAACTTTCTCTGATTAGTTTTAAATCGTAATCGTAACCAATTCAAACTGTATATATTGTATATAGGTTAGATGCTACAAATTATACTCCCATTCATTTGTATTCATATGTTACAATTTTTTTACTTCAATAGTGTAATCAATTGTTATCTTGTTAAATGTAAAATAGGGCAGATCTCGCCCTATTCAACCTGTTACCTGGAAACCGATGTGATATCTCGATCGAATGTCGGTATACTAAATAAATAAATAAATAAATAAATGTGCCACATGCTAACTTCATGGAGTGTCCCCTAGTCTTTCTATTATCTGAAAACGTAAATAACCAATTCACATCTACCCGTTCTAGACCTCTCATGATTTTAAACACCTCTTTGTACACAGTATTGAAGGTGCGGTCTCACCATGGAGTGATACAGAGGCATTATGACATTTTCTGTTTAATTCACCATTCCCTTTCTAATAATTCCCAACATTCTGATTGCTTTTTTGACTGCTACAGCACACTGAACTGACTATTTCAATGTGTTATCCACTATGACGCCTAGATCTCTTTCTTGGGTTGTAGCACCTAATATGGAACCTAACATTGTGTAACTATAGCATGGGTTATTTTTCCCTATATTCATCACCTTGCACTTATCCACCTTAAATTTCATCCGCCATTTGGATGTCCAATTTTCCAGTCTCACAAGGTCTTCCTGCAATTTATCACAATCTGCTTGTGATTTAACTACTCTGAACAATTTTGTATCATCTGCAAATTTGATTATCTCACTCGTCATATATATTTCCAGATCATTTATAAATATATTGAAAAGTAAGGGTCCCAATACAGATCCCTGAGGCACTCCACTGCCCACTCCCTTCCACTGAGAAAATTGTCCATTTAATCCTACTCTGTTTCCTGTCTTTTAGCCAGTTTGCAATCCACGAAAGGACATCACCACCTATCCCATGACTTTTTAATTTTCCTAGAAGCCTCTCATGAGAAACTTTGTCAAACGCCTTCTGAAAATCCAAGTATACTATATTTACCAGTTCACCTTTATCCACATGTTTATTAACTCCTTCAAAAAAGTGAAGCAGATTTGTGAGGCAAGACTTGTCTTGGGTAAAGCCATGCTGACTTTGTTCCATTAAACCATGTCTTTCTATATGTTCTGTGATTTTGATGTATAGAACACTTTCCACTATTTTTCCTGGCACTGAAGTCAGGCTAACCAGTCTGTAGTTTCCCGGATCGCCCCTGGAGCCCTTTTAAAATATTGGGGTTACATTAGCTATCCTCCAGTCTTCAGGTACAATGTATTATTTTAATGATAGGTTACAAAGTTTTACTAATAGGTCTGAAATTTCATTTTTTAGTTCCTTCAGATCTCTGGGTGTATACCATCCGGTCCAGATGATTTACTTCAGAACTCTGGGGTGTATACCATCCGGTCCAGTTTGTCAATCAGGTCTACCACATCTTCTAGGTTCACCGTGATTTGATTCAGTCCATCTGAATCATTACCCATGAAAACCTTCTCCAGTACGGGTACCTCCCCAACATCCTCTTCAGTAAACACTGAAGCAAAGAAATCATTTAATCTTTCCGCAATTGCCTTATCTTCTCTAAGTGCCCCTTTAACCCCTCGATCATCTAACGGTCCAACTGACTCCCTCACAGGCTTTCTGCTTCGGATATATTTTAAAAAGTTTTTACTGCGAGTTTTTGCCTCTACAGCCAACTTCTTTTTAAATTCTCTGTTAGCCTGTCTTATCAATGTCTTACATTTAACTTGCCAACGTTTATGCATTATCCTATTTTCTTCTGTTGGATCCTTCTTCCAGTTTTTGAATGAAGATCTTTTGGCTAAAATAGCTTCTTTAACCTCCCCTTTTAACCATGCCAGTAATCATTTTGCCTTCTTTCCACCTTTCTTAATGTGTGGAATACATCTGGACTGTGCTTCTAGAATGGTATTTTTTAATAATGACCACGCCTCTTGCACACTTTTTACTTTTGTAGCTGCTCCTTTCAGTTTTTTTCTAACAATTTTTTCTCATTTTATCAACATTTCCCTTTTGAAAGTTTAGCACGAGAACCATGGATTTGCATACTGTTCCTCTTCCAGTCATTAATTCAAATTTGATCATATTATGATCACTATTGCCAAGCGGCCCCACTATCATTACCTCTCTCACCAAATCCTGTGCTCCACTGAGAATTAGATCTAAAATTGCTCCATAAATCTATCATTTATTCCATCCAGGAACGTTATCTCTCTAGTGTGTCCTGATGATACATTTACCCAGTCAGTATTTGGGCAATTGAAGTCTCCCATTATTACCGCACTACCAATTTGCAGGTCGATACAGTAACGTGCAGTTAAAGATTTCCCGTCTGTAACGAGCTGGGAGCGCACAATACAGACGAGTAAGGCGATCCAGCAATACAGTCTCCAGTTTCACGCGTCCGTAGCGCTTCTTAAAATAGACACATAACCCTTTCCGCACCCAGCATGTAAATGATGTGTAAATGAACGAATTAGCTGTATAATGAAGGAATTAGCTATTCCCCTCCGATACTGTAATGGGCGCTGAAATTATCTCCTTAGTAACCCGCTGTTTTGCCGCGGCCTTAACGTGTTAGTTTACCGCCTCCCCCTAGTAGGAGTTAGGACTGTGAGTCTTGTAACAAATCCATCGACACCACTTAAGATACTCAAACACAATAAAAAACAATTAAAAGAAACAGCGATAAAGAGATGATCGAGAAAATGCAATGCTGTGGGACACATAAAACCTGTCAGAAAAAAAAAAAAATTTTAAATACCTGTCACTTTCCGAATCGTGCGGTCATCCAGGCAGCGGCGGGAGCCGGAGGGCCGCGTGGGTCACGCTCACGGCGTGACGTCACGGCATGTGACTGCCTTGAGCACCGAATCGCACAGGCGCGCATTCATTCACTGCCGGTGGGGGCTGCCGGAGGCCGCTTTCGCCTCCGGCTCCTCCGCCTGGATGAATGCGCGCCTGTGCGACCCGGCCCGCGGCCTAGATTGAACACGCGCCCACCCGGATCCCGCCGCCGCTGCCGCTGCCCACCCAAAACCAACGCGCGCCCACCCGCCCCCCGCGGCCTCGATTAAACACGCGCCCACCCGGATCCCGCCGCCGCTGCCGTGCACCTGAAACCAACGCGCGCCCACCCGCCCCCGCGGCCTCGATTAAACACGCCCATCCGCCCGCGGCCTCGATGGAACACCCGGCTCCCGCCGCCGGCCGCCTGGACCCACGCGGCCCTCCGGCTCCCGCCGCTGCCTGGATGACCGCACGATTCGGAAAGTGACAGGTATTTAAAAATTTTTATTTTTTTTTTTATAACATTCAGGTTTTTATATTTTTGGTTTTTTGTTTTTTACACTTCCTGGTACCTGTCATTTCAAATGTCATTTGAAATGACATTTGAAATGACAGGAACCAGCGCACCCAGGTTAGTGTATAGGCGCTGTACTCAGCGCCTATACAGTAAAATGGGTTGCGCGGGCATAACCCTTCCCTATCGCTTCACAGCCGCGGCATGCATTTGCATGCAATTAGAAGAGAGTATCGGGGACTTAGTGAAGAGAACTGTGCGTGCGGGGAGGAAGGGTGCGCCTGACACTGCCGCACTGTTTCTACCGCGGCCTTACTGTATCGACCTGTTGGTTAGCTTCCCTAATTTCTCTTAGCATTTCACTATCAGTCTCACCATTTTGACCAGGTGGATGGTAATATACTCCTATCACTATAGTCTTCCCCGACACACAAGGGATTTCTACCCATAAAGATTCAATTTTGTATTTAGTCTCATGCAGGATGTTTATCCTGTTGGACTCTATGCCATCCCAGACATAAAGCGCCACACCGCTTCCCAGGTGCTCCTCTCTGTCATTGCGACATAATTTGTACCCCGGTAGAGCACTGTCCCACATTCTAATTCTCCCATCTTACTTCTTAGATTTCTTGCATTAGCATACAAACATTTCAAAGTTTGTTTTTTGTTTGTATTTTCATTCTGCTTTTTAATTGATAGGGATAAGTTAGAATTTTTTAGCTCCCTCCCCCTTCCCCTCTCCCATTCTCCAGTCACTCATCCTCCTCCCCCTCGGTCACTCACCCCCCTTCCTCCATTCACCTCCCTTCCCTCCCCTGCCCCCACTCAAACTCCCTTCCCTCAGTCGTATTCACCCTCTTTCTCCCACTGCCTCCCTGCCCTCCCACTGAAACCTTCTTCCCTTACTCTCACCTCCCCCCCTCATTCTCACTCCCATTCCCTCCACTCCTCACTCCCCGCCCTCTTCCAATCCCATACCTCACTCACATCCCCTCTCAGTCACTACGCTATGTGACTCACTCCTACGTCGGTCAGAGCTCTCGACATTCCTCCCGTCCCAACTCCCTCCTCCCCCCCATACTATCTTCTTCGCTTTTCCTTCCATCCCCTCTCATCTTCCCCTCTCACCACATCCACAATTCCTTCCCTCTCCCTCAGCCCTCCTCCACTCCCCCTTTTTCTGTTCTCCACATCTTTACCCTTCCCACTTACTCATATCCTCTTCCCTGTTCCTTCCATCCCCTCTCATCTTCCCTTTCCTTCCCCTCTCACCTCATCCACAACCCCTTCCCTCTCCCTCAGCCCTCCTCCACTCCCTCTTTTATGTTCTCCAAAACGACACTCATATCCTCTTCCATTTTCCTTCCATCCCCTCTCATCTTCCCTTTCCTTCCTCTTCCTCACCTCACCTCATCTCCCGATGTTTTCACACCAACAGCGGCAGCAACTCGGGTCCCTCATTGTTGCTGCAAGACGTCAGCCGCTCACCCGCCACCCCAGGGTCCCGTTAAGCATGGCCGCTGGATGGCACAGACATGGAGATAGCAGGTCTCCGGGGTTCTCTCTCTCTCTCGCACACCTCACCACCGGGCTCGTTGCTGGCCTGCCGATGCTCGGTAGTGAGGCATTCGCGAGAGAGAGACCCCCGGAGACCTCCCATCTCTGTGTCTGTGCCACCGCTGCTCCTCCCCGCTGCTTCCACGGCATTTCCTCCCAGCACGAGAGAGAGAGACCCCCGGAGACCTTCTGTGTCTGTGCCGCCGCTGCTCCTCCCTGTCACTTCCAAGGCATTTCCTCCCAGCGCGAGAGACCCCCCGGAGACCTTCTGTGTCTGTGCCACCACTGCTCCTCCCCGCCACTTCCAAGGCAGCCCTCCGCTGCTCCATTTCCTCCCAGCGCCATGTTGCTCCCCTCTGACCGACGTGTTCTCGTGCATGTGCGGTAGAGCTGCTCTTTACTGCGCATTTGCGGGCCGTAGGTCAGAGTCCATTTATATGGTAGATTTATTGCTTCCAGATATGCATAATAAAAAGTATGGTCTAGCTATAGATATTTGACAATGCAGAGAGCCTGAAACTCCGGACATATATTGCATATATTTGGAAAATCCGAGTGGCATTTTGTCGCACCATGTTTTTATATGACATACTATGTTGCATAAAAATAAAAATAAGCCATAAGATACAGGTTGAGCAGCTCCTATTTAATGCCTAATTCCATTTCATGTCAGTACTTGCCCTGAATTTCCAGTGCAGACAGAAGTACAAATGCCAGTGTGTATTGGGAAAGGAGGTAAGAGAAATGTGACTCACCCCATGCCATGGCCTGGGCTACTTAGTGACTGATGAAACACATGACAGCCTAAGAGCTGAATTCAGAAACAAGGAAGAGGAAATCTAGCCAGTACCAAAACCAAATCAACAGTAAAGGATCCACACCTGGAAGATTATACTTCAAGACATTTGTTACCAACAAGCTTCGAGAAAGCGGAACGAAAATTTGCATAGCAAAAAGAGTCAATGCCATCCTTTGGAATGTGTGAGAAGAAGCGGCTGTCAGATAGGTCAGGAGCCTCATGCCCCAGGAATATTAAGACGATCCATTGTGAGAGAACACACCTTTGTGCCAAATGAGGATTACAGATGTAGCTGGTAGCCTTTTCTACCATCAGGTAAGTTCCAAACATAACATTTATTTCCTGTTTTAGTCAGGGCTTTTAGAGATATCATTCTATGCTCCTGCATGGCTCTGACAGACAGCCAAGAATCAGAAGGCACATGATAAGTTTTTAATCTCAAGAGCACAATATTTATGTTAACACAGATACTCAAATGACAACAACCAATAAATTAATAAGCAATACAATTTTAAAGGTATATGTGCAGGAACCTGCTGGCCAGTGGCCGTCTGCTTAGAGACTTCTAGGTTTACAGAGGCCAGTGGGAGTACCGAGTCAAAGATCACAGGGGGAACTGTGCTAAAAAACATCAGGAGAAGGATGGGGAGGTATTGTTTTTACTGGCTCCTGCTAATAGTTTCTGCCCCATCTTTATTTGCTTATAGGGTACATTGATCAGCTCATGCTGTTATGCTTCCACCACAGTAGAAGATAGATGCAAACTGCCTCTGTGAATTTTCAGCTATAGAAGACCAAACAGATGTAGGGGAAATCTCTAAAGTGACTGTATCCCTACTCCCCTTTCCTCCATACTAAGTGAAGTTGTTTTGGAAATAGTCACTTTTTTTTTTTTGTTCTATTTGTTTTCTCATGTGATTTTTGCTTTCTTCTTCCTTTCCAGTCTGTTATTGCTATTTTTAAGGCACTAGCATTCATAATATGTACAAAGTCTTATTTCAGATTTTAATAGAAAGATCCCTCGCCCTCTCCATCCCCTGTGTCATTGATAGAAGTAACGCATATGAACTCCAAAAGAGCTCTCCCGATCAACCACCTAGTTTCCTTTACTATTCCACTTTGCTTCCTCTGTCAGGGGGGCTCCATCACCTGTAGCTTAGATTGTGTTCCCCAAACACTGTTATAATTATTTTCTTTGTTTTGTGAAGTCCTGGTAAGTAAACAATATCTGTGCATTGATTTTCATTTTTACACTTTCTGCCATGCTTTGCATAGTAACTGAGGGTAAACTATCCCATTTCATACATCACCAGATGTGAATGAGTCCCTTGTTTAACTTGATCAAAAGTAACAATACCTAAAATCCTTATTTTACTTGTCATAAGGGGATCTCCAGCAAATAGAAAGTACTCTGTAAAAAAATGAGATGTCTGGGTTACTTCTGTGTTGTCTGTCAACGTCATATCTTCTCAGCTTAGTGTTTCAAATAACCTCTTTTTATAAACCCAGTTTCTGCACAGTAAAATATGCTGGGAAGCACGAAACGATTCTTGCAGGAGCTGACAGCATATCTTTCTTGAATTGTGCAATCCATGTCAGGGACTTTTATGGCAGGATCACTTTAAAACAGCATTTTTAAATAATGCTAGTCAATAAACATATTTAGCATGCAGGGCTACCTGGGAAAACTGCTCAAGGTACATTCCTAGCTGTGGCCCCTATCTGTACTTCTACTCTTTCTTGGATGCCATCACATTTAGAAACACAAATGGCTTCAAAGTGTGTAACAAAAGCAAACGTCACTCTTACAAGCATGCAGTGCAGACCTTTGATACATATGACCCTAGTCTACTTACTTGCTTAATGGTTTTGAGCAAAAGGATTCTGAAACAATAATAAAACATCCAGGCAGATCATTAATAGGGATGTGCAAAGCTTTCACAAATCAGAATGATGGAAATTCATTGTATTTTTCCGGGATGCCGAAGAATTCAACCACATCCATCATTCTTGAATAGATCTGATATTTTAACAATTTTCCCCAAGTTTGCAAAGTCTACAGATATGATCCACAGTCTTTTGATGGAGATTGTTTGCAGATTTGTCACAGACACTGTAAAAGAGGCAGTCTCCAGGAAGTGTATGTGGGGTTTGTGGAGAAAGGCCTAATGGGAGCACTTTTAGTTTTATTTTGCAGATTTTATGTACTACGTGTGTTTGTGTGTGTGGGGTGTATGTGTGTGTGTGTGATTGTTTTGTGTCTTTTTCTTTTCTTCTTTTTATTATCAGAAAGTTGCATAGGGCTAGAAGAGGGAGTAGTAACAGTAGGTATTGGGACCATTTCTTTTCAATATCTTCATTAGCAACACTGAAGAGAAACATTAGGAAAAAGTGCTTCTTTGCAGATGATACAAAAATCTGTAGCAGAGCAAACATTCCAGAGGGGGTAAAAAATAAAAGGGAACTTGAAAAAAAAAATTGGAAGAATTGCCAAGAGTTATGAAAACAAACTTCAGAGCTAAAAAACTAACTTTTTTTTTTTTGTATTTTGCTTTTCAGGTACTTCAAAGCAGATTAGATGCAGGAACTATAGATAGTTCCCTATCCCTAGAGGGTTTAAAATCTAATAAGGAGATTTGTCAGGGCCATGATATTTTATTGTGGGAGGGTATTCTTATGAATTTTCACCCCTCCCCAAGAAAATATCTCAGTTTGTGTCTGGTGAAATTTTAACTCAGAGAAAAACTCAGTGAGAATAAATATTGTATCAGGGACCCAAAAAACACACGATGGCAGCCTACTTCGCTTAGGGCCAGTATCGTTTTAAAGGGCCCCAAGGCCCAATCCCCCCATCAATATGTAAAATTCCAGAGCCCCCCCCCCCCGGGGGTCTGTGAACATCCCTGCCCACCCCATGCTGCCTGTTGAGGTCGTGCAAACTGGAAATTTAATAGAAAATAATTAATGTATGGCACCTGGTGATGCCCTGCCCTCTTCCCTGCCCTCTTCCTTTTACTGAAACCTCCCTGCTCCAACCAAACACCTCCTGCATAGCAGACACCCCCAATGCCCCCCACCCTTCTCTCCCTGGACCCTTCCCAAAAATATGAGGCCCTTGTGGTCTAAGGTGAGTCTTCTCCCCTTACCTCAAAAACAGACCATCGCGTGATAGGGGCAAAGGCTGGTCAGCACCATTTTGGAATATGGTGTCAACCAACCCAAAGCTAGGGGTACTCCAGGGTACCTCAATACCACAGAGTCTTCTTTTAAGATGGAGAGGTCAAGGGGCCACCCTAGATCACCAGGGTCTGTTTTAGAGGAAATGGGGGGATGGGGAGGGGGCCACCCTAGACTACCAGGGCCTAATGTTTTTGGAAAGAGGGTCCAAGAGAACAAGGGGAGATTGGGCGGGGGGGGGGCACTAGGAGTCCTGCTACCTGGGATGGTCTTTGGTTGAGGCAGGGGATTTCACCAAAGGGGAGAGGTTTGGGAAGGTGGGCAGGTTGTCGTCACATGCCATGTATTTCATTTTTTCTTTTACAGTCCATGCTGCCTTAGTAGGCAGAAGGGGGTGGGTAGGGGTATGCAAAGACCCCAGGGGAATTGGTCATTTGGGGAAGTTTAGTTATTTTTGGGCCATTTAAGAGACCTCCTGTGGACATCGGGATATGCGTTAGCATTCTGGTGTTCCCTCAAAAATAACTACAGCTCCTTGAAATGCAATAAAATAGTGTGACTGATTTTTTCTAAGTCAGCTGCATTATTTTATTTGCATTATATTGCCTATGCTTTAGCTGCTTTGCATGCATTATGTTATGCTCAGGCTTGTGAACCCTTGGGCCGACGGGAGGATGGTATACCTTAGGAGGAAGATCCGTAGGTTCTCCCATCAGGTGGCGAGGCAGGAACAGAAGACGTGACCAGCTGACCCTCGGCACTGGAGACTGAGGCAACTGTGGAGGCAGATGAAGAGTCGTGACTTTGAGGAAAGGAACTGTGTCTTCGCCACTGGAAGCCCGCAGTCCCCCCAGGAGGAGCCCATAGGGATCCGGGCCACTGGGACTTAGGCGGGCCCTTGGAGACGATGGTCAAGAAGAGGTCCAAGGTCAAGTGCCAGAGGGTCATCGCTTACCAGTCCGAGGTCATGCATCAAGGGATCATCGCTTGCCAGTCCGAAGTCACACACCAGGAATCACCGCTTGCCAGTCTGAAGTCACACACCAGGAATCACAGCTAGCCAATCCGAAGTCAGGAACCAGGAACACCAAGACAAGACAGGAACAAGGATCTGAAGTAGAAGAACTCACCGAAGCAAGCAGACCTGACTAACCCAAAAGTTGCCAAGTCAAGGAAGGAGCAGAGGAAGCCTCCTTTTATATTTCCTCTGCTCTGGCTCATAGGGAACAGCTGAGTGTAGTTAAAGGGATCGGGTCCCTTTAAATCTGACAAGGGGGCACGGCCTCGCGCCTAAAGATGGCGGCGGCCATCTTGGATTTCCTCCGTGGAGGAAACGCTGTTGAATGCCACGAGGGAGGAGCAGGGATGGCTCCCTACCCGGCGACCAACACTGGGGCCCGTGCCAGATCGACGGGCCTAGGATCATGGGCTTCCCCCGGAGCTCCCGTGGCGGGTCGCCGTCGCGGGCACAGTAGGGGACCATGCTCGTGGCCTTCCATGGCCGCGGAACACAACACATTAGGAAATTTTATGAATGCAAATGCATCCAAAGCAGGTAATTATAATAGGGGTTGGATCTTTGTTATAAAAAAAAGAAACACTTGATATTGTGAATCCTGCATGTTACCACTGTGATATAGCAATATCACACAATAAACAATGCTTAGTAAATCTAGGCCCAAGTTTGTACTTAAGGTTTTGGAAGGTGAAGTGACTTGCTGCCCAAGGTCACAAGGAGTGGCAGCGAGATTTGAAGCCATGTATTTGGGATGCAAAATTCCATTAGCCATATATCAATTAAAATGACAGTGACTAGAAATGGTTAAACCACAAGAAGGTCTAGAAGTAATCATCTCAGATGGCTCAACATAGTCAGTCAATGTAATAAAGCAACTGGGAAAGCTAACAGTATCCTTGGTTGCATAAGAGGAGGAATCATCATCAGAAAAGAAGAGGTAATATCGCTCATGTATAGGTCAGTAGTGGGATCCCCACTTTCAGTATTGTGCTTAGTTCTGTAAGGACATTGAGAGGGTGGAAGAGGGTAATGAAAGGGTTACAAAAATATACACCTGCAACACAACCCAATAAAAAGAGACTTAAGTCACTCCAAATGTATATGCTAGAGGACAAAGGGGAAATAGGGAGGATGACTGGTTTAAATAATGTATAGAAGGTGAAATTTTCTATAGAAAAGAAAATTCAAGAGGTCGTGATCTGAAGTTACAGGGAAGAAGGTTCACAATAAACATGAGAAAATACTTCTTAACTAAGAGAGTGGTAGATGCCTAAAAGAACATGGCAATAAATCAAAAATGAAAAATAAACTCCACCTGATCAAAAATACTCAATGTTGTGAAAAAAAAACTGCTTAATTATAAATTACAAAAAACCCCCCAAAAATATGGGATGTTGGACAGTGGTTGTTTCATACTTTCATTTTCAAGGGTACTATCCAGGTTACCCAATGATTAATTTTTTGGTAATCATTAGCTAACCACCTTATTTCTTTAATGAATGCAGTGCCACAAGAACATGATCAAATTTCGCCTCAACATTTTTTTTGACATATATATTTTTTTATTATGGTCATGAAATTGACTAAAAAAGTCTTCAATATTATTTTTAATACGCTGGTTGTTGTATCGCCACTCAAACACTATAGTGCTGGTTGTTATATTAAGGTTGAAAACATTATTTGCAGAATGACTATTTAAGCATTGCTGTATCAATCCCAAATATTTATACATTTTCCTTGAACATCTCATAAAATGCTTAGCTCAGAATATGCGTGCCCAAAAAAAAAAAAAAAGAACATGGCGGCAGACGACATAGGAGCCAACATTTGAAAATGACTGGGGGTGCTGAACTCCAACACAAATTTCAAAACCCCCCGTCGCCCCACCCCTAGCAAAAAAAGAAAAACAAAAACACAGTAGGTTGTGAGCGGGACTGCCCAGCCTGTATTTAATTGTCCAGGGAGGTAATGTGGACCCGAGGAAGATTCACGTGGCCAAAACTAAAGAAGAACTCACAGTCCCACCAGTCGTTCTTCTCCCCAATTCCAGCTCATCCCCACTCAACTGCTCCCTTCACCCCCCACCCCTCGCAGCCCATCCACATCATAGACTCTCCCTCCTCAACACTTGCCTGACCCCACTGTTCTCTCACATTCTCCTAATCTCTTTTCTTCCTCTCCCCATCTTATCCTCTCTTTCTCTATTCCCTCTTTACTTCTTCATTTAGAATATTTATATGCCACCCATGGCACAGTTCTAGGCGGCTTGCGACCAGAAACCATCATAAAATTGAACACATATTTACAAAACAAAGAAACACGACCTCAGCATGTACTCAGAGAAAAGAAAATAGCATGCGGGCATTTGATTATAGCATTAGGGCCTGAAAATCAATAGCATACCAAAAAGTCAGACAGAATCTTCGAAAGCCAACTGAAACAAAATGTATTTTCAGTAACTTTTGTAAGGTTTTGGTACAGATTGTTAGCCGGATTACTTCTGGTGATGAGTTCCAAATGGTAGGTCCGGCTACAGAAAAAAAAAGCTCTCTCTCTAGTTTCAGATGAGCAGGCCGGACGAATGGAACCTCTAAAGGGCTACTTTGAGAGGATCTCAATGCACAGGTTGGGTTATAAACCTGCAGTTTGGAGTTCTTCCCGCTGGCCCTTTTTTTTTTTTTTTTATTTCTCACCCTCCTGCATGGAACATATTTTGAGTTTTATATTGGGGGCAGAATGTTTAAATACCCCTCTGTCTGCTCCTCTCCCTTCACCCTCTTAGACTGCTCTGCTCCCCCTTTCCCACTGACCCGTCCTTCTCTGATCCTCTTCCCATCCTTCCACTCCCCAGCAGGGTCCTCCTCACCTCTCCCTAGCCAGCTCCCCTCCCCTGCAGGCTTGATCCACCCATCCCTTCACTGCTCCCCCTCCCCTCATCCCTTCTCAGTACTTTAGACTTCCTTTCATTGGCAGACTCAGCTCACCTGGCCATTTATGGATTCCCCTCCTCCTCAGACTTGATTTAGATTTACTTCCTTGCTCTGCCCTCCCTGAGTCTCTTTTGTTTTTTTCTGGAACTATTCCTGCCTCCCCACCCTGTGCAGCACTTCTCCCAGCACTCAGATTCAAGGCCAGAGACAGTTACATGCCCGGCACATAAAACTTTGCCACCTGCATGCCCTAAACCCTGGCAGCATCCCCCCCCCCCCAGCACCTGGGCCACAGCTGCATGTGGTGCTTCCCCCCTTTGCTTGGAAACATAAGAAAGAACATAAGAACATGCCATACTGGGTCAGACCAAGGGTCCATCAAGCCCAACATCCTGTTTCCAACAGTGGCCAACCCCAGAGATAACTGCAACCTCCTGTGCGACGTAACAGAAGTATAATTGTTTAAATGTTAGTGAACAAGAGAAGTGGTGTTTCTCTCCATTCTCCTCAATTCAAGGTCAAAACTGCCAAGGGTAAAGCAATTTTTAAGAGAGAGGTTTTCACTAGTCCACGGCCTCGCATTCCATCAGAACCCTCTCCCCTTTCCCTGTCTTTCCAGCAAAATTAATACCTTATTTACCCTGCTGGCTGCAGGGCTGGAAGAAAAGGGCAGACATCACCTGCTCCCTACTCTCCACCCATCCCAGCTAGCACAGAAATCTTCACCCAACTTAAATAATTTTCCAGCTTATATGTCTTCTCATAGTTTTCTGCCTCGTTTCTTTTCCAGCTTATTTTCTGATCTTCCTCTCATTTTTTATCATTTTTATTATTCTTCCTCCACATGTACATCTCTTCTTATCTGCCAGCTGTCTCTGCACAGCTCACTATCTTCTCTCTCTTCCTAGTCTCACCCCCTCCTGCCATTTCCATCCCTCTCCTCAACCCTTCATACTTCTTCCCTCCACAATGATCCACCCCCCCCCCCCCCTCACAACCCTTCCCCTGGTTTACCTTCACTACCAGCACACCCACCTCCTGCTTACCCAGTCCTCCTTTCCCAGTCCTCTTCACGTATTTCTCTTCTCCTAATCTCCTAATGCCAGCTCCTCTTCTTCTCATAGCCCATGTCCTTCCTCCCTGCTTGTATCCCTCTCTTTTCTCAGCTGCTTTCCCCCTTTTCATATCCTATGCCCCTCTGTCAGCCTTCTCTTCTCCCAGCCCCTCTCACCCTCGTAGGTACTGCTTTCTCTCTCTCATAGCCCCCTTTCCCTTCACAGTTCCTCTCCCAGCCAGAATTCCTTCTTTCAGAATTTCCCAGACCCTCCCAGTATTCCCTTTTATAACCATTCTTCCAATCCCCCAGCCGTTTCCCATCATCCTCTCCCCAACCCACCTCTCAGCAGTTTTCTCAGCCCCTCTCTCACACCCCTCATTGCTCCTTTGTCCCTTTCTCAGTCACTCTACAGGCAGCCTTCCCCATCTTCACTGCACCTCAAAGCAGACCAAAGGCAGGAAGCCCGACTATCCCACGCTGGTCCCCCTTGCAACTCACTGGTCAGACATTCCACATCATTTTACATGTGTCCGTATTTATATTTATTTAGATTTATATTCAGTTTTTTTGCACTTTTTTCAGCGCTTCAAAGTGGATTACATTCAGGTACTGTAGGTATTTCCCTATCCCCAAATAGATTTCATCTGCCATTTGGATGTTCAGTTTTGCAATGTCTTCATGCAATTTCTCACAATCTGCATATGATTTAACAACTTGGAATAATTTTGTGTTATCTGCAAATTTGCTCACCTCACTCATTACTCCCCTTTTTTCTATCTTTTATAAATTTGCTAAAAAGCACCAGCCTCAATACAGATCCCTGGGTGACTCTACTGGGTAAACTCAATCTGGCTGTGTCCCATTAAATTGTCTATCTATATTTTCTATAATTTTATTCCTTAGAATAGTTTCTATTATTTTTCCCAACACTGAGGTCATGTTTCCCAGTCAATAGTTTCTAGTATCACCCCCTAGAGCCCCTTTTAAAACATTGACCACCTTCCAATATTCAGGTACAAGAGACAATTTTAATAATAGGTTACTGTAATAGACTCGAGTCGTCATCCCACCTCACTGGTCTCCTGAGCTGGAGCGATGCCACCCTGTATTCGCTTGTGCTGGGGTGCCTGCAGCGAGCATCCTCAGAAAACAGCCTTTAGTCCCTTGTCCTCCTGCCTTCAAGTGGTGCTGGCCTTTCAGTCCAATCAGTAGCAATCTAAACCCCTCAGAAGCAGTGCTTGCAGTCTGAAATATACTCTCCCCGGGGCAGCTGCCTAACCCCAGCTTTACCAGCTCCACTTGGGTCCTCCCCCTCCCAGCCTGGAAGGGAAAAACTGAGGGAATGTTGCAGCTCCACTTAGCAACACTCTGCTGCTTGTTACAGCTTTCAGTCCAAAAGGCAGGAAAAGGGGGGAAAAAACCTAGCACTATCCAGGTCACTGCTCACTCACCACAACTGCAATTAGCAACCCAGGTAATTGTTGTCCCTCTCTGTCTCTGGGGTAAAACAGCAGAGTCCATGCCAAACAACCCAAAATAAAATCCCTGTTAAGGCCCTCCTGACACACTGTGAGACTGCCAGCAGTTTATTTTTTTTTTTGTTTCTTTTTTTTCCAGTTTCTCTGCAAAAAAAAAAAAATACCACAAACTTCTCCCCAGTAGGAAAATGTATTCACTAGTCTCTTTAACACACCCAAGCTCTCCATCAGCAGTATAATGCAGATGGGGATTTCAACCTCCCTCACCTCTCACTGAAATCCACTGGGTGTGCAGTCCTCAATAATTCCCTTTGTACTCTCTGTACCCAAAAGGAAATCTTTATCCTGGCTCCCCACCTAGGGACCTACTCCTCTGGAGCTATTCTGACATATCCATGAGGTCAACATTGTCTTGGGACTCCTCTGCTTCTTGAAACTCCATGGGTTCTGGAGCAAGGTCAGCTGCTCCCCCCCCCCCCCCCCCCAGCATTCTCCTTCTGGTATTTGAGAGGAAGCCATACCTTCTTCCTGGAACATATCCTTCCAATCAAACTTGGCTTCACCCCTCCTCCCTGATTCTTCCAGAACCCAGGACCTTTGTGCTTGATCCCTCCCTCCTCCCCTCCCTCCTTCCTCAGCACTGGGGAACCTGGGACTTGTAGTTCAGGAGGGACATTCCGGATTCCTAGATTTTCTGTTTCTGCCTAGCACTTTGCCTTTGTGCCCCTGGCAGAGTAGGGAAAGCCAGATTTCCACCACAGTTACAAATTACAAGTAAAAAGTCTACAATTTCATTTTTTATTCTGTCATAATTCTGGGGTGTAAACAATCTGGTCCAGGTGATTTGATACTTTAGTTTGTCAGTTTGCCCTATTACATCTTCCAAGTTCACAGTAATTTGTTTCAGTTCCTCCAAATCATAACCATTAAATACTGTTTCCAGCATGGACATCTTCCCAACATACTCCTAAGCAAATATCGAAGCAAAGAATTAAATTCATTTTAATGGTAATGTAATCAAATTTAAAATAATTATTGAAAGAAGGGCATTAATGAAAACTACAGCACTAGCATTTAACTTTAATAAAGATTATGATAATATGAAGAAAATTGATTAGAAAAAACCTAAAAGGAGCAGTTGCCAAGGTTAAATGTTTGTATGCAGCATGGATGCTGTTTAAAAACACCATGTTGGAAGCCCAAACAGGAAGTATTTGATGCACTAAAAAAGGCAGAAAGAAGACTAAATGACTGCCATCGCGATTAAATGGTGAGATGAAAGAGGCTATTAAAGCTAAACGGATGTCCTTCAAAACTGGAAGGTGAATTCAAATGAAAACAATAGGAAAGGCAGGTCAAAGGAGAATTTGAAAAGAAATTTGCCAGAGAGGCAAAAACTCAAAATAAAAACTTTTTAAAGAAGCCAGTGAAGAAGTTGTTTGGACCAATAAATGAGTCTGGAGTAAAAGGGGCACTGAGGGAAGACAAGGCCATAGCAGAAAAACTAACGGGCAAATTTTCTTGGAGTCATGCTCGTAAAAATCAGGACCTACGCGCATGGCCAGGCCCTGTGCTTGCTGAATGCATTTTCAAAAGAGCCCGGCCACGTAAGTCTCGATATGCAGACAAGTGCCAGGCCCTGAAAAAGGCATGGTCTGGGTGGGGAGGGGCAAGACAGAGGCCGGCCCAGACAGCGGCCATTAACCACTGTTCCAGGGAAGTGCATGCCGGCAGCCAGCCAGCACGTGTAACTTGCTTCTGCTCTGGAGGAGCAGTAAGTAATAAAATAAAAAATTTAGGGAAAGGTAGG
Organism: Rhinatrema bivittatum; assembly: GCF_901001135.1. NCBI lineage: Eukaryota > Metazoa > Chordata > Amphibia > Gymnophiona > Rhinatrematidae > Rhinatrema > Rhinatrema bivittatum. The sequence continues at coordinate 430,634,513 of NC_042615.1, read as the reverse complement.
TTAGATTTAGAGGGTGGGGAGGAGAGGGGAAGAGGGAGGAAAGGTAGGTAGGGGGTAGGGAAGTTCCCTCCCAGTCCGCTTCTTAATTGTAGCGGACTGGGACGGAACTGGGGAAGGCCCGATTACATCGCCGCACGTATTTTATGAAAATTTCCTCCCTGCGCGCATCACCCGCACATGCATGCACGTATTTTAAAATCCGGCACATATCTGTGCGTGGCCATCCGATTTTATAACATGCTCCCACCGGCGTGCGTATGTTATAAAATCGGCACGACCATGTGCGCACGCCGGGAACTGCGCGCACATGGATGTGTGTGCATTCTTTGAAAATCTACCCCTAAATGAATTCTTTGCTTCAGTCTTTATTCAGGATGGTGTTGGGGAGATACCTATGCTGATATCATTCTTTGAGGGTGAATTGAATCAAATCATGGTGAACCAGAAAGATGTAATAGAGCAAAATCAACAAATAAGAACAGCAAAGCACTGGGACTGGATGGTAAACATCCCAGAGTTCTGAAAGAATTATAAAATGAAATTGCAGAATTATTACTTGTAATCTCTAACTTCTCCTCAATCAAATTAGCTTCAGTGCCTGAGAGTTAGAGGGTGACCAACCTAATGCCCATTTTTTAAAAAGGGCTCCAGGCATGATCCAGGAAACAACTACAGACCAGTGAGCCTGATATCAGTACCAGGCAAAATGGTAGAAGCAATTCTAAAAAACAAAATAATTGACCATCTAAATAGACACATAGGGGTAGAGTTTAAGAAATTGTGCGCGGATGTCCATGTGCATGTGCTACCCGGCGTGCAGACATGGACGCCCGATTTTCTAACACACGCGTGCAGGAGCGCGCATGTTATAAAATCGGGGGTCAGCACATGCAAGGAGGTGCACAATTGTGCACCCTGCGCGCGCCGATGCCCACAGCCTTCACCCGTTCCCTCCCAGGCTGCTCCATTCCCCTTCTCCTAACCCTCCTGCTACCTAGCCCTATCCAAACCCCTTTGAAATTTATTTTACCTCTTGCGCCTGCCTCTGGGCAGCCTGCTGCATGCGATCCTCCGACAGCGGCAAATGGCCACTGTGCCGGACGCCTCAGGCCCCGCCCCACCCCCTGAACCTCCCCGCTCCCTCCCCACCCCTTTTTTGAAGCCCCGGGACTTAGATGCATCCCAGGGCTTTATGTGCGTCGCCGGGCCTATGTAAAATAGGCTTGTTGCGTGTAACCCCCTCTTGCGCGCGTCGACCCCGGATTTTATAACATGGATTTATACACTTAGGGCTTTTAAAATCTGGCCCATACTAATGTAGCATAACCAACTTGAATATAGCAAACGGAAGTTTTGTCATACTAATCTGTTAGAAGTCTTGAAGGGAAAGGTTGTGGACAAGTTGGTTGATATGATGTAGCTAGATTTTCAAAAAGAATTTGACAAAGTCTCTCCTGAGAGGCTTATCAGTAAATTAAAAAGTCATGGAATAGTAAGCAATGTGCTGTTGATGACTAAAGGACAGAAAACAGAGAGTAGGTCTGAATGGTCATTTCAGAAAGATAAATAGTGGTATATCCCCAAGATAAAAACAAAAGAACATAAGAACATGCCATACTGGGTCAGACCAAGGGCCCATCAAACCCAGCATCCTGTTTCCAACAGTGGCCAATCCAGGCCATAAGAACCTGGCAAGTACCCAAAAACTAAGTCTACTCCATGTTACCATTGCTAGTAATAGCAGTGGCTATTTTCTAAGTCAACTTAATTAATAGCAGGGAATGGACTTCTCCTCCAAGAACTTATCCAATCCTTTTTTAAACACAGCTATACTAACTGCACTAACCACATTCTCTGGCAACAAATTCCAGAGTTTAATTGTGCGTTGAGTGAAAAAGAACTTTCTCCAATTAGTTATAAATGTGCCACATGCTAACTTCATGGAGTGCCCCCTATTATCTGAAAGAGTAAATACCGATTCACATCTACCCGTTCTAGACCTCTCATTATTTTAAACACCTCTATCATATACCCTCTCAGCCATCTCTTCTCCAAGCTGAAAAGTCCTAATCTCTTTAGTCTTTCCTCATAGGGGAGCTATTCCATTCCCCTTATCATTTTGGTCACCCTTCTCTGTACCTGCTCCATCGCAATTATATCTTTTTTGAGATGCGGAGACCAGAATTGTACACAGTATACAAGGTGTGGTCTAACCATGGAGCGATACAGAGGCATTATGACATTTTCCGTTTTATTCACCATTCCCAACATTCTGTTTGCTTTTTTGACTGCCGCAGCACATTGAACCGGTGAGTTCAATGTGTTATCCACTATGAAGCCTAGATCTCTTTCTTGGGTGGTAGTACCTAATATGGAACCTAACATTGTGTAACTATAGCATGGGTTATTTTTCCCTATATGCATCACCTTGCACTTATCCACATTAAATTTCATCTGCCATTTGGATGCCCAATTTTCCAGTCTCACAGGGTCTTCCTGCAATTTATCACAATCTGCTTGTGATTTAACTACTCTGAACAATTTTGTATCATCTGCAGATTTGATTACCTCACTTATCGTATTTCGTTCCAGATCATTTATATATATATATTGAAAAGAACGGGTCCCAGTACATATCCCAGAGGCACTCCACTGCCCACTCCCTTCCACTGAGAAAATTGTCCATTTAATCCTACTCTCTGTTTCCTGTCTTTAGCCAGTTTGTAATCCACGAAAGGACATCGCCACCCATCCCATGACTTTTTACTTTTCCTAGAAGCCTCTCATGAGGATCTGTTTTAGAAATGTTGCCTTTTAATATATTTATAAATGATCTGGAAAAGAGAGTGAAGTGTGAGGTGATCAGATTTGCAGATGACGAAAAATTGTTCAGAGTTGTCAGATAACTAGTCAATTGTGAGGAATTTCCAGAGGACCCTGTGAGACTGGAAGTTTGGGTATCTAAATGGCAGATGATAATTAATGTGATGTGATGTATATAGTGCAAAGTGATGTATATAGGGACTAATACAGACTATAGGTATACATTGTTGGGTTCCATATTAGGTGTCAGCACCCAAGAAAAGGATCTTGGAATCATTGTGCACAATACTGTGAAATCCTCGGCCTAGTGCACGTCAGCAGTAAAAAAAATGTAAATGCAGTGTTACATATTATTAGGAAAGGAATGGAAAGCAAAACAGAAAATATCATAATGCCTTGCCTCTGTATCAATCCACGGTGAGACCTCATCTTGAATATTGGGTGCTGTTCTGGTCACCACATCTCAAAAAGATATAGCAGAGTTTAGGGCTTTTCAGCCCAGAGAAGAGAGAGCTGAGGGGAAATATGATAAGAGGTCTATAAAGTAGGGATGTACAGCAATAAAAAATCAATTTTGATGAGTTTTTTTGTTTTGGAGGGTTTGCTTTTTTAAGTTCATTTAATAGCTTGGTTCATTTCCTCAACTAATAAACCCAAATTAAAGCCCCAAAATAAAAAAAAAAAGGGGGGTTTCCTGGAGGACTTCCGACTCCCTCCTAACCCCAAAAAAGTCTTGGGGATAGGAGGTGGGGATTTATTTTGTTTCATTTTGTTTATTTGAAATGAAATAAACATAAAAGAATGAAAAATAAATCAAAACCAAAGAAAAATAAAATGAAATGAAGGAGCCGGTGTTAGCAATCCCCTCCACCAAAAACAAAAACAACAACCCTTGTCCTAGCAGTGAAAAAAAAATGAAAGGCCCCACCCAGGCCTACACATATCGTCTCCCCTAATCCCCCTGAACCTATTTTACACCATTTGTAGCTGTTTAGAAATCCAAAAGAGCAGAAGCAATCCCTCATTGCTCCTGCCCCAGGGCTCTAATTCAAAATAGCACTGGCTGGCTTTCTTGTACAGAGGTGCAGAGAAATCTCGGGGCTGGCCGGCATCATTTTGAATAAGATCCTGGTAGAGCAGGAGCAATGGGGGTTTGGTCTTATTCCATTTGGATTTCTAAAGACTCATGCATGACATAAGATGGATCCATGGGGAGAGGGGGTGAGGGGGATTTTGAGGGCACACCCAGGGGATGGCTTTAATTTAAAATGTTTGCAGTGCTGGAGTGTTTATTTTTTTGGCAGGAAGTGGGAGGGGACTTAGGCTGGAGACGCCTTTGGAAAACCAAATATTTACTTAAGAACATAAGAAATTGCCATACTGTGTCAGACCAAGGGTCCATCAAGTCCAGCATCCTCTTTCCAACAGTGGCCAAGCAAAACTAAATGAAATAAAACACCAATTTTGTTGAAATTTCTTTTTTTGTTTCAGACAAAAGCATATCCCTACTAGTTACTCAGGGCTCCGATTTTGCTAATTAAATACCACAATCATAATCAGAAGCCTGTGTAAGTACTTTTCCTTAAGCAGTTTTCAAAGTAAAAGCACACATATAAGGGTGGATTTTAAAAGCCCTACATGCGTAAATTCTGGTGTTTGTGTGCGCCGGGCGAATTATCAAAGGGACTCAGTCACGCACGTAAATGCTGGTACGCGCATATGTGCCGGGCCACTTCGAAGGGGTGGGCTGTAGAGCATGTTCTGGGCAGGGGGGGGGGGGGGGCGGGCCGGGACAGCGCCATTGATCGCTGTCCCGAAGACTCAGCTGCTGGTGCACGCAACTTACTTCAGTTCGGGCCCTGAAGTAAGTAATAAAACAAAACCAAAATAGGAATAGATAGGATTTAGGGGGTGGGGAGGAGAGGAGAGGAGAGGGGAAGGGGAAGGAAGGTTAGGTAGGGGGATAGGGAACTGGGGAAGGCCGGAATGTATCGCAGAGCGTAAATTGCAAAAGCCCCCCCCTTGCGCGCACTGCCCGCACATACCCACGTGGATTATAAAATCTGGCGTGCATGTGCGCGTGGCCCATGGATTTTATAACGTGCGCGCACCAGCGCGCACGTTATAAAATCGGCACATCCACGTGTGCACGCCAGAAAGTGCGTGCACATTATAAAATCTACCCCTTACTTTCTCTTTTGAAAATCAGTGCAAAGCCTGTGGGTACTTTTTTACTCCTATGGACTTTTCCTTTGCATGTTTTGGGCCAGCCTGCACCACGGTACTTCTACACCTGTGAACTTTGCTGCAGCTGCAAAAATCGGCACCATGAAGCTCGATTAGGGATTTTCAAAATGAAATCCCTGTGCACTGTCTGGATAAAAGTGCTCGTTCTGTGAAACAGTATGGTTTATTTTCCCCTCACAGAGGGGGAAGGCAATTTTCATTTGAGGATTTTACCCAGTAACTGCTTGATTACCTGGGTAAAATCATTTGTAAACTATTCTCAGAATGTGCACCAACCTACAGGTGTTAGAACAAGATGGGCCACTCACTTCCTGGCCTCACCAAATTTTGAGTTGCTGTATGTAGAGCTCTTAGATGAAGCTACGGACATGCATTTGTGATGCAGCGCGTCAGGTCTTGAATAATTACCTTACACTCTGACATAGTCTGGCTGTCCATTTTGCTGCTTCTGGGCTGGGCCACACCGTCAATCCACTTAATGTCCTTCACACCCCATATCCTTTTGGTAACCGTCCTGTGAACCACCCTCTCTAGAAATGTATGTGTTTAAAGTTACAAAAAATAAGCCCCACTACACAATCTCAAAACCTGAAGTACAAGTACAAGGTAAAATATGGGGAAGAAATCACGGCTGGTTTGCAGGATGCCGATTCTGTCGTTCTTCTTGCCGGGACTCCGCAGTTGAGGGGGCAGTTCGGCCGCACAGGAACCCAATGGAGCATGCGTCAGAAGGCGAGAGGTGCTGGAGACAGCTGGGATTGCAACATTACAAGTCAGATAATCAATTAAAGTAATGCGACCTGTACCACGTTGGGTCTGATTGACATACAGACTCGGTTGGCAGTGGTCCTACATAATTTGTCTAATACTAATTTGTTTGCATGTGGCGTGCTAAAATTGAAAAAATTGACCTAGAAACCTTGTTCTGCTGAACAAAGCTGTTGGGGCAGGCAGTATAGCCGTAATAGGGCATTGCTCCACGGTGATGCATTAGACGAGATAAGATTGAACGTGATGGTTGCTATCTTATATTTAATTTGCTTCGCAATTGGGAGCCAATGTAACTCAAATAGCATTGGCGTGATTTGCTCCCTTCTATTCATGCTGGTAATCAGTCACGCCACAGCATTCAACAACAGTTGGAGAGGATTGAATGTTGCAGCTGGTAGACTCAAAAGAGTAGAGAATTACAGTAATCAACTAAGGGTAAGATGGAGGCCTGTATTATGTTTGGAAGTTGGCTTTTTCTAACAGGTGTTTCAGACCTTGCAAGGAGGCCTTGCAGGGAGGCCTGCCACCAGTCCATGACCTGAGAGTGTTCCTCATCCTAGCTGAGCTTCTCCATTGCTCCCCAGGGCTGGAAAGGTGAAACCCTGGGAAGATGGGGGTTACCCATATTTTGTAGAAATATATATTCTGTGTGGAGATCAGCTGGGGGGTGCTATCAACAGTTTTCACCCAGAATGCCATTCATCTTAAAGCCAGCCCTTCTCAACCCCAAGACAGCTCATTTTTGCCCTAACTAAATCTAGCCGCCTAGTGAAACTAGGCAACTAGATTTAGCCAATCTGAGGGGGTGTAACTTCTTACTTACCTGGCTAGATCACTTTGAAAATGAATCTCTTTATTGTTTTATGCATTCAACTAACATCTTATTTTCTCTTTGGCATTTGCAGCACTTTCTCTTAAAGTTACTTAGTGTTAATTATGTTTATGAAATCAAGGTTGTTTTTTCTGATTCCTTATTTTCTGAGGGAAGATTTGATGACCAATAAAAAATCACTGAATCTCTGTTTTCTTTTGAAGGTTGGGACAAGGATAACAAAATCTTCCTTTCAGTTCTGAAGCTTGCAGGATTTGAGGTTGAATTTTCACAGGCTGAGGAAGAAGTTTTGGAGAAAGAAGAAGAAAAGGACCCTGCATGGCAGGTCAAGAAGGAGAGAGGGGCAACAGCACCAGTAGCAATGAGAGAAGCAGACATTCATCTCAACTTTTTGTGTTTATTAACTCAGTGACCGGACTGCTTGTGGGAGCAGCTGCTCTCATCTTTATTTTTGGCATTTTGAACTTTGGCTATTCAGCTGGACCAGTACTTCTGGGTATTGGCGTTGCTATCTTTATTATCACCCTCGCTGCATATGGGGCATTTTGGATGTGGGCAAGAGAGAAGCACCAGAGAAACCAGCCAAATGGGGAATGCCTAGAGAGAGTCAATGAAGACCATTCCATCTCTGTGATAAATCCACACTTCAACATGGGCATGTCAACATGGCCCACAGAATCCCCGGTAGATCATATGAAGCACAGTCCTCCTGATCACTATCGGCATCTCCAAGATCAGCATCATCATATGGACTCAGTCCCCTGCTCTGGACCTAGCTTCACCATTCCAGAAGATCCTCCACCCAGCTATTGGGAATCTGTATCTTGCCCTTCACATCCTGGAAGCAGGCATGGATTTTGATGGCAGAGAAAAAGCACCTGACTTTGACTGATTACTGAATCTAAAATATAACCTCTTATCATTGACTAGTATGACACAAAATGCTTTTTAAAGGACATGTAACAGTATGGATGTATGTGAGTACTTGGAGTTGTAGGTAATGGGGAAGGTTACATAAAAGACAAGACTCTTATAATTACATTGTGCTTCAGAACCATCACTTGTTAAATACTCAATTAGAGGATGAGATAACTCCATGAAAACATGTTTACAAATAAAAAATATATAAAGGGAACAGAGCTACAGTACCTTTATTAGGGAGGGGGAGAAGTATAATTGATTTGAAGTACAGCAGTGTCATAGCAAAGGCATTGGTTGGATTACTTTTATAGCTTAAGTGTTTCTTGGTGATCTTGTAGGGAAGAAAGAGCAGATCCTGAGTGCATTTGGACATCTCTGTTTTACATACATGTGGTTCAGATTTGAGATGGGGCAAAACCAGGTGATAAATCCAAATGGCACAAAACCGCAAACTAATGCACTAGTGGTAATGAACAAAATTAAATAGAAAAAAATGCTGTTTGAGAAATAAATAATTCATAATTAATAAATAATCATATAAATATATATACAAATATACAAGAAAGGGGTAAACATGGACTTCTTTATTAAACAATTAATATGCATTTATTAAAATGTAAAGTCCACATATTAAAACATAAGACCCGACATGGCCATGTTTCGGCAATCATGCCTGCATCATGGGATCAACCGCCAGCACATTATATATTAATTTAAAAACAAATTTGTAATCAAATCTGGATAACCGATACACCTAATCAGAGAGAGCAAAGCGTGTTGGTTAACGCAGGCTCACAACTGGTAGAAGTAAAGAACTGTTCCCAAAATCAATCTGTCAAGGCAAGAATGGGGGATACGGTTTACTTCATGGATATTTGTTTTTATAATTCTTCAACTGAGCCTTTTGTTCATGTTGTTCAAGCATAAGGCAAACGTGCTTCTACTGGCACATAGAGCATTTTTTTGCTTAGGTTGTAGTAAGGGTTTTTCAGCAATAAACTTACTCAGGTATTTATTAAGTCATTTAAAAGTATTTCCCAGGAGCGTGGTCTGGACGGGGAGGGGCAGGATGGGGGCCGTCCGGAACAGGAGCCGTTAGACCCTGTCCTGGGGAAGCATGCATCAGCATGTGCGGCAACATGAGTAGGGTTTTCCCAGTTCCCTCCCAGTCCGCTCCAATTAAGAAACAAACAGGGAGGAAACTTCCCTATCCCCCTACCTACCCTTCCTCTCTTTTCCCCTCTCCTCTCCGAACCCTAAACTAATCCCATGTACCCTAGAAATTTTTGTTTTGTAACTTACCTGTTCCTCCAAGCTGCTGTAAGTTCCACGAGCCGGCTGGCTGCTGATGCATGCTTCCCCAGGACAGGGTCTAACGGCTGCTGTTCCGGACGGCCCCCATCCTGCCCCTCCCCGTCCAGACCACGTTCCTGGCCCGTCCCTTTGAGACAGGCCGGCACTTCTAAGTGTACTGGGGGATACGCACATGGCTGGGCCATTTTTAAAATGTGCATGGCGTGCGCATGGCCTGGTCACGTGCATATCTCCTGGTTTTAGCGCACACAGCGCTTTGAAAATTTGGGCATTAATGTATAATGTGACTCTTGACCCCTGATGCAGGCATTATTGCTGAAACATGGCCATGCTGGATCTCATGTTTTAATATGTGGGCCTTATATTTTAATATATGCATATTAATTATTTAATAAAGTAATACCTTTTTTAACCCCATTCTTGTATATTTTAATATTTTTTAATATATTAAGAACATAAGAACATAAAAAATTGCCATGCTGGGTCAGACCAAGGGTCCATCAAGCCCAGCATCCTGTTTCCAACAGTGGCCAATCCAGGCCACAAGAACCTATACTGACACTGGCTAAATACCCACCTGAACCCCTCTAGCCCTCACCCCCCATCCCTCATCCTTTCTCCGTCCCGCTCCCTCCACCTTTTACTCCGTCCCCCTCCCCCTCTTATTGAACCCATTCTTAACCTTATCTCCCTACCTCCCAAATTGCTCTCTGTACAAACCCTATGTAAATACTATAAATATAGTAATTCAAGCTCACGTTACTTGCCTTAAGCTAAGTTTATGTGTTCGCATCTGTTACCTGTATAATTTACCTGTTTTATATGACTAGTTCTCTGTAAAACGCTACCATGCCAAGTTCATGTTTCATGTAAACTGATGTGATGCTCAGAGTGTATGTCGGTATATAAAAACTTCTAAATAAATAAATAAATAAAGAACCTGGAAGTACCTAAACACCAAGAAGATCCTGTTGCGATTCCGCCCGTGGCTAGGGCCACGGTCGGCCTCTCATCTTCCTGCCAGTCGGCACCCCGACGCCATTGTTCTTCGCAGCTGGAGACCGCCCATGTTGTCCTCGTCACGGTGGGCCTGGCCGCCACATATCCATGCGGCCTGGAGCCGCCGACATCATTGCCGGTCCATGGCTGGGGCCCGCCACCGTCTCTGATGCTCCTCCCCCCACGCACCTCGGAAGCCGCCAGTGTTCCTGCTGCGGCCAGGCAGCTCGCGGCCCGGAGGCCGCCCTGAAACCTTCCTATGTGGCGGCAGGGAGCCACCAACTTCGCTGGGCCTGGTGCGGGCCTGGTGCAGTCTTTGCTCCTCTTCGCGGCATGGATGCTGCTCTCCAGGGTCCCGCCTCCTACCTGCCTCTAGGTGCGGGGCCGCACCTCCTTTCTACATTTAAAGGGCCAGGCCTTCGGGCTCCTCCTGATGACATCATCTCCTGCTGACTGTAAATCCTCTGGGGGGTCTCAGAAGCATTGCCCTTGGAACTAGTCCTTCTGTTCTAGTTGCCTTGGCTCCATGGTTTGCAGAACTTGCCCTTTTCGTGCCTTGAGTCTTCCAAGCCTGACCTCCGCCTGCCTGACTACACTGACCTCTCCAAGCCTGATCTCCGCCTGCCTGACTATGCTGACCTCTCCAAGCCTGATCTCTGCCTGCCTGACTAAAGCTGACCTCTCCAAGCCTGACCACAGCTGGCCTGACTACTCCGTCATCTTTCCAGGAGACCCTCAGAGGCCCACCTAAGTCCAGGTGGTCTGGGCACCCGAAGGCTCAACCTGCAGAAACCCCCAGACTGTTATTGGCGAAGCTCCAGCTTGCCTCTGTCTCCACGTATGCTCCGCCTCCTGGTAGCAGGCACTCTCTGGGTCCGACCAGAGGGCCGTACCAATCCTGCACCAGGACAAGGGTCCTCCTCCAGTGCAACAGATCACATGCTACTGATGTGATTAAAAGCAGTGGCTATTCCCTAAATCAGCTTGATTAATAGCAGTTAATGGACTTCTCCTCCAAGAACTTATCCAAACCTTTTTTGAACCCAGCTACATTAACTGCACTAACCACATCCTCTGGCAACAAATTCCAGAGCTTAATTGTGCGTTGAATGAAAAAGAATTTTTCTCCGATTAGTCTTAAATGTGCTACTTGCTACTTCATGGAATGCCCCCTAGTCCGTCTATTATCTGAAATTGTAAATAACCGATTCACATCTACTCGTTCAAGACCTCTCATAATCTTAAAGACCTCTATCATATTGCCCTCAGCCGTCTCTTCTCCAAGCTGAACAGCCCTAATCTCTTCAGCCTTTCCTCATAGGGGAGCTGTTTCATCCCCTTTTCATTTTGGTAGCCTTTCTCTGTACTATCTCCATCGGCAACTATAACTTTTTGAGATGCGGTGACCAGAATTGCACACAGTATTCAAGGTGCAGTCTCACGATGGAACGATACAGAGGCATTAAGGCATTTTCCATTTTATTAACCATTCCCTTCCTAATAATTCCTAACATTTGTTTCTTAATTATTATTTATTTCTTGTTTAGCATATTTGTCTATTTATTTTTGTTCACTACCACTAACATCTACCCAATAAAATCCAAATTCCATGAATTGTGTGTGTTGTTGTTGGGGGGGGGGGGGGGAGACAAGGGTGTGGAAGATTTTACCAAACTGAATCCAAGGTAGGGTCTGAGAACCACATTGATCCTGAGCTCAAAATTACAAAAATGGTTTACCTCGGGTTTGGTCTCCCGTCCTCTGTGCTAACAAGAATGTGTATTGATTTTCTGATGGAGGGGGCAGATTTACTGCTCCTTTCTGTGCCCCACCTCCAAGACCATGGTTTGTGAAGCAGTGTGCCTCCTGTTACTTCTTGCCCTCTAAGAATATACCCTGTCTCCTAAGTACATAGCTCATACCGCTACTGTAGTGAGTGAGGGGATCTGCTCCTTTCCAACCTTCTGCAGAAGCCACTAAAATATTCCCATTGCCTGATGCCATCTTCTCCCATTTCCTCCCTCCCAACTCATCTGCTGATTCTTCCCAGCTCCACTTCCTCTTTCTTGTACCTTGCAGATGCAACTGTGAGGGATGGAGGTGATGGAGCCCGGCTGCAATCACAGTGAAGTGGGAGGTTTAGGACTTGGTTTCCATTCCACCCTACACCCCTACTAATTTATTTATTGATTGATTGATTGATTTTGCATTTGTTTCTCGCTTTCCATCAGAATGCTGTGAGTTACAACATAATACAATCTTTAACACAGCTTATATCATGGGCATACAATACAATACAATAATGGTACCAAAACCATTTGTAATGGGAAGTACATCCCATTACTCAGATTAAAAGGGAGTGAAGGGAAAGAGAAAGCCAGTCACCGAAGTGGGCAACACAAGGTGTTATAGATGCAAGAAGAAATATAACTGCAAGTAAAGCCAAAAAACAATAAATTTAACTAAAATTCTTTTAATAATGGGAAAGTAGGCACAAAAGTAAAAATGATTTTACGAGAAAAAAATAGTTAAAAATGTTATATGGGAAGTAGTAAATGACGTAAAATCTAGTGCTTCTGCTTGATACTGGTTGAAGGCCATTGCGGGCAAGAGCCTGGATATTGTATTAAAAAGAGCACTTCCAATTCTGATACTAATTCCCTATATAATCTTTATAAAAGAATTTTGTAGAAGTAAGATTGTTCCTCATGGTCGGGAGTGTTTTTTGCGGTTCAAATACATGAGGGAACTTAAGCCAGATTGTGTTTGTTGATTCATTATGAAGAGAGTTGAGCCAGCCGCGGGTGGCTGCGGCCGGCGGGTGTAACAGTACCTCCCCTCCTAGGCCCCCATCCCGGGGGTTTCAGTTTCTGAGGATGGGTGGCATGGAATTGCTTGATGAGATCCTTATCTAGAATGTTGGTGGCTGGTTCCCAACTATTCTCCTCCGGTCCGAAGCCCTCCCATGAAAGTAGGTACTCCCATTTCTTCCCGTACTTCTGCACATCAAGAACATCTTGTACTTGGTATACCACATCCACTTCAGATGACAGTGTTTGTGGCTCAGGCAGCTTCTTGGAGAATCCAGACAATACAAGGGTTTTAGCAAGGATACATGGAAAGTGTTATGGATCTTAAGCGAGGGTAGAAGCCAGAGCTTGTAGGTAACCAAGCCCAAACGACGGAGCACCGGGAAAGGGCCAATGTATCGAGGTGCGAAGCATGTAGATGGGAGCTTGAGATGGATAAATCGGGTGCTGAGCCACATCTTGTCCACCCGGTTTGAACTGAGGACTCACTCGGCGATGAACATCAAAGAACCTCTTGGTGCTTTGGGCTGCTTTAAGTAGTAACTGCTTCGTACTGTTCCAAAGCCAATGTAATTCAATGGCGGTTGACTGAGCCGCTGGTGAAGAAACAGACAAAGGTAGAGGTAGCAGAGGAAGTGGTTGACGTCCGTAGACTACCTGAACAGGTGAGGAACTGGTGGCTGAAGATGGATGAGAATTTAAGGCGAATTCCACCCAAGGAAGGAGCTCTGCCCAGTTGTTCTGCCGGAGGTTAACATAAGCATGAAGGAATTGCTTGAGCGTCCTGTTAGTCCTCTCCGCTTGCCCATTGGCTTATTTATTTATTTATAACTTTTATATACCGACATTCAAATGAATATCACATCGGTTTACATTCAACAGGGGTAACAACTTAAGTGAAGGACCGGAAAAATAAAAGTAAAAGTTACATCTAACAGGGGTTTCAGAGGAACCGGGAAGAGGAAGGAAAGATAGGAAGAGCTAGAGAGAGAAGATAAGTGGGTAGATTACCCGGAACTATATTACATCACCAAATTACATCGCTATATATTATATTGTATCACCAAATTGTATCACCAAATTATTATATTACATCACCAAATTACATCGCTATATATTATATTGTATCACATTAAGCTAATGAGACCATATCTTGGGTTATTGCATTAATAATCGAAGAAGAACAATTGCCATGAGTTGAATTTTGTTAACTGTTGGAATAATACAATTATATTACAGTGCTGACTCTATTATGAATCTAGGTGGTGGTATATTACAATTATATTACAGGAGGGTGATATGCGGAGGTAAAGTCTAGGGCAGGGGTGGGCAATTAATTTTCCCATGGGGCCGCATGAGAAATTGGGATGGTTTTAGAGGGCCGGACTAATATAATTAACTCAGTTCTCAATAGCCCTACTTATGAAAAGACCTCTGAGAAAACACAACAAATAAGACCGATACAAATGCTTACATGCTAGCAAAATATCTCATCTCGGTAACAGACACAGAACCGACCTAACATACTCCCAGGATCCGTAGTAATGCACATAAACTAATCCACACACAGTTACACCTGTATTATGGAATACAAAACAGGAGCAACCCTATCTATGAAAAGGCAACACCACAAATATTAAATCAGGTCCTAAAAACCAATACACCTCTTATTAGGAAAACAGAATAGCAAGCAGCTATAGATCCCCACACAGAAATAATTGTAAAACTATACTAATAAGCAGAATAAATGTTTCAAAACAGCTATGAACAGAATAACATCCAACAATTAAAAACTCATAAACCTATTAAACATTCTCCAAATACCAATAAAATATTTCAAAAAAGCAGACATCACACAATTAAAATGGCAGTCAAGAAAAATAAACTTAAAGCCATCTTACTTACCCCCTCCAGCAGCTCTCCTACTCCCCTTCCCTGCAGGCCGTGGCACACACCAGAAGCAAGCAGTAGAAGCTAAGCTCTATACTTATGGTCCTCTTCCTTAGTGCCCATGTCTCTCACACACACAACCATACCAGTCATGCCCCCATGACCAGTTTCTGTCTCTCACACACCAATCATCTCCCAACAGTCTTTGGCACACACACCAGTCACCTTCCTGAACAGTTTCTCTCATGCCATACACACACACACACCACAGGCTTCCCCACTCCCGTGTGTCTTCTTACATATATGGGCTTCTCACTCTCATAATCACTTTCTCTGTCTCTCTCTCTCTCACACACCCACACACTCACTCACCAGTCTCTCACTCCCATGCTTGTTCTCTCCACATGCACAGGCTTCTCATTCCCATAATCACTTTCTTTCTCTCTCTCACACCACACACTCACCCAGTCTCTCACTCCCATGTTCTCTTTCAGATATACAGGCTTCTCCCTCCCATGATGTGTCTCACACACACCCAGGTTCTCACTCCATGCTCACTCTTCACATGCACAGGCTTCTCATTCCCATAATCACTTTATTTCTCTCTCTCTCTCTCACACACACACATACACCAGTCACCTGATCTCACTCATGCATACACACACACACAGGCTTCCCACTCCCAAGTTCTCTTTCAGATATACAGGCTTCTCCCTCCCATGCTGTCTCACACACACCCAGGTTTCTCACTCTCATGCTCACTCTCTTCACATGCACAGGCTTCTCATTCCCATAATCACTTTCTCTCTGTTACACACACACCAGTCTCTCTCATTTCCATGCTTGCTCTCCACTGCACAGGCTTCTCATTCTCTGAATCACATTCTTTCTCTCACATTCACACACACACACCAGTCTCTTTCTCTCACACACACATTCACCTTACCAACCAGTCTCTCGCTCTCATGCATGCACATACACACACACAGGCTTCCCACTCCCATGCTGTCTCACACACACAGGCTTCCCACTCACATGCTGTCTCACACACACCCAGGTTTCTCACTCTCATGCTCACTCTCTTTACATGCACAGGCTTCTCATTCCCATAATCACTTTCTCTCTGTTACACACACACCAGTCTCTCTCATTTCCATGCTCACTCTCCACGTGCACAGGCTTCTCATTCCCTGAATCACATTCTCTCACATTCACACACACCAGTCTTTTTCTCTCACACACACCGTCACCTTACCAAGCAGTCTCTCTCTCTCATGCATGCACACTCACCCCGGTTTCTCACTCCCACAACACCAGGCTTCTTACGCTCATGCTTTCCCACATACCCAGACTTCTCACTTCCATGCTTTTTCTCTCTCACACACACACACATCAGTCACCTCCCTGACTAATGTCTCACACTCTCACATACACATCAGTCATCTCCCTGAGCAATCACTTTCATTGTCTCTCACATACACACACACATCAGCTCTCTGACCAGTCAATCACACACAGGCTGGCTGGCTGCTTCTCTCTCTTTCTCACTTCCTCTCCCCCCCACCGGAGCACAAATGGGAGCTGCAGCAGCCCCGCCGAAGGCCAAGAAAGAAGAATCCCATCGGCCGCGGGAGGCTCATGCTTCTGACTCCTTTCTCGATTACTGGCTGCTTCAATTGCTCGGGGACCGACGCTGCAGCCGACGCGGCGCGGCTCTTTCTCCTTCCCGCGCACCGCTCCGTGTATCACTTCCTGTTCCGGGTCACGGGAGGGGGGGTGCAGGCGCGGGAAGAAGAAAAGGCCAGCCGCGGGTACCACAGCTTCTAACACTGCTGCTGTTCCCGCTGGGCTTGAACGTGCTGACAGCCCAGCGGCAACGGCAGCGGGAGAGACCGGGAGTGCGCGCCGCGGACCGGCAAAAAACTCCCACGGACCGGAGGTTGGGGACCCCTGAAAAAGACCGCGAAAGGCGGAACTGGTAGGTAGTAGGAAAGAAACTCGAGCGAAGGCACGCTGCCCGATTGGCCGGTGCTGGGCAAGCCTTGCCCAGCACCGGCCAATCGGGCAGCGTGTCTTCGCTCGAGTCACTCCCTCCCCCCCCACCGAACGCTGTAAAAAAAACAGTTCATTCTCCGCTCCCTCGCACCCCGATTGGCCGGCCAATCGGGGAGCGAGGGAGCGGAGAATGAGGCACGCTGCCTTCCCTTGCAGAGGGAAGGCAGCGTGCCTCATTCTCCGTCTGCTCTCAGCAGTGGGCGGGCCGGTCACAGACCGTAGGCGGGCCGGATTCAGCCCACGGGCCGCCCCTTGCCCAGGTCTGGTCTAGGGAGACATTGAATTTTTTTATAGAGAGACCTCCAGAAACGGGCTGTGAACTGAACTCCACGGTCAGAAAGAATGTGCTTAGGGAGTCCATGGAGCCGGAACACATGACGGATAAAAAGCTGGGCGAGTTGTGGAGCCGATGGGAGGCCAGGCAGAGCAACAAAGTAGACCATTTTAGAAAAGCGGTCTACAATGACCCAGATGGTATTGTTGCCATCAAAGGGTGGAAGGTCAATGATAAAATTCATTGCAATGTGGGTCCAAGGCTCACCCCAAGGCAGAGGTTGCAATAGACCCCACAGGCGTCCTACCGGAGGTTTGTGTCGAGCACAAATAGGACAAGATTCCACATAGCCCTGTGCATCCTTCCTCATTGTCGGCCACCAATAAAATCGTCAAAAAACGATTCACATCCCTAGATGGTAGTAGTACTCACAGATGGTGTCTGTAGCGAATTCTTCCAAGTAGAAGAGGAGATGGACACAGGCAGCGAGTCAGGGAACATGGGCCCTCGAGGAGCGAGTACCGGTTCCTGATAGCGACCTGAAAGAAGCAGAGAGGCCCCCAAGGAGCGGGTACCTCGTTAGCAGAAAAGAGTCCAATAGAAGTTGGAGGCAGAGTAGCTGGGTACGAAGAGCAAATCCCATCCGTAGGAAATCCCTTGCTAACTCAACGGCTAGCAATAAACAGTAGGCTTATATATCCGGGCAGCGTGACGTCATCACAGGGGACGCCCCTGAGGTTCGCGCCATAGAGGAAATAAGAATGAGGGCTGCGCAGCGCGCGTGCCCTAAGGTACCTGAGGATCATGGCAGGAGGCAGCTCCCAAGATGGTCCGGGGACGCCGGAGAGGACGACGGGCAGATGCCGCGGCAGCCAGACGTCCACAAGGAGCAGAAGGAGTTGCATAAAAAGAAAGGTAGGTTGAGTGAAGCCGTTGGGCAGCGATGGTTGCAACAGGTGTCAGGTGCAGCAGCTGGTGGCTCTGCCGCGAGGGATGTAGAATGAGCACAACAGCCAGGATCAGACAGTAGAGCCCCATCCTCAATACAATATGTCGCCTACCCCTTCCACGGGCTAATCTAGAGGCATGGGGTAAGGTGTCCAGAAATGGGAGGGGGAATTATCGAGCTTCTCCCGAAGCTGACAGCAGCTGGCTCTAAAAGAGCTATGCAGAGGAATGGCGCTTCTCTGCTCACAACGGCCCGAGGAAAAACGGCTTCTCAAGGCTGGCTGCTGAGGGGGGAAGAGGTTGGAGCCACCAACATTCACCCTGGCTAGTGCTGCAAATAAGAAATTACAGGTAAGAAAAACACTTACCCCCAAGGGCAGACAGTAAAGGAAGAAAAAGTGCCTATCAGGTTCTGCCTGCAAGTCTCAAAACTGGGAGAAGTAACTTGAAATTTTAAATCTTTCTTTTTGGTTGTTTTTTTTTTTTTTTAAATTGATCCATACCAAAGTAAGCAAAGTAAAAAGTAGTGAGAAACGCTGGGGAGCCGTAGATGTCCCCTGCCATCTGCTGGAGTCAGAGAAAAATACTGAAGGGACACAGAGGGCGCTCCAAACTATAAGGAGCTGTCCTTTCAGTTTTTTGCTCTGACTCCATCTGCTGGAAGGGGGACATAACCCCACTGTCTGGACTGATCCGGGTACGTTCAGGGAATTTCAATTTTTTAACAATGCACCCAACACATTTTTGTCCACAAGCACATAGAATAACATTTACTGCATACTTGGTATTGAACTTTTGAAATTCCATACTCCCCAGTCCTTCCTTTTTGCAACTGGAAAATGAAAGCTTGTATAATGATTTCTTGTAATGTTCTTATACATCTTACCAAAGTCATGCACAGCTGGCTCAAAACTGTTGAACACTTGGGGAATTCTAGTCTAATATGAACAGTATGAGGTCCATATTCAAAAGCAATTAGCAGTTATCTGGCTAAATGAAGATTTAGAGACTTATCCAGCTAAATTATATCCAGTTAATAAGTAAACCAGATAAGTTAGAGGTGTTCCGGGGGCTTAACTGGGAGATGTTAAGTTAGTCATATAACTTATCCGGCTAAGTCTGGTTGGCCTATAGAACTGTCCTAAAGTTATCCGGATAAAGTTAGCTGGCTATATTCAGTAGTGTGACAGCACTATTGAATATACCTCCAAAGTTAGCCAGGTAAGTTTATCTAGCTAACTTTGCTATATGGACAGTGACTGAATATGGATCTCCATATAAATTGTAATTGTAAAAAAAGTGTATCTATTGCATATGCCTTCTATTTCTTGTTAATAGCTGATTCTGTTCCTGCTTCAAACTTGTCAATAAACCGACTTGCACATTTTTAGTACCATTTATCACCTATTTTAATTGTTCCTTAAATCTGTACTTAGAACCCTAAAGGTTATATGTACTACAAACAGAAAGCAATGTATGTCACCTGCCGGTTCTTACATGGTTGCTGTCATAACAATTTAAGAAGTGCCATGTTGGGCCCAACATTCTGTCTCTGGCAGTGGCCAGTCTAGGTCACAAGTACCTGGCCTAGCCCCAATAGTTGATGTATTTCTTGAATCTCACTCTCAAGAGTAAGCGCAATCTCACTCTCAAGAGTAAGCGCTGGCTTTCCCAAGTCTAACATAAGTTTTGCTTTTCTGGGTCAGACCAAAGGTCCCTCAAGCCCAGGATCCTGTTTCCAACAATGACCAATCCAATTCATAAGTACCTGGCAGAATTCCTGTTATGGCTCCGGTCCGGGCGGTGCATAGGGAACATCACCCCCAGAGTGGCGCGAGGTGGCAGGGTAAGACTTGGACAGCCTGGTAAGGCAGGAGTAAGATTTGGATAGTCTGGTAAAGTTGGAGCAAGGCTTGGACAGTCTGGTACAGCGGAAGCAAGACTTGGAATGTTGGTAAGGCTGGTGCAAGGCTTGGACAGGAACAGCATGCAGGTAAGACTGGAACTGAGACTTAGACTTGAACAGCGTGCAGGAGAGACTGGAACTGAGACTTAGGAACAGCATGCAGGTAAGACTTGAACTAAGGCTTAAACTGGAACAGCATGCAGGTAAGACTTGAACTAAGGCTTAGACTGGAACAGCGTGCAGGTAAGACTGGAACTGAGACTTAGACTGGAACAGCGTGCAGGAGAGACTGGAACTGAGACTTAGGAACAGCATGCAGAAGACTTGAACTAAGGCTTAGACTGGAACAGCATGCAGGTAAGACTTGAACTGAGACTTAGGAACAGCATGCAGGTAAGACTTGAACTAAGGCTTAGACTGGAACAGCGTGCAGGTAAGACTTGAACTAAGGCTTAGATAGGAACAGCATGCAGGTAAGACTGGAACAGAGTGCTGGTAAGAATGGAACTGAGACTTAGACAACAGCAGCATGCAGGTAAGAGTAGAAATGAGACAGACTGGAACAGCGTGCAGGTAAGACTGGTACAGAGGGCAGGTAAGACTGGAACTGAGGCTTAGACAGGAGCAGCATGTAGGTAAGACTAGAAATGAGACTTATCAAAACAGCATACAGATAAGATTGGAACAGTGTGCAGGTAAGACTTGAACTGAGGCTTAGACAGGGACAGACTAAACAGAACAGGACAGGACAGGGCAAGACAAGGACAATACAGAATATGAAACATAAAAGCCTGAAGGCAGAAACACAGGAAGGTCCTGAGGGACAATACAGAGAAAGGACTAGATAGGCCACAGTGCACAGCAAGGCCTAGATAGGCCAGAGGTCCAGGCAAGAGGGAAGAAGGCCCAAAGGGTACAAGGCAAAGCAAGGGTCAAAAGGCCAAGAGACCACGAGGCAAAATGAGGATATGACTGGGAAGGCCACAAGGCAAGAGTGGCAAGGGCAAGGAGCCAAAGGTAACTTGATGCAGAAGCATCTTGGGACTGAAAAGGCAGGATTATGTAGGGCTGAAGTCTGGGTGTACTGCATTTAGAAGGGAGGAGCTTGGCCAGGCTGGAGAGTATGCTCTTCAAGGTCCCCTGGTGGAGAGGAGGCCATGAGGCAAGTTGAGTCATGAAACCATGGACGCAATGGTGAGAATAGCTCTCAGTGGGGCTCACCGGAGGCCTCTGCTGGTAGGGAGATGTCCTCATTAGGGTACGGTAAGACTGCATAGCAGCTGAAATTGTAACAATTCTCAAGTTCAGTAGATTCCATGCTGCTTGTCCCAGGGACAAGCAGTGGATTTCCCCAAGTACAACTTAATAATGGTTACAGGACTTTTCTTCCAGGATCTTGTCCAAACCTTTTTAAAACCCAGCTACATTAACAGCTTATACCATATCCTACAGAAAAGAATTCCAGAGTTTAATTATGCATTGAATGGAAAAGTATTTTCTCCTGTTTGTCTTAATTGTATCACTTAAGAACTTCATTGCATGTCCCCTAGTCTTTGTACAATTTGAAAGCATAAAAAACAGATTTGTGTTTACACATTCCAATCCACTTATTATTTTATAGACCTCTATCATATTTCCCCTCAGTCATCTCTTCTCCAAGCTAAAGAGCCCTAACTTCTTTAGCCTTTCCTCATAGGGGAATCATTCTATCCCCTTTATCATTTCGCTTGCCCTTCTCTGTACCTTTTCTAATTCTGCTATATTTTTGTTGAGATGAGGTGACCAGAACTGCACACAGTAATCAAGATGAGGTCTCACCATGGAGCAATATAGAGACATTATGATATTTTCACATAGATAAGCAGCTGAATTAGCCATGCTGTCTGGGTACATCCTCCATGCCACTAGGTGGCGGAGCTCTCTAAGATCACCAAAGTCTTTCAGTGAGGTACTCCCTCTTGCATTTTCCAGCGTTCGCCTGAGGATCCTCAGTCCGTTTTTTTCCACACGGCTATCATACGTGGAGCTCTCCTCTCCTGAGAGAACAAAAAAAAAAAAACCATCAAAAACCACAGGAACGGTCTTTACCAGTCAGGATGCCTCAATCAGGATTTAAATTATGTGCCTGTGGCAAGATTATGTCGGTCACTGATGGCCACAAATCTTGTTATCTCTGCCTCGGTCCTGACCAGGACCAGGCAAACTGTGGGGACTGCAACCATATGTCCCCATGAGCGCAGCGCAAGCGAGCTGCCCGGATTCAACAGTTAGGAACATTGGGCTCTTATGCTCCTTCTGAGTCCTCAGCAAGATCCTCTCCAGGCCCAAAGAGAAGGAAGAAGACCCCCTCTCATCAACGGGCCTCTTTTGGAGACCCCCCCCCCCAGGGTTAAAACACCCACCGCTGATGCCCCACCAAAATTCGATGCACGGCACGGGGGATGTGTCGATGACACCGTGGCCACATGCTGCATCGACGCCACTGACGACCATCATTCCGGCTCTCACACGAAGCATCAATGCACCTCCAGAGAAACAGCGCACTGATGCATCGATGCAATGAGAAAGTAGTGTCGCAATCGCATCATGCCGATGCACCACTGACACCATCGACGCAGATCCTCTTACCCCGACGCTGCCGACTCAACTGACGCAGCCAAAGCCTAAAAAGCATACAACGGGTCATAAAAGACCTAGGGAACCGTCACCTCTACTAGTAGTAGACTCTGACCAAGATGTCTCTCTGCCAAGGTTCTCAGGCAGTATGTCATCTTCCTCAGAGGTGCTTTCGAGGCTTTCTACAGTCTCTCTACGCTGTACTGATCCTGGAATCCAAGACCTTCTTACTCAGAAAGTTGTACAACCTCCACTAATTGTAACCCGACCCAGGGGCCCAAGCACTGATATACTACTGGCCGCCCTTCTGCCTGTAGAAGCTCTGACGCCCACTCCTTCTACTTTGGGGCTAGCTTCACAAGCTATATCCCAAATCACCACAATATTATCACAATTCTACAATCTGTGGAGCAGACACATCAGCCACCACTACCTCTTCCAGCCATAATACCACTGGTTCCAGAAGACCCCTCTATCCTGGGGCCAGCTCCAAAAGACCAACCATAAAGGCTTGCATCGCCAATGGAAGATCTCCTAGACACATCTTCCTCAGCAGACTCATCAACAGGCTATCTGTCAGACCCAGCTGAGGACCCGCCTGAACCCGCCTCACAACCAGAAGACCTTACCTATTCCCAATTATTGGAAAAGGTAGGCTTAACACTAAATGTAGAAACGAGGAAAATACCAGACCCCCATCAAGAAATGTTAGGGATCCTAAAAATCTTTGACAATCCCATTGAGCCCATAGCACTTCCACAACACTCGGTGCTAAATGCAGTGATGGAAAAAACATGGGATACCCCTCTCTCTACTCCACCAACATCAAGAAAATAGACCTCAAATACTGTATGAGGGACTCTCCCTTTTACTCAGCAGTTCAACTCCCACATAATTCTATAGTAGTTGAATCTGCGATGCAGAAAGCAAGGAAATCACGGCTACACTCGAACCCACCACCAGCTCGAGATGCAAGTTCTCTGGATGACTTTGCAAAGAAAGTGTTTCAATCCAGCATGCTAAATGCTAAGATTCAAAATCATCAATTTTTCATAGCACAATATCTATTTGAAAATCTACAGGCTCTAAAGCCTCATTTGCAACAGGGAACCTCAGAGACCAATTTGCCTGCAGAATATCATAATATGGAAGAAAGTCTCAGACACCTCCTTCGGTCTGTTTATGAGGGATTTGAGATTTCCTCAAAAACTTTGGCGAACGCTATAGCAGCAAGGAGGCTCACATGGCTTAGATCCAGTGCCTTTAGGGACAACGTACATGACAAATTAACCAATCTTCCATGCCGACCTGACAATTTCTTTGAAGATAAGTTCACCGAAACGGTAACAAAGCTTAAAGAACAAAATACAGCAGTACTATCACTGACCTCTCCTCACCAACCTTCGTCATCTAGGCGACAATATTCTTCTTACAGATTACAGGCCTCCGCCATATCAACCTACCAGACAACAGCCTTACCAAGAACAAGGACCGTGACAGTGCCCCAGAGCCCCTCACCAGTCCCATCAACAAACTGATCCTCAACCCTCAAAGACCCAGCAGGGTTTTTAGAAGTACTCTCGCCACCGGCTCAGACATCTTTGGTAGGGGCAGATTGTCCAGCAACCTGGGACAACATTACATCAGACCAATGGGTCCTGACTTTAATAAATGAGGATTACTCCCTCAATTTCAAATCCCTTCCAACCCTCCCACACTTAGTTTCTCAAAAACACCAAACTGCACATTGAGGACCTCTCCTTTGGGAAATCAAAATACTCCTCCAACACAAGTGCATTCGGAAATTAACTTCTCCATAACTTCATCAAGGGTTCTATTCACAATACTTCCTTATTCCCAAGAAGTCAGGAGGGTTACGTCCAATCTTGGACCTATGCTCACTCAACAAGTACCTTCACAAAGAGAAATTCAAAATTACTTCTCTCAAGTCCATTCTTCTTTCAACTGGATGTATTCACTGGACTTGAAGGATGCAAAAGCCCACATACCCATGCATCCCAACTCCTGTTGTTACTTCTGTTTCCAGATGGACGACAAAACACTTCCAGTACAAAGTTCTTCCATTTGGCCTCTCCTCTGCCCCCAGAGTCTTCACCAAATGTCTAGCAGTAGCGGTGGCACACCTCCGTCGACAGGGGGTTCAAATATTTCCTTATCTGGATGATTGGCTTCTAGTAGCACCTAACCAGCCTCTCCTACAGGACAATCTAATTCACACGAATTCTTGCCTAGACAATCTGGGTCTACTAATCAACTACGAGAAGTCAAATCTACAGCCAACACAAACCTTACAGTTCATCGGGGCCTATATTCTCACCATTCAAGACAAGGCATTCCTGCCACACCCGCGAGCACTAGCTCTCTCCACACTGTCTTCAGTCCTACTTCACAGTACAACTGTTCCAGCCTGCCAAATCCTGTCTATTCTAGGACACATGGCAGCATCTATCTATGTAGTCACACACACACACATGACTACTCATGCGTCGCTTACAATGGGGTCTGAAGAATCAATGGACCCAGTTCCTTCATCCCCTTGAGAGGGGTTATCCCCGAAAGGAATGGGACCAAGACTACGACCTGGAGGAGGGCGTCCTCTGTGAAGCTGTTCGTGATTGCTGAAAACGATGTTGACCCCGGAAACGGGTACGAGTAGCACTGAATGTCCTGGAACTCAGAGGACGATCTTCTGGCAACTTGTGGACCTTGTTCTCACCAAGAGACTTGATGAGCTGGTCCAGCTCCTCTCCAAACAGCAACTTTCCTTTGAATGGCAGGGAGCCCAGCTGAGATTTTGAGGAAGAATCCGCTGACCAGTTGCAGAGCCAAGGCGGAACGCTTCCAAGCGTTCCGCCTGCTGCGCCTCCTCTGGAGGTAGCTCTTGAGTACTGAGCAACTGTTGTACCCATCTGAGGCCTGCTCGTTGCATAAGAGAGCTGCAGACAGCCGCTCTGACCCCCAAAGCGGACACCTCAAAGACTCTCTTTAGGCATACCTTGAGCTTGCGATCCTGTATATCTCGCAGAGCTGCGCCCCTAGTGACTGGAATGGTCGTTCTTTTCGTGACCGCCGACACTGACGCATCCACCTTGGGTACCCTGAGGAAATCCAAGGAGTCTTCAGGGAGTGGGTACAACTTGTCCATTGCTCTGCCAACCCTCAGAGAGGCCTCCGGAGCATCCCACTCCCTGGACAACAACTGAAGGAGCATAGGGTGAAAAGGAAATGACTTAGCTGGTGGGCGGAGGCCCGCCAGGACAGGATCCCCCTTCCTTGCCGTCATACTGGGCCCTGTAGCATCTTGTGGGGCCTCAATATCCAATTCGTCCAGTACATGGGGGATAAGAGGGTCTAACTCGTCCCTCTGAAAAAGTCGCAACACCCGGGGATCATCTCCTTCTAATTGCACCACAGGTGTCTGATCATCCAGGTCTGGGTCGACAGTAGGATCCTGATGAGGTGGATTGGGAATGAGAGGGTGAGAAACCATCCATACCCAAGAGGACCCTTGTGTATCCCTGGCGCTTGGGGTACCCCACCTCCTGTAGACCCCAGGGGGATTCCTGGTCTTGAGCCTTGTGGGGGTTCTGGTGCTTGAGGAGTGGGTGCGTCCCCAGCCTCATCCAGCCAAATTACCTTGGCAGGAGGGGGGGCTGAAGCTGGATCCATCCTTGTTAAGTAGGCATTATGAAGTAAAAGAATAAATTCAGCAGAGAAAGGCTGTGGAGTAGGAGCGGGGGGGGGGGGGGGGGGGGTGCTGCCGGAAATTGTCCCAATGGTGCTTCTGCATCTAGGGGGATCGCGGGAGTCATAATCGGCGGTGAGGGAAAAAATCCGCTGTCTGCCGCTGAATCAGGCTACGTCGGAGCAGTCAGTGCAGGAGACAAAATGGCCGCCGTTCCCACGTTGCCCGGGAACGGGGCCAACCCCCCCCCCCCCCCGAGGGCGTGTGCGCTCGAGCGCGCGAAGCAGACCACCCTGCAGGCCTCGAGGTACTCTCCCCACCGGGGAGGCACCTCGCACATAGGCCTTCCCGGGAGAGCCGCGATCTGGGTGGTACCCCTGGCGCTTGGGGTACCCCACCTCCTGTAGACCCCAGGGGGATTCCTGGTCTTAAGCCTTGTGGGGGTTCTGGTGCTTGAGGAGTGGGTGCGTCCCCAGCCTCATCCAGCCTAATTACCTTGGCAGGAGGGGGGGCTGAAGCTGGATCCATCCTTGCTAAGTAGGCATTATGAAGTAAAAGAATAAATTCAGCAGAGAAAGGCTGTGGAGTAGGAGCGGGGGGGTGATGCCGGAAATTGTCCCAATGGTGCTTCTGCATCTGGGGGGATCGCGGGAGTCATAATCGGCGGTGAGGGAAAAAATCCGCTGTCTGCCGCTGAATCAGGCTGCGTCGGAGCAGTCAATGCAGGAGACAAAATGGCCACCGTTCCCACGTTGCCCGGAATGGGGCCAAACCCCCCCCCCCCCGAGGGCGTGTGCGCTCGAGCGTGCGAAGCAGACCGCCCTGCGGGCCTCGAGGTACTCTCCCCACCGGGGAGGCACCTCGCACATAGGCCTTCCCGGGAGAGCCTTCTCCACAGGCACAACATCGCGTCAGATGCGGCATCAGAGGGGAACAGAGCCGGCACAGTAATCACCCTGGAGGCTGTCAGCAGCAACAAGAAAAACTTGTGCTGGAAAGGTAACCAACGACCAAATTAGACAA
Organism: Rhinatrema bivittatum; assembly: GCF_901001135.1. Taxonomy (NCBI): domain Eukaryota; kingdom Metazoa; phylum Chordata; class Amphibia; order Gymnophiona; family Rhinatrematidae; genus Rhinatrema; species Rhinatrema bivittatum. Next base: position 430,607,378 of record NC_042615.1, on the reverse strand, counting down.
ATATAAGCTAAAACAGAGGAATGGCGCCTCTATGTTAGGGCTGCCCTGAGGAAAACGGCTTCTCAGGGCAGCTGGTCGTTGTAGATGGGGGGGAGAGGTTGGACCACCAACATGCACCCCTGTCAGATAGCTAGTCAGTTTAAGAGGACTCCTGTGAAAACAAAACTACAGAACGAGGGAGAGATAAACTGTTACAGTCTCAATTTTTACACCCTGAGGCTGCCAAAGAGAGAAAAGACATCGGGAAAAATTTCATCTTACCGCTTCCTACCCGTGATACCGGCGTGTGCTGAAGCCTACCAGAGACCTGGTCCCACCCCCTGCGAGACGCTGACCCCCCGGGTGACGTCATCTAATAGCGCGGAGCCTGCTTAAGACGCTGACCAGGCCGGTGGCTACTGCCCGAGGGAGAGATAAACTGTTACAGTCTCAATTTTTACACCCTGAGGCTGCCAAAGAGAGAAAAGACATCTGGAAAAATTTCATCTTACCGCTTCCTGCCTGTGATACCGGCGTGTGCTGAAGCCTCCCAGAGACCTGGTCCCACCCCCCCGCGAGACGCTGACCCCCCGGGTGATGCCATCTAATAGCGCGGAGCCTACTTAAGACGCTGACCAGGTCGGCGTCGCGCGCCGAAGGGGCGCACCTAAGGGGATCTCCTCTTAGTGCTCCCCCTTTGTGCCTCACCCGTGGGCCTCACCCGTTGGTGCTATCGGAAGATCGTTGTGTTTAGAAGATTTATCGTTTGCGTTTCCTTGTAAGTTCCCTGTATGTCAGTACAATTATGGAGGAATTTGCGATCCCCAGTAAAATTAGTAGCCGTAGATTGTGAAATAACCATGACTCAAAACAGAAACATGTAATAGAACGTTGTCTTGTTCAAGTTCCTATAACTAACAAGACTAAATTTATAACTCTTACTATGCTGTCACTATCTCTGTTCAATGTTCAAGCTTTAGGAAAAAAAATCCCAGTTGTAGTTGACCATTTGAGGGATAGCAAACCAGATATTTGTGCAATAACTGAGACCCTGTTAAAAACATCTGACCAGGTAATCATTAATCAGTTGCCACATGTGGATTATGATATTTTTTCCATTCCCAGAATTGATAAAAGAGGAGGAGGAATAATGCTGTTAGCAAATAAAAAGTACCATTTAATCCAACAAAACGTTAAATTGCCAGCCCATTATGAATTGGCCTTTTTTAAATCTTGCTTACTGCAGGTAATTCTGGTTTACACCCCTCCTGGTTTGTTAGATCACAACTGTTCGCCTATTACGGAATTCTTAGCTACTTCAGTTGATCAAGCAATACCCACTATCCTATTAGGGGATTTTAATCTTCATATTGATAAGTGCCCATTGTCTTCTAGTTGTGAGCTATTTCTAAATTCAGTGGAAGCTCTAGGTTTTTGACAAGTCGTGAAAACTCCAACACATAAAGCAGGCCATACGTTGGACTTGTTATTTCTAAATGATGCTTTGCAGTGTGAATCTCATCCACTGAGTATCCCTGTGCCTTGGTCAGATCATTATCTTATTACAGCATCTATTATATTTAAAACACCTCCTTTCAATTCAGAGGGCTTAAATAAAGTTGAAATTGAATTTAGAAAATCCTGTAAGGTAGAAGAACTCACAGAAATCCTACCAGAAGTACTGGCAAAAATGGATTGCTCTAAAGCAATTAATTTGTGGATAGAATCCACAACAGAAGTAGCCAATAAAATCTTCCCTATTATAAGGAAATGGATAACTCCAGGGAATAAGCATAAATCCCCATGGTTTTCTTCCCATTTAAAATCCCTGAAACAAGGACTGCGGAAACTAGAAAGATCCTGGCGAAAAAAGCGAAACACTAATTCCTTATCAAAATATAGAATTGCACTGCATGAGTAGAGAAGGGAGATTAATACAGCCAAATGAAATTTTTACTCTGAAAAGATTCACAAATTTCAATTCAATTCCAAGATATTATTTTCTTATGTAGCTGACCTTATCAAACCCAAAGGAAACTTGTATGTTTTTGAAGATCCAAAAGAAAAAGCAAACAAATTTGCTTCTTTTTTCATAAATAAAGTACAGGATCTCGTAAAGAAATTAAAAAACCAACCCATTCAAAATATCTCACTACCTTGTAATCCTTCAGTTGCCTGGTCATCTTTTGAAATGGTATCCTCACTAGAAGTAAGTAATTTGATAAAAAAAAGTCTAATCCAGCCACTCACCCATTGGACGTTATTCCATCTAAGGTCCTTAAAACAGTCCCTGATACTATAGCAAAATCACTGGCAGACATTATTAATATATCGTTAGAGGAGGGAATATTTCCAGATCTTTTGAAATGCGCTATAGTAAAACCTTTATTGAAGAAAGAACAACTTGACCCGCAGGTTATGGCAAATTATCGTCCCATTTCAATACTCCCATTTGTGGCTAAATTATTGGAGAAAGTGGTAAATAGACAGTTGACGGAGTATCTTGAGGAAAATCATCTGCTTTTTCCTTCCCAATTTGGGTTTCGTAAATCGCATAATACAGAGACTTTGCTGATTTCTCTGACCGACACGATTCAAAGAGGATTTGATCAACATAAATCATACCTATTAATCCTATTGGATATATCGGCGGCATTTGATACTATCAATCATGAAGCCCTGATACATAGACTACAAGAAATTGGGCTGAAAGACACTACCCTCACTTGGATGAGATCATTTCTATCTAATAGATCTTTCAAAGTAAAATTGGGCACAGTAGAATTGGAGCCGGTGGAGATACAGACAGGGGTCCCCCAGGGCTCTTCATTGTCTCCCACTCTTTTTAATATATATATGGCCCCTCTGTGTAGATTTTTAGCCGGACTGGGTCTGGTCCACTATTTGTTTGCTGATGATGTCCAAATTTTACTACCTATTAATGATTCACTTCAGTCTACTTTAAAATTATGGGAAATGTATTTTAACTCTTGTCCCTAAATAGTGCAAAGACAGAAATACTATACTTAAGTAACAAAGTAACAGAGAAAATAGAAACAGAAATCAAGTCGCTAGCACCATCTTACGAGTTTAAGTTTGAAGTAAGAGACCTGGGTCCTATCCTCGATGCGGAACTGAATATGAAGGCTGCCATAAATAGAGACGGCTTCTATAAATTGCAAATATTGAAAAAATTAAGACTTTTATTACATGCAGGAGATTTTCATACAGTGTTACAAGCAATTATATCACCGAAATTGGATTACTGTAATGCTCTTTTGTTAGGAGTTCCACTTTCAACTTTGCGACCTTTACACAGCTATTGCAAAATGCAGCAGCGCGGGTATTGTCAAATAAGAGAAAATATGATCATATCTCCCCTGTTCTGAGAGAGCTGCATTGGTTGCCCATAAATGCAAGGATCCATTATAAATGCTTAATGTTAATACATAAAACTGTGTATGGTTGTAATAATGAATGGTTGAACGCATCTTTGCGTATACACACACCGGCACGTACTTTGAGATCTTCTGGGAAAGCCTTGCTTACAATTCCTTCACCGAGAGTAGCTCATTTGAGTTCAGTCAGGGAGAGGACTCTCTCTCTGGCTGGTCCTAAAATTTGGAACGCACTTCCGCTTGATATCAGATCTGAATCATGCATTCAGAAGTTTAAAAAACTTTTAAAGACCTGGTTATTTAAACAGGCTTTTAATGAATCAAATGAATTTAGTAGTTAAGTACAGTGATTGTCCTGCATTAGGTTTTATTCTCTCTGATTAAAATACAGGTTAGATATCTTTGGAAAAAATGAAGGGAGCTAGGAAGGATAGGTTAGAATTCCTCTCCTGGAGAAACGGACCAAATTAGTGATTAGTAGAATGTGCTCTAGATATTATTCTATGCTGGATTAATGATTAATGTGGGCTGCAGTATTAGTTTTATATTGTTTTATTGTTTTTTAAATTAGGATTTTAATTTGACATTGATTTTATTTTGTATTTATGACTATAGAGTTTTTGATAATGTTTATTGTAATTTAATTGGATATGTATTTGATGTACTGATAATTATTTTCTGTACTGTAAACCGACTTGATATCGTGTGAGGAAGGTCGGTATATAAAAAATGTTTAAAAAAAATAAATAAATAAAAACTTACCCTAAAGTGAGAAAAAAACACAGACAAGTTTATGAAGTCTATTAGTGCCAAACGTTCTGTCTGCAAGTTTCAGGAACACTAAGACAAATTGAGATAAATCTTTCACAGATCCTCCCTATTATTTATTTATTTATTTATTTTTTAATTTGATCCATCCAAAAGAAAGAAAATAGTAAGAAATCTATAAAGATTATGGGGGAACCGCAAGTGCCAATGTCATCTGATGGAGTCAGAGTAATACTGAAGGGATGCAGAGGGCGCTCCAACCTATTAGGGGCCATCCTTACAGTTTTTGCTCTGACTCCATCTGCTGGAAGGGGGACATAACCAACTGTTTGGACTGATCCGGATATGTACAGGGAATACATGTTTACATGCCAAATTGAAAGTGTGTGTGTGTTTTCCATCAATCCACGAGGTTTCTAAAGTCACTTTTCAAAAAGAGGATTTGCTCCATAGTGGGTCCCAAGCTTTGGCTCTCTGCACCGCTGGATGTAAGGATGGAGTTATTTACTTTTCAGGAAGAAGGTGAAATTGTGGCTGTTTCCATCATAAGCTGTTCAGAAGAAGCCTGCAGTCTGTTACAGTGGAATTCTCCAGCACTGAATGAGGGGAAGGTTATTTAATTTTAAATGTATGATTATGTTGATATTTTTAATGTAACTTTTTAGTATTTGAGATTATTGGTGAAGTTTATTTGTTGTAAACCACACCGGCCAGGTCTAGTACCTGAGTGAATGCCTTATAAGAACTGATAAATAAATGCTCAAGAGAAGTCCTGTCTCACAGAATTTAAAATCTGTGGAGGGAAGAAAGAAATATAGGAGACGTGGGGATGGAGAGTGGGTACAGATGTGATACCTAGTAGGCCAGGAGTTATACATTTTAAAAATTGGCAGTATTAACTAATACTAGTTACCACAACCACATATCATGTATGGCAATAAAGAACAGTACACAAAAAGTGTCTGAAGTACATTTTATTCACAGCACATTGTCTGAAAACTTTGCAAATGTTTGTTTTCTTTGCTCTGCTGTCATGTGTTCACAGGCCTCCAAAATGTTTGCCACAATTAAAGTCCATTGAGTAGTTTTTGCCTTGACCCATATTCTGCCATTCATTCCAATCACTATCTCAAAGGGATAGACTTTTCCAAGCTCCTGAATGATTTCACCCTGTGGGGCTAAAAGCCTACATTGGGGGAAATATAAGAAATGAAACAAAGAGGTTATTTTTTCATAAAAAGTTTGATAATCAATAAAAATATCTGAACTGAAAACAGATGTTAAATGTCTATTTTTAGTATTTCATTCATACTGTATCCTTCTAATGTGTTATCTGATGCTACCAGTGTGCCATCACTTTAAGGAAAATCACAATTTGTTTGCCTATTGGGAGTGGGGTATACAAAACATTGATTATATCTCCTAAGTCCCCAAATCAGATTAGGGTGACTGTCCCTACTGTAGTTCAACTTTGCTTAAGAACATAAGAAAATGCCATACTGGGGTCAGACCAAGGGTCCATCAAGCCCAGCATCCTGTTTCCAACAGTGGCCAATCCAGGCCATAAGAACCTGGCAAGTACCCAAAAACTAAGTCTATTCCATGTTACCACTGCAAATGGCAGTGGCTATTCTCTAAGTGAACTTAATAGCAGGTAATGGACTTCTCCTCAAAGAACTTATCCAATCCTTTTTTAAACACAGCTATACTAACTGCACTAACCACATCCTCTGGCAACAAATTCCAGAGTTTAATTGTGCGTTGAGTAAAAAAGAACTTTCTCCGATTAGTTTTAAATGTGCCCCATGCTAACTTCATGGAGTGCCCCCTAGTCTATTATCCGAAAGAGTAAATAACCGATTCACATCTACCCGTTCTAGACCTCTCATGATTTTAAACACCTCTATCATATCCCCCCTCAGTTGTCTCTTCTCCAAGCTGAAAAGTCCTAACCTCTTTAGTCTTTCCTCATAGAGGAGTTGTTCCATTCCCCTTATCATTTTGGTAGCCCTTCTCTGTACCTTCTCCATCGCAATTATATCTTTTTTGAGATGCGGCGACCAGAATTGTACACAGTATTCAAGGTGCGGTCTCACCATGGAGCGATACAGAGGCATTATGACATTTTCTGTTTTATTCACCATTCCCTTTCTAATAATTCCCAACATTCTGTTTGCTTTTTTGACTGCCGCAGCACACTGAACCGACGTTTTCAATGTGTTATCCACTATGACACCTAGATCTCTTTCTTGGGTTGTAGCACCTAATATGGAACCCAACATTGTGTAATTATAGCATGGGTTATTTTTCCCTATATGCATCACCTTCCACTTATCCACATTAAATTTCATCTGCCATTTGGATGCCCAATTTTCCAGTCTCACAAGGTCTTCCTGCAATTTATCACAATCTGCTTGTGATTTAACTACTCTGAACAATTCTGTGTCATCTGCAAATTTGATTATCTCACTCGTCATATTTCTTTCCAGATCATTTATAAATAAAATATATTGAAAAGTAAGGGTCCCAATACAGATCCCTGAGGCACTCCACTGTCCACTCCCTTCCACTGAGAAAATTGTCCATTTAATCCTGCTCTCTGTTTCCTGTCGTTTAGCCAGTTTGCAATCCTTGACAGGACATCGCCACCTATCCCATGACTTTTTACTTTTCCTAGAAGCCTCTCATGAGGAACTTTGTCAAACGCCTTCTGAAAATCCAAGTATACTATATCTACCAGTTCACCTTTATCCACATGTTTATTAACTCCTTCAAAAACGTGAAGCAGATTTGTGAGGCCTTGCCCTGGGTAAAGCCATGCTGACTTTGTTCCATTAAACCATGTCTTTCTATATGTTCTGTGATTTTGATGTTTAGAACACTTTCCACTATTTTTCCTGTCACTGAAATCAGGCTAACCGGTCTGTAGTTTCCCGGATCGCCCCTGGAGCCCTTTTTAAATATTGGGGTTACATTTGCTATCCTCCAGTCTTCAGGTACAATGGATGATTTTAATGATAAGTTACAAATTTTTACTAATAGGTCTGAAATTTCATTTTTTAGTTCCTTCAGAACTCTGGGGTGTATACCATCCGGTCCAGGTGATTTACTACTCTTCAGTTTGTCAATCAGGCCTACCACATCTTCTAGGTTCACCGTGATTTGATTCAGTCCATCTGAATCATTACCCATGAAAACCTTCTCCATTATGGGTACCTCCCCAACATCCTCTTCAGTAAACACCGAAGCAAAGAAATCATTTAATCTTTCCACGATGGCCTTATCTTCCCTAAGTGCCCCTTTAACCCCTCAATTATCTAACGGTCCAACTGACTCCCTCACAGGCTTATTTTTATTTGTATTTTAAATTGATGGGGCTCAGCTTCATAACGTAGCAGCAAGTGCTCTGCACTTCCAGGTAAGTGACTGCACTTGATCCGAGGGCTCGCTGGGAATGGGGGGTCCTGCTGAAGTCTGAGTTAGCACGTTTGCTTATATAAACAGAATTTTCCATAGATAGCAGAATGAATTAGCCATGACATGGGGATGACACCTTCTCGTGGCAGTGAACAGACTCATCTCGTACCCCCCTGACTACTGACTCTTTAATAACTTTTTTCTTAACAGATATCGATTTTCTCACAACCCAAGGACGTCGATGGACGACAGAATTCCAATTTGCATGCATAACGGAAGGTATAAACTGGAATACCCAACAAACAGTAAGAAACCAATTAAATCTATTAGAATGAAGCGTAAAAACAATATGGACCGATTTCTTACTCCCGTTACAGTTATGGATAAATTTACATGTAATAATTTGTTTTTTCTCACTTTTATGCTAATTAATATTCAAGCAATATCTAAGACCGCCATTATAGTCGACCTTGTAGCAGATAAAAAACCTGACTTTACAGCCATTACTGAGACTTGGCTTAAACCTTATGATAATATGTTTCCAAGTTGTGTTCTAAGTTGATCTTAGTTGTTCTAAGTTGATCTTAGTTGTTTTCCCAATAGATTGTACTTTATTATATATTATCCGTTCATTATTTCGATATGTTCCATGTAAACTGCCTCCCCGGCGATAGTTATCTCTGTTAAATGTGAACTGGAGTGATATTTATTGTATACAGGAACTTCCGGTATATAAAAACCAAAAATAAATAAATAAATAAATACCGTGTTAGTCAATCAGCTTTCAAATGATATGTATACTGCTTTTTCTGCCCATAGAACAAAATGTAAAGGGGGCGATCTCCTATTAATAGTAAAAAACGAGCTGAATGTAAAATTAGTTCCAACTAACATAGATGAGCCATATGAAGTTATTCTACTTGAATCTCCATCCATCCAAATTTGTCTAGCTTATTGCCCTCCTAAGTTATTAGATCATAATATTTCCCCGATAATTGAGTTTTTGACAATAGTAAATCCTGATAAGCCTTCCTTTATTCTAGGGGATTTTAATATACATATGGATGACGAGCCCCTCAGTCCTACATGTTTTACACTGTCTGGATCCCTTTTAAGCCTAGGATTTAGCCAGATAATCCAAGGACCCATGCATAAAGCAGGCCATATGTTTGATTTAGTCTTTACTAATCTAGAAAAGTTTGAAACCTATGAAACTTCTCAGGCCCCTGTGCCATGGTCTGATCATTACTTAATTTCTTGTAATTTTCAAGGCAAAGAAAATCATACCAAAAATCAATTAGATCAAATTATTTCATATCGACCCAAATATAACTCTGAAGACTTAAAATTGGCATTAGAGGAAAATATAGATAACATTGATCTAACAGATTGTCAGACCGCCATTAAATCTTGGTTTAAGGTACATTGCCAACCAAATCAAGCCAATAAAAACAAGAGTCCTAAAAAACAATAAAATAATAATAATATCAAAAAAGCAAAAGTACAACTTAGAAAATCTGAGAAATATTGGAGGAAAAACAAAAACCCTCAAACCCTAGGCCTATATAGATCCCAATTAAATAAATATAAAAATATCATTAATGATACAAAAAAGAACTATTTTAAGCACAAAATTCACTGTTTTAGTTATAATGCCCGAACACTATTTACTTTGGTGAAAAACCTAACAAAATCGTCTAATGTAGAAGTAAATCCATTGGCAGAAGCCAAATGTAATGAAATAGCCTATTTTTTTAAGAACAAAGTTGACAATCGTTTGAAGAGGTTTCCTCTATGGAACTTGAAGTCGTCATTAGAAAATTAAATCCAACTAATCATCCTCAGGATTTCATTACCGTGGTTGCATTGAAACCAATTGCACATCTGATAGCTCCAATACTTGCAAAAATGGTTAACCTTTCCTTATCTGAAGGATATCTTCCAGAAGATTTGAAATCTGCTCTTATTAAACCTATTTTAAAAAACCTAACCTGACTCCAGACCTTCTAAGTAATTACAGACTGATATCGAACCTTTCTTGGTTATCAAAAATAATTGAAAAAATTGTCCACAAACAATCGGTGGAGCATTTAGAGTCAAATAACATCCTGTATCCAAATCAATTTGGATTCCGCCAACATTTAAATACAGAAACACTATTATTATCATTGACCGATACAGTTCAACAATATATTCTTGTCTTACTTGATCTGTCGGCGGCGTTTGACACGGTAGACCATGACATCCTGGTAACAAGACTAGAAGAGATTGGTCTAACAAATAATACTCTCAGATGGTTTACCTCATTTCTACAACAAAGATCCTTTCAGATTAAAATAGGCAGTACCCTTTCCAACAAAGCTGAACTCCAAACTGGGGTTCCACAGGGTTCTGCTTTGTCGGCAACGCTGTTTAATATTTATTTACTGCCTGTATGTCATCTCTTGGCAGGCCTAGGATTGAATTTTTATATTTACGCTGATGACATTCAGTTACTTATTCCTGTATCAGATACAGTTGAACAAACATTTAAATTGATAACCATTTATCTTTCTGCTATTAATCAACTACTATGCCATATGAAATTAGCTTTAAACATGGAAAAAACTGAAATTATTCTCCTTGATAGAAAACCAAAAAATAGTATGAATAATACTAATTACACTCTTACTTTACCAAATAATATTAAGTTAATGCTTTCTGATTCAGTTAGAGATCTAGGAATAACCATCGACTGTCAACTAAATTTTAAAAAACATATCACAACAAAACTAAGGGAAGGTTATTATAAATAGTTGGTTCTGAGAAAATTGAAACCTTTGCTGAATGCCAATGATTTTCGATCAGTGTTGCAAACCCTAATTTTCTCATCTCTGGACTACTGTAATTCTCTTCTGTTGGGTCTTCCACAATCTACTTTACGCCCCCTCTACAAGTGCTGCAGAACTCGGCGGCGAGAGTTTTAACAAATTGTAAGAAACGTGATCATATTACACCTGTTTTGGTTAAGTTACATTGGTTACCGATATCGCAGAGAATATATTATAAGACTTGCTGCATTCTCCATAAAGCTATTCATGGACAAAAACAGACTGCTGAATTTTTCAATCCATCTACATACTCCATAAAGATCATTAAGATCAGCTAATAAAGGACTATTGCAAATTCCATCAGTAAATACAGCTCATCTCATATTAGTACGTGATAGGACTATTTCTGTTGCCGGTCCCTGTATCTGGAACACAATGCCTGTGGAATTACATCTTGAAACAGTGTTCAAAACCTTTAAAAAAGCCCTGAAGACATGGCTCTTTGAACAGGCCTATGCAAACTACTTAGAGAAAGGAGACAGTTAGAATGAACTATTTGATGATTTTACTTCCCCTCCTTTTATTAATAATTTTTATTTTCCTTTTTGAAAATGTGTTTTGTAATTTTAACCACTGATATTTATTTTGGGTTTTTATGATGTCTTCGGTGATGTGAACCGTTGCGATGTGTCTTTTCGAGCGATGGTATACAAAACTTTTAAAATAAATAAATAAATAAATAAATCATCACACACACCCCCCCCCCGGATCGATCTCTCGCAGTCCTCTCGCAACTTCACTCGAATCAACCAGTCGTCTAGATATGGGTGGACTAAGATTCCCTCCTTGTGCAAGAATGCCGCCACGACCACCATGACCTTGGTGAAGGTACAAGGGGCCGTCACCAGGCCAAACGGAAGAGCCTGAAACTGGAAATGTTGACCCAGGACTTTGAACCGGAGGTACCGCTGGTGATCCCAAAGGATCGGGATGTGGAGATACACCTTGGTAAGGTCTAAGGATGCGAGAAACTCCCCTTTGCGCACCGCGGCCACGACCATTCTCAAGGTCTCCATGCAAAAACGGACTCGAAGACACCGGTTCACTTTCTGCAAATCCAGAATGGGACGAAAGGTACCCTCTTTCTTGGGAACCACAAAGTACACCAAATACCAGCCCTGTTCCGCTAAGGGAACTGGAACAATGGCCCTGAGGTCGAGAAGCCGTTGCAGAGTCCCTTGTACTGCCTCGCATTTGGCCCACGAGGCTACGTGAGGCTCCACAAAGGCCTCCCACATCGGGCGCAAAAACTCGAGAGCGTAACCGTCCCGGACCACTTCCAAAACCCAATGGTCCGAGGTAATCCTCGCCCACCGCGTAAAAGCTCGACAATCTGCCTCCTACAGCTTCTGCAGTCCTTACAGGTTGCCTAGTCGTGATCTGGACCTAGGCAAATGTAACAATAATTATGATAGTCAGTGACAGACATTATGTGTCCGCACAGACAATATTTAAATCTTGGTTTCTTCGTGGACATAATAGCACTGAAAAGTGCTGTTTAGGAATCGCTAGCGCAAAAACCTTTAAGACAGAGGAGTGAAGAGAGACACGAAGAAGCGAGAACACGTCCATGCTTGAGTACGGAAAAATAGAACTGAAGAGACTGGTACATGCTTCGTGCGGAAGTTCCGCTCAGGAACAGCAGAATCAAAAACTCTGACAGAGAACACAACGTCTGCAAGAGCATCGTCTGTGACGTCACCCAAACAGCATGGCTAATTCAGCCTGCTTATCGACGGAAAAAGGCATTTATTTGACAAAGAAAATACTACAGTAATATTAAAAATGCTGAAGCTGAAATTACAGGATCTAAATTGATTTTGTAGATTAGAACTAAAAGAGTGACCTAAATGAAAACCATTCCTCTCCCAAACCATCTTAGCTTACTTGTACTAGATCAAACTATGATCAAACATAGTATTACATACCATAAAAAGCTAGTTATGTGCTACTATGTAACTAGTCTCTTATATCAGTGCTTCATGGGGTATACAACACTAAAAAGTCACTATACAAACACTAGGGAACTATAAAACATAGGTAAAGCTGAAGTAGTGTTTTCAACTTCCATGTGAGATTCATCTTGCGAAATAAAAAAAAAAAGAACCCGAATGTCTGCTTAGTTCAAACTCTATGTACAGTCTGCTACTGCAAATAAGAAATGTTAGTAGGCAACGAAGACATTACTTACCTCCTTACTAAACCCAAGGATACCTTAAACAGGAGGCCTTCATGTCCAAACACACCCATTCCAACTGCTCTTCCACAGCTGTCAATACAGACCAGCTCAGGCTCCATATCCTTATTAGCGACAACAAACTGTCCATAAACCAGATCACCAACCTAAAACAAGAAATGGTGTCTGACGTAAGGGGGAGAAACAAGCACAAGCTTGCAGAGAGCCTCGTTCGTCGCATTTATCCATTTGACTGTATTCCAGAGCACTGCAGCATCAGTAAAGGCAGAAAGCCTGCGGTAAGGTAGTCAAAGGCTGTCAATTTTTATCAGTAAGTGGACAAATAGTTACCACTCTTCAGTGGTTCTATGTCAGAGATCTAATGGTAACCAAAGAAAGTAACTTGCAGCTAGTTTTCCTAAATAGCTGGTCAAATGACCACTAACTTTGAGAGGTATTTCTTCAGCTCCGTAAGGCATCAGACTTCAATAGCCTCATGCAGGATATCATATAATGCTGCACGTGCTGGAAGCACTTTCCTGCTACTTTTTTTTTAAACATCATCATTTGAAAATGGGAAGAACAATTTTCATAGTGATGTACCTACATAAATAGGTCTTTACCTGGGTAGACTGCCCTTGTTGCAAACCATACTTACAACGAATGGAATATGGAAGATTTCATGGCACACCTATTTTTAGCCAAATTAAAAAGATGTTGTCAGGGCGGGTGGGGTTGGGGGGTGAGGGAAGAGGCAGAAATGCTTTGGTCTGGAGGAGAAAATATTGTCAAAACTACATGCACTGTTCCCTCTTCCCCAATTGGCTGCCCACAGAAAATAGGAGCCAATTTAGATTGCACTTTGCTCATGCGTACCCTGTAGGAAATTTTCAAAGGGAAAGCACCCAGGTAGTTTCCCTTTCTTGAAACACATGTGGATTATTCAAGACTGCTCCCGCATTATGTTATTGTGAAAAATTACTAGCTGTCCTTTCCAGTAATAATCTTAACAGTGCCATGTGAGCTTAAAATACCTTGAAATTCTAAAAGATGTTGGGGCAGGTTTAAGTCTTTTTTGACAATATGTATTTCCAGAGTAAAAGGGATTTAGGCATTTGTCACTGTCCAAGTCTTTCAATTTGGTAGCTTCAGTCTTTGACAGCCTGACAATCCTTCTCTCAGAAAGTTCTGAATGAGATACTAAAGGAAAATTAGTTCTTACGTGTTAATTTTCGTTCCTGTAGTACCACGGATCAGTCCAGACCATGGGTTGAGCCTCCTGTCCAGCAGATGGAGACAGACTAAAACTGAAAAGGGTATCCTATATCAGGACAGAGCCTACCCTGCAGCCCTTCAGTATAACCATTGTCAAAGCAGAAAAGAACTAATATAACCCAGGAAAGAGATCAAGCAAGTAAACACGACTCAAAAGAGTAACAGAAGAAACAATTATCCACAAGGAATGGACTCTGTAAAACAGCGCTCTTGCATATCCGTGGACATCATATAGATGCTTCCAGTGTCCGTAAGATAATGATAGGTGATATTCATCCAGGGACCTGTAGGAAAAGCTTCAAGTGGTCGGCAGGAAAGTAAGAGAACCAGGGAAGGGTGTCTGGACTGATCCGTGGTACTACAGGAATGAAAATTAACAGGTAAGAACTAATTTTCCTTTCCCTGTACGTACCCGGATCAGTCCAGACCGTGGGATGTACCAAAGCTTCCCTATACCGGGTGGGACCGAGACAGCCACTCTCGAAGCACCTACCGCCCAAAAGAACCAAAAACCGGGGCATGCAGGTCTAAACGATAATGTCGAACAAACGTATGCAGGGATGTCCATGTAGTGGCCCTGCAGATTTCTTGCGGAGAGAACGACTGACTCTCCGCCCATGAAGTAGCATGAGAACGCAAGGAGTGAGCCTTCAAGCCCTCAGGAACAGAGCGGCCTCGGCAAATATAAGCCGAGGCAATCGCTTCCTTCAGCCACTGAGCAATCGTAGTCCGAGAAGCCTGTTTTCCCTTATTCGGACCACTCCAGAGGACAAAAAGATGTTCGGAGAGTCGAAACTCATTGGTGACTTGAAGATAACAGAGTAACACACGTTTCACACCAAGCCGGCGAAGATGGCCCCCATCGGGACCGCGACATCCTCCGTAGAGAATGCCAGAAGCTCTACCGACTGATTAACACGGAAGGAAGAAACGACCTTCGACAAAAAGGAAGGAACCGTTTTGAGAGAGACTCCTGAGTCCGAAAAACGCAGAAAAGGCTCCCGACAGGACAGCACCTGAATCTCCGAAACCCGACGAGCGGAACAAATAGAAACTAAGAAAACCGCCTTAAGCGTAAGTTCCTTTAGTGTAGCCCAACGGAGGGGTTCGAACGGAGCCACACAGAGAGCCCGGAGGACTAATTTGAGATTCCAGGACGGACATGTGGGTCAGACGGGGGGGTCTCAAGTGTTTGGCGCCCTTCAAGAACCGAGCAACTTCCAGGTGAGACGCCAAGGGGTGCCCTTCTACATGACCGAGAAGAGAACCAAGAGCGGACACTTGGACGTGCAACGAATTGAAGGACAGACCCTTGGAGAGGCCCTTTTGAAGGAAGGAAAGAACCACGGAGACCTGCGCCGACCGCGCCGAGACACCCGAATCATCACAGACATTCTCAAAGACCTTCCAAATGCAGACATAAGCTAAAGAAGTAGATTGCTTGCGCGCCCGCAGAAGGGTGGTAATCACCTCTTCCTTATAGCCTTTACGCCTCAGCTGTCGCTGTTCAAAAGCCAGGCTGCTAGACAAAAACGAACAGCCTGTCGAAAAATACAGGACCATGCCTTAGTAGACGAGGAAGATGGCCGAGACGAAGAGGACGGTCCGACGCAAGATTGACCAGATCCGCGAACCACGGCCTGCGGGGCCATTCAGGAGCTACCAGGATGACGGCCCCTCGTGGAGCTCTATTCGTTGGAGAACTTTTCCCACAAGAGGCCACGGAGGGAACATATAAAGGAGAACATCCGATGGCTAAGGGAGAGCAAAGGCATCCACTCCCTCTGAACAGTGCTCCCTCCAACGGCTGAAGAACCTGTTGGCTTTGGAGTTGCTCAAAGTCGCCATGAGGTCCAGGTGTGGGGTGCCCCACCTGTTGATGATCAAGGTTATGGCTTCGTCCGAGAGCTCCCACTCTCCTGGATCGAGACGCTGACGACTGAGGAAATTGGCCTGCACATTCTCCTTGCCCGCTATGTGGGAGGACGCTAGACAATCCAGATGCCGCTCCACCCAGGCAAGGAGCCGGCTGGCTTCCAGAGCCACTAGGCGACTCCTCGTGTCCTCCTGTTGGTTGATATAAGCTACCGCCATGGAGTTGTCGGAGAGGACCCTCACCGCCTTGCCTCGGAGCTGGGGTAAGAACACCTGTAGAGCTAGGCGTACTGCCCGGGCTTCCAGCCGATTGATGTGCCAGCGGGCTTCGACTGGGGACCAATAACCCTGAGTGGTCTGAGACTGGCAGACTGCCCCCCAGCCGGAGAGACTGGCATCCTTGGTGACTATGATCCACTGTGGAGTCCGAATAGGCATTCCCTTCAGAAGATGCGGAAGCGCAAGCCACCACTGTATGTCGGCGATGGTAGAGGCCGAAAGCGGAAGAATCATTTGAAACTGTTCCGACACCGGCTGCCAGCGGGATAGCAAAGCTCTCTGTAACGGTCGCAAATGCGCAAAGGTCCAGGGGACTAGGTCGATAGTTGAGGCCATAGTCCCCAGGACCTGGAGGTAGTCCCACGCCATCGGGAGCGAAATAAGGTTGCTCACCTGATCGATGAGCTTGAATGCCCGAGCATGGGGCAGGAACACCTTGCCAAGCCGCGTGTCAAAACGCGCCCCCAGAAATTCCAAAACCCGGGAAGGCTGCAGATGGCTCTTGGGGAAGTTGACTATCCACCCTAGGGAGGTAAGAACAACAAGAACCCGGTCGACTGCCTGCCGGCAGAGTATCTCCGACTTGGCCCGTACGAGCCAGTCGTCCAGATAGGGATGGACCAAGATTCCTTCCTGTTGGAGAGCGGCCACCACGACCACCATGACCTTGGTAAAGGTGCGCGGCGCGGTGGCGAGACCAAAGGGCAGCGCCTGGAACTGAAAATGCTGGCCCAGAACGTGGAAGCGAAGGAACCTCTGGTGTTCGGGGCGAATCGGGATGTGTAAGTATGCCTCCATTAGGTCAAGGGAGGCCAGGTATTCGCCAGGATGAACAGCTGCTATGACCGCCTGCAGGGTCTCCATCCGAAAATGGGGCACCTTGAGAACCCGGTTTACCCTCTTGAGGTCAAAGATCGGGCAAAAAGAGTCTTCCTTCTTTGGCACTATGAAGTAGATGGAATACTGGCTTGCGCCAATCTCTGCCTCTGGAACCGGGAAAATGGTGCCCAGCTGCCGGAGCCTGGTAAGGGTTTGGGCCACCACATCCCGCTTTAGGCGCCCTCAGGGAGAGACTACATAGAGGTCCGGTAGATCTCGAGAAAATTCTAAAGCGTAACCGTTGTGGATGATCTCGAGAACCCACTGGTGATCTTGACCCATTCCTCGAAAAATAGGGAGAGGCGACCCCCTAGGTTGGGGACCGAGGAACGGGCCAACCAAATCTCATTGCGAAGCGGGCTTCGGGGCGGTCCGCTGAGAGGCCCCTTGCAGAAGGGCCAGCGTCCTCGAAAGGGCTGGGACCAAGATTGGGACCTGGAAGGGCACCCCTTGGCAGAAGTACCACACCCTTGCACCGCATACCGACGTTGGCTCCAGAAACGGGAACGAGAAGGCATAAACGCCCGGGACTGTTTTGGCCGGTCCTCAGGCAGCTTATGAACCTTGTTCTCACCCAAGGAATTAATGAGCTGTTCCAGGTCTTCGCCAAAAAGCAACTTTCCCTTGAAGGGCAGGGTGCCCAACCGTGCCTTGGACGATGGGTCTGCTGACCAGTTAAGCAACCAGAGGAGCCGACGAGTGGAGACCGCCAAGGCCATCGCTTTTGCCTGGACTCGAAGCAGATCGTACAGAGCATCCGCCCCGTACGCAATGACGCCTTCCAGCCGTTCAGCCTGCTCCGCCTCTGCGGACGGGAGGTCCTGGGTGCCAAGTAATTGCTGAACCCACCTAAGGTCTGCCCGCTGCATGAGACTGCTGCAGATAGTCGCCTGGACTCCCAATGCAAGCACCTCGAAGATGCACTTAAGGTGGAATTCAAGCTTGCGATCCTGCACGTCCTTCAAAGCCGTAGCATCCACCACTGGAATAGTGGTGTGCTTGGTCACAGCGGAGACTGAAGAATCCACCGTGGGAATTTTCAGCATCTCCAAACAGTCCTCCGGGAGTGGATAGAGCTTGTCCATGGCTCTCCTGACGCGGAGCTCCACCTCGGGAGCTTCCCATTCCTGAAGGAGTAGCAACTTGTGCATAGGATGGAAAGGCCGACGCCTGAGCCCGAAGTCCTGCCAGGACGGGGTCCATATGCTTGGGTAGCGCGGCTGTCAGGGAATCCGCCGGGGGGCCCTCGATCCGTAATTCCTGAAGGACAAAGGGAATGATGGGCTCTAACTCCTCCTTGTGAAATAGCCGGAGAACCCTAGGGTCATCCCCGTCTAGAGAGGAAGCGTCTCCGCCACGTCCAGACTCTGATCCGGATCAGGAGTGCCCAAGGGTGCTGGAGGGTCCGGGAGAGGGGGGGGCCCCCATGTTACCCGCACCCAAACAGACCCCTGCCCATCCGAGGGCGCAGGAGCGAGAGGGGGGTCTAATCGAGGAACTTTGGCCGGCGGGGGACCAGGGGAAAAATCCTCCTCCTCCTGCAAGCTGGCCAGATAAGATTTGTGCATGAGGAGCACAAATTCTGAAGAAAAACGCGGCCTAGACTTGCCAGGGGAAGGGGGGGTCAGGTACCTCTGCCTGGGGACTCACAGGACTCAAATCTGGGGGACCCTAAAAAATCAGATCGTCAGTGCCAAGCAGCTCCGAATCGGGAGCTGCAGAAACCCCCAAGATGGCCGCCGTTCCCACGGTCTGCCGACCCGGGAACGGCCTGGCCACGCGACTAGCAGAGCGACCCTGGACTGAATTTAAACGAGCCCCCCGAGAGGGCCCTTCATACCCTAGTAAGCATGCTGGGCAGGGCCCCTCACGCGAGATACGCATCGAGGGCTCTCCAAATGACAGGCAGCAGTTGGAGCGCAGCACGATCACTGAAGAAAAGCCACAAAGAGCAGAGAAAATCAGCTGTTTGCAGTAAGATCCGAAAACGTGCTGCCGAGAGTAGCGGAGGCAGCAGATTGAACCCTGAACGCTCCTGTCCCAAACCATCCTGGCTGCCGGACCCCGACGACAAGAACAGGCTGGAAAGTTGTATAAATAGGTTTGCCCTTTTCTCTCTTTGCTTTCCTTTACTTTGTTTTTTTTACAGTCTAAGGCAGAACTGAGAAAGACAGGATCCCAAAGGGAACTGTCCTAGGGGGGCTTCCTTGGCAAAGTAAATGCAGCCAGGGGAGGGGGGAGTGACTGGACCACCAGTTTCACCCCCAAGGATCACCGGGAACAGGGGCTTAGGCTATGTTTCCACAAGGGGCAAGAGCGTGGAGACGGTACTGTCTCCTGAAAAATAGAATCTTTTTTTAATTCTAAACAAACGAAAAAGTACTTGCTTGATCCTGAGATAGAACTACCCAAAGTGGGAAAAGGCTAACTAGCCGAGATCAGGGAACCACAGGGTGAGCTGATCCATCTGCTGAAGACAGACAAATACTGAAGGGCTGCAGGGTAGGCTCTGTCCTCATTTAGGATACCCTTTCAGTTTTGGTCTGTCTCCATCTGTTGGACAGGAGGCTCAACCCACAGTCTGGACTGATCCGGGTACGTACAGGGAAATATACAATACTGTGCATGAAATACACATGGCAGACACCTACCTGCACGTTTGGTCTGTTTCTTTTGGTTGCACCTTCAAAAGCCAGGTACGATAAAGAGGCCTGCTCACTTCCTCCAATGTCTACTTTGAATACGTCACCTGATTTTGCTGTCACTATTCCTATCACATGGTCTCCCTTCACGGGTACGTACTGCACAACAGAAGAGCAAAAGTAAGGGAAAATACAGCTATGGAGTGCAGACAAAAATATTCCTAGAATAAAGAAATAAAACCAGTAAAAACTCAGGTATAAATAATAAACAAGAGGCAAGCATTTGGTGAAAAGAAGTTCTAGAACAGGAAGTCATACTGGAAAGGGCAACCTTAGAAGTAATGTGAGGAAATGGTTCCTCACACTCAGAATGGCAATTACATGGAACTGCCTCCTAGTGGACAGGATAGTCAGGAAGAGATGGGATTAATGTTGGGGAAGCAAATAGGGTCATTATCAACTGCCATACTGTTTCAATGAGCAGTGCTGAATGACAAAATTTTCTGTGAAGACTGGCAAAATATTACTCATCCTGGGACTGAGGATTTTAGCACTCACATTCCCACAGCTATAAATTCTATTCTTCTCCCATGTTGTCCAGAATACAGATAATGTTACCTGGATGAAACACTGATATTACTTTACACCATTTTTCCCCCACCTTTATCTGACTCTGCACCTAAACTTCATAAAACTGTACAATACAACTGGGTTGTACGCAATCATAATTAACAAAGTCCCAGTAGTGGGACAGTTGCCTCAGTACTCTTGAGCTCTACAAAATGCCAGTGGTGGTGGAAGTGGTGGGCAGGGAGGGGGGTTGAGGTTAGTTTATTTTTGTTTTTAGGTAAGCAGAAAAGGTGCAATTACTTCTTGACCGATAACTTCCTTTCCTTGAGTCAAGCCAGACCAACCAGTTCTGATGAATGGGTTATGCCCACTGACCAGCAGATGGAAAGAGAGATCAAGAGGCTTGCTGATGTCACCCATTATAGGCATCCATGTTGACTTCAGCCTGCTATTATCTGTAACAAGCTAACTGTGGACAAACTAAATTCAAACCATTTAACAGAACCTTGTACTTAATTTTGTTTTATGGACTTCCAGAAGAACTAGGAAGAAAGTAGACCAAATACAGACAAAGAAAATGGGGGAAATTATTCACCTGTATTAAAGCAGAAGAAATATGTCATAGCTCTGCAAACTCTAGTCAATTTGTGGTTGAGGGAAAATATCAATTTAACAGTCAGGAGCAGGCCCTGGACTGGAAAGGAAAGTATTAGGTAAGAACTAATTTCACCGTCTTCTTCTTCCAGTCATACCAGTCCTGACAAGTGGGATGTACCTAAGCCATGCCCAAGAGTGGGATGCTGTCAAACCAGCTCTCAACACTTGGAAAGCAAATGAAGCCCTCCTCCCTGACACACACATCCAAGAGATAATGCATTACAGGCCGGATTTTAAAAGACCTGTGCACATAAAACCTGGGGTTTACGCGTGTGGCTGAGCCTTGCGTGTACCGCGTAAATTTTCAAAGGGGCCTGGCCACGTGCACAAGTGCCAGGCCGGGGTCTGGGCGGGGGGGGGGGGTGGGCCAGGACAGCGCTATTGTACCCTGTCCCGATGACTCGCACGCCAGCAGCTGGACAGCGTGCGCAAATTACTTCTGCTCCAGCCCTGAAGTAAGTTGCAAAACAAAAAAAAAAGGATAGGTAGGGTTTAGGGCAGTGGTTCTCAACCTTTTTTTGGCCGGGACACACCTGACAGATGGTTCTCACATTCGTGACACACTGAACATGTGACCATCACGGGGCTAAATGTAAACATGCACTCTGCATCTACAGGAATCCCCTCAACCCCCAGCAATGAGTGCAGAGTAGATCTAGGGCATTACCCTGTACAACTCGCCATACAAAAAAGATATTCTAGTTCTGATAACATCCCAGTAAAAGCAAAACAAACTCCTTTTACTACCAGGCAAAATAGCCTTCCTTATGAAAAGACAGCAAGTTTCCACTAATGCATATTCTATTGAGAAAACACCACAAATAAGATTGATACAAATGCCTACATGCTAGTTAAATACCTCACCTCGGTCACACACCCTTCACCAAGTACAGAAAAACCACAAATTATAAATATGGAGACAGAAACTGAAATGGAAAACCAAAAAAGCCACTCTGCATGCAGTGCGAACCTGGAGAAATGGAAAGAGAAATATAGCACCTAACAGACTAACCCACACAAAAGTTCCACCTGTATTATGGAACACACTCAAACAGTAACAACCCTATCTAAGAAATACAACTATTAAACCAGGCCCTAAACACTAACACATTTCCTATTGGGAAAACAGAATAAGCCAAGCTGCTATAGAGCCCCACACAGAAATCATTGTAAAGCTATACTAAAAATGTCACAAAACAGCTGCTGAACAGAATAATACCCAACAATTAAAAACTCATAAAAATTATTAAAACATATCCAAATATCAATAAAATATTTCACAACAGCAGACATCGCATAATACCCAATAATTAAAATGGCAGTCCATCATCTTCCTGACCAGTCTCTCAATCACACTCATGGTCTCTTATATACAAGCTCTCGATCACACACAAATGCTCTCACACCCATTCACACCAGCTCTTACCCAGGCTTCCATTCACACCTACACACACAAGCTCTCACCCATGCATTCATTCACACCCACACACACAAGCTCTCACCCAGGCTTCCATTCACACCCACAGACACAAGCTCTCAGCCCGGCACCCATTCACACCAGCTCTCACCCTGGCACACACACAAGCTCTTACCAATGCATCCATTCACACCCACAGACACAAGCTCTCACCCAAGCACCCATTCACACCAGCTCTTACCCAGGCTTCCATTCACACCTACACACACAAGCTCTCACCCAAGCTCTCACCCATGCATTCATTCACACCCACTCACACAAGCTCTCACCCATGCATTCATTCACACCCACACACACAAGCTCTCACCCAGGCTTCCATTCACACCCACAGACACAAGCTCTCACCCAGGCATCCATTCACACCCACACACACAAGCTCTCACCCAGGCATCCATTCACATCCACACACACAAGCTCTCACCCAGGCATCCATTCACACCCACACACACAAGCTCTCACCCAGGCACCCATTCACACCAGCTCTCACCCTGGCACACACACAAGCTCTTACCAATGCATCCATTCACACCCACAGACACAAGCTCTCACCCAAGCACCCATTCACACCAGCTCTCACCCAGGCTTCCATTCACACCCACAGACACAAGCTCTCACCCAGACTTCCATTCACACCCACACACATAAGCTCTCACCCAAGCACAAGACACGCCAGCTCTCACCCAGGCACTCATGCACACACAGACATGCCAGCTCTCACCCAGGCACTCATGCACAGACGCGCCAGCTCTCACCCAGGCACTCATTCACACACAGACGCGCCAGCACTCAGCCAGGCACTCATTCACACACAGACGCGCCAGCACTCAGCCAGGCACTCATTCACACACAGACGTGCCAGCTCTCACCCAGGCACTCATTCACACCCAGACGCGCCAGCACTCAGCCAGGCACTCATGCACACACAGACGCGCCAGCACTCAGCCAGGCACTCATTCACACCCAGACGCGCCAGCTCTCACCCAGGCACTCATGCACACACAGACACCCCAGTTCTCACAAAAAAACGTATTCTTTCTTCACTGCAGGGATGGGTTCCAGTTCTGCCGCGGCTTTACTCCGGCGGGCCTTCTTTTTGCGCCACCAAGGGAATGGGCTCCTGTGGTAGCCTCGGTTGGGGTCGGGTTTCCTCTTCGCCGCCACTGGTTGTGGCGGCCTTGCTTTGTCGGCGTCCGGTTTCCTCTTCCCCGCCACGGGCTGTGGCGGCCTGGCTTCGTCGACGTCCGAAACTGCTATTCCTCCCACCCCCGAGCTATGGGATGCCTGCCTCACCGGCCAATCAAAGGCTTTCTCCCTTCTTCCTACTCCCACTGGTAGGTAGAAGGGAGAAGGTTTCCGATTGGCCTGCGCGGGGGCAGGCAGAATGAAGGAGGCTTCCCATTGGGCAATGGGGGTAGGAAGAAAGGAGCTTCCAATTGGCCCGCGGGGGCTGGAAAAAAGGGAGAAGGGAAGTGCAACGGGCAGTGGGACACCGAGAGACGCGACACACCGGTTGAGAAGCACTGGTTTAGAGAGTGGGGAGGAGAGAGGAAGAGGGAGGGAGTTTAGGTAGGGAGGTTAGGGAAGTTCCCACCCAATCAGCTCCTTAACTAGAGTGGCCTGGGAGGGAACTAGGGAAGGTCCGATTGCATCGCCACGCGTAATTTGCAAAGGTTCACCCCCTTGTGCGCACCAACCACATATGCGAACGCGGTTTGTAAAAGCCGACGCACGTGTGTGCGCAGCCACCGAATTTTATAACATGCACATGCATGTTATACATTCGGCACGTCCATGTGTGAGCACTAGGGGTGTGCATTCGTTTTGAACGCATATGTAAAACGCAACGTAATTTTTTTTTTTAACTTAAAAAAGTGATGAGGCGAAAACGATCGGATTTCCAACTTATTCAACATAGCTATGTTGAATACGTTGGAAATCGCGATTGTTGATCCTAAATAAAAATTTAAACCCCTCACCCTCCTTAATCCCCCCCCCAAGACTTACCAAAACTCCCTGGTGGTCCAGCGGAGAGTCAAGACGCCATTCCTGTATTCCTTTGCGAGGAGCCGACGTCACGTGCTCCTCGCAAAGGAATACAGGAATGGCGTCCTGACTCTCCGCTGGACCACCAGGGAGTTTTGGTAAGTCTTGGGGGGGGATTAAGGAGGGTGAGGGGTTTGAATTTTTATTTAGGGAATCGGTGCACATATGGACATAGACTCAACTTATAGAATTCTACATATGTCCATATTGACCGAAATTGACCCCCCCTTTCGACTTATGGACTTATGAACATAAACTTTTTGTCTGCACATCCCTAGTGAGCACCGGGAACAGAGCGCAAATGTTTGAAAATCTACCATATGCATTTTAGGGTACTTCATATCCAGGAACCTCCTCTTCCTGGCCCTCTCAAAGATGGCCATTCATAAGACAAGGAGACAGCAGTTGGCAGGGTGACACGTTTGGACCATGGGGTCCTATTCTGGGCAATGGTGCATTCCCACCTTCAAGCACAGTACCATGGTACAACATCTGTTGGTTCGGTGGATGGCCTGGTAGACCAATGGGCACCAAATTATCAGGCCGATACAGAAAAACACGTGGGAGAGCCAGCAAGCGCCCGCTCTCCTGACGCACGCAATTCACTAAACCGAGGCATGCAAATGAGGGCCCGTGGTAAAAGGAGGCGCTAGGGATGCGCTAGTGTCCCTAGCGCCTCCTTTTTAACAGAAGCGGCGGCTGTCAGCAGGTTTGACAGCCAATGATCAATTTTTCCAGCCTCGGTTCTCGAGCCCACTGACAGCCACGAGTTCGGAAAACGGATGCCAGCAAAATTGAGCATCCGTCTTCCAACCCGCGGGCAGATTTTAATTATTTTTTTTTTTAACTTTTTGGGCCTCCGACTTAATATCGCTTTGATATTAAGTTGGAGGGTGTACAGAAAAGCAATTTTTTCTGTACACTTGCCTGGTGCTGGCTGAAATTAACACCTTTGGCAGGTGTTACTTTCTGGATCACTCGGGAATGACTAATAGGCCCATCAATATGCATTTGCATGTTGCGGGCACTATTAGTTTTGGGGTGGTTGGCCACGCCTTTTCAACGCGCTATTACCCCTTACTGTATAAGGGGTAAAAATAGTGAGTCGAAAACGTGCAGCCAAACGCGGGCTTACAGTGTGCTCCACTGGAGCGCACTTTACTGTATTGGCCAGTATGTCTGCTGCTCAGCCAAGCCTCTTTAGATTTTGTTCTTCACGTGAATATTTAATATTTAGCACTTTTTTATTTATGATTTGCAGTCACTTTTTAACTGGTTTGTGTTTGCACTTTTGTTACATTGGTTTCTTCTTAGAGCCTTTTAAAAAATAACCAAGTTTGCTTGAAATGAACCAAACACTTCCCATTTCTAATCTGAAAGTGACCAAATTTTCTTAGGGAACTTTGTCGTGGCATGAAGGCAATGTAGCAAACCCCTAGCTTGAATCAGTCTAGCCTAGCAAAATTGGAGCTAGCAGACAACTCTACCTACACTCTTTCATTCGTCTTTTACAATTTAAAAGATAAGTACTCGTTGGGTCCCCCATGTGAACACTATAACAGCCCACTCAGAGAACCTTTTCTCTCTCTCTCTCCTCCCCGGCGTCACGGTTTGGGCATCTCGGTACAGACATTAATAGGCATTGGTACTGACGTCACCATCAGGCTCCCCCTTCCCCGTGCAGTGGAATCTCTCAGCCCGCGCGACCCGCCCCTTCTTTACCCGTTTCTGCTGCGAGTCCACCCAGTAGAGGGCGGGCGCGCGGTGCCGCAGGAGGCCGCTGCGGGTGACGAGCAACGCGCCGCCGTGCTGCCGTAGCCCCGGGCCGCAGGTCACGCGTGCCCGCGCCGGGGAGCGCACCAGCAGCGCCAGGCGCGCGCCCTCCTCCTCCTCCTCTCGGTCCAGCGGCGGCAGCAAAACGTCCCCCGGTAACACTGCCCGCCCTACCCGCTCCTCCGCCCGCACTGCTGCTGCCATCCGGAGGCCTAGGCACGCGCGCGCACACACACACACACAGCCGGACCCGAGCGAGAGTGCAAGAGAAACAGAACAGAGCAGCGAACACCCTCCTCATCCACTGACTGCTGCCCTCTGCCGGCTCCCCCTTCCGCGACGCAGCAATTCATACTCATAGCTCCCGGAAAACTTCCCGCCAAAAATAACAAGCTTAAGTAGCTATAATGCTTCGGGTAGTCTGTCAGGAGACATAGGGGTAGATTTTAAAAGGTGCGCACGTGGGTCCATGGGCACGCATGTTATAAAATCGGGTGGCGGCGCAGCCAGGCAATCGGCACTTCCCCAGTTCCTTCCCAGTACAATTAAGGAGCAGACTGGGAGGGAACTTCCCTAACCCCCTGCATAAACTTCCTTCCCCCTCTCCCTCCCACCTTACCTCTTTTTTATTTTTTTTTATTTGGTTACTGTATGCTCCTCGGGAGCAGAAGTAATTTATGTGCACCAGATGCTGGTGCATGCTTCCCAGCAGTCCTCCATTCTGCCCTGCCCAGAACACACACCCCTGGCCCGCCCCCTTTTCAGGGCCCGGCAATTATGCGCATATTGTCACTTAGCCTTTTGAAAATGCATGTGGCAAACGCAGGGCCCAGCCACGTGTGTAAGTGACTATTTGCATGTGTGGCCAATTAAAAATTTGGCCGATAAGGATTTAAACTTCGGGAAACCTTGGCACCCTCTCAGCCAAATTTAACAGTGCGAAATTGCTTTTTTTGGGGACGGTTACCCAAAATCTGTGAAGGAACATGGTAGATTGACCATTTGGGATGACAAATAGCCCAAGCTCACAATTTATGGATGAATGGTACCAAGTTTGGGGGCGTTCTGTTTTGACCAGCGAGATGATGGACAGACATGTTTGTTAAAACTGCAATTCCTTAGGCTTGTAATAGGGTACAAACAGCAGGTACAAACAGAAGACTTCCGGCACTTGGTCCGAGAAGGAAAAGTTTTTATTCTTTTTGCCAGCAAAAATAGATGTAGCTGAATCGCTCAGTAAAACTACACCCCCTCCCAAGCAGGGAGAAACTTTTTATACATTCCACATTTCTTATCTTTCACACATGCGTTCTACACACTGCTGAGCAAGCATATCCCGGCTGAGGGCTAACTGACCCATCCTCCTTCCCAACCTGGAACTTTCCTGAAACTTCTCCTGTGTTCTGCAGGAGAGGCTGTTGGGACTTGCAGTTCTGGAAAGGAATTTGTGAGTCTGCAGCAATACTGCCCTATACATAATACATCCTTTGTTCTAATCATAGCAGTGGCAAGGTTACTACTTGGCAGGCAAGCAGTGAAAGCTTATCAGACAATATTGCAGGCAGCAGATCCTTTGTGAAGCGGGTGATTCTGGTACATGAAGTCCTGCTGGTAGGGGTTTCAGGTTGTCCCCTGTCAGAGTGAAGTCTCCGCCCACTACAGGCTGAATTATTTTTGAAGATTAGCAAAAGTATCCATAACCTTCCATAATCAGTTACCTACATTATAATGTCTGAGAACATAAGAAATTGCCATTCTGGGTCAGAACAAGGGTCCATCAAGCCCAGCATCCTGTTTCCAACAGTGGCCAATCCAGGCCTCAAGTACTTGGCAAGTACCCAAACACTAAGTAGATCCCACGCTACTGATGCCAGTAATAGCAGTGAGTATTTTCTAAGACAACTTGATTAATAGCAGTTAATGGACTTCTCCATGAACTTATCCAAACCTTTTTTAAACCCAGCTACACTAACTGCACTAATCACATCCTCTGGCAACAAATTCCAGAGCTTAATTGTGCATTAAGTGAAAAAGAATTTTCTCCGATTAGTTTTAAATGTGCATGCGATGCAAAGAGCTCCTGGCTCTCAGAGAACGAGTCCGATCTCTGGAGGCTAGAATGGCAGACCTAGAGGAGCTGAGGCAGACAGAGAGGTATATAGATGAGACCTTCAGGGACATAGTAGTCAAGTCCCAACTTCAGACTGGCAGCCCTGGTGCTGCCTTGGAGGAAGAAGGTCTCATAATGGGAGAGCACCAACCAGGTGTAGCAGGAAAGGATCCTGTAGCAAGGACCTGCTCTCTAGGTGATGCATTGTCCTTTCGCACTGAGGATATCTCCCCAAGGCCTACTGCCCAGGAGGGAAGGGTTAGGTCGGCCGTCATAGTTGGTGATTCGATTATTAGGAATGTGGATAGCTGGGTGGCTGGTGGGCGTGAGGATCGCCTGGTAACATGCCTACCTGGTGCGAAGGTGGCGGACCTCACGCGTCACCTAGATAGGATTTTAGACAGTGCTGGGGAGGAGCCGGCTGTCGTGGTACACGTGGGCACCAACGACATAGGAAAATGTGGGAGGGAGGTTCTGGAAGCCAAATTTAGGCTCTTAGGTAGAAAGATTAAATCCAGAACCTCCAGGGTAGCATTCTCTGAAATGCTCCCTGTTCCACGCGCAGGTCACCAGAGGCAGGCAGAGCTCCGTAGTCTCAATGCGTGGATGAGACGATGGTGCAAGGAAGAGGGATTCAGTTTTGTTAGGAACTGGGGAACCTTTTGGGGAAGAGGGAGTCTCTTCCGAAGGGATGGGCTCCACCTTAACTAGGGTGGAACCAGACTGCTGGCGCTAACCTTTAAAAAGGAGATAGAGCAGCTTTTAAACTAGAACAAAGGGGAAAGCCGACAGTCGCTCAGCAGCGCATGGTTCGGAGAGAGGTATCTTCAAATGATACTAATGATGCATTAGAATTAGGGTATCCCGACAGTGAGGTTCCAATAATTAGAAAAGTAGTCCAAGTGCCTGTAACTAAAAACTCACCTGAGCTAAAAAATTCTAACTTATCCCTATCAATTAAAAAGCAGAATAAAAATACAAACAAAAAACAAACTTTGAAATGTTTGTATGCTAATGCCAGAAGTCTAAGAAGTAAGATGGGAGAATTAGAATGTATAGCAGTAAATGATGACATAGACTTAATTGGCATCTCAGAGACATGGTGGAAAGAGGATAACCAATGGGACAGTGCTATACCGGGGTACAAATTATATCGCAATGACAGAGAGGAGCAGTCGGGAGGAGGTGTGGCGCTTTATGTCCGGGATGGCATAGAGTCCAACAGGATAAACATCCTGCATGAGACTAAATACAAAATTGAATCTTTATGGGTAGAAATCCCTTGTGTGTCAGGGAAGACTATAGTGATAGGGGTATACTACCGTCCACCTGGTCAAGATGGTGAGATGGACAGTGAAATGCTAAGAGAAATTAGGGAAGCTAACCAAATTGGTAGTGCAGTAATTAATGGGGGACTTCAATTACCCCAACATAGACTGGGTAAATGTATCATCGGGTCACACTAGAGAGATAACGTTCCTGGATGGAATAAATGATAGCTTTATGGAGCAATTGGTTCAGGAACCGACGAGAGAGGGAGCAATTTTAGATCTAATTCTCAGTGGAGCACAGGACTTGGTGAGAGAGGTAACGGTGGTGGGGCCGCTTGGCAATAGTGATCATAATATGATCAAATTTGATTTAATGACTGGAAAAGGAACAGTGTGCAAATCCAAGGCTCTCGTGCTAAACTTTCAAAAGGGAAACTGATAAAATGAGAAAATTGTTAGAAAAAAACTGAAAGGAGCAGCTACAAAAGTAAAAAATGTCCAAGAGGCGTGGTCATTGTTAAAAAATACCATTCTAGAAGCACAGTCCAGATGTATTCCACACATTAAGAAAGGTGGAAAGAAGGCAAAACGATTACCGGCATGGTTAAAAGGGGAGGTGAAAGAAGCTATTTTAGCCAAAAGATCTTCTTTCAAAAATTGGAAGAAGGATCCAACAGAAGAAAATAGGATAAAGCATAAACATTGGCAAGTTAAATGTAAGACATTGATAAGACAGGCTAAGAGAGAATTTGAAAAGAAGTTGGATGTAGAGGCAAAAACTCACAGTAAAAACTTTTTAAAATATATCCGAAGCAGAAAGCCTGTGAGGGAGTCAGTTGGACCGTTAGATGATCGAGGGGTTAAAGAGGCACTTAGAGAAGATAAGGCCATCGCGGAAAGATTAAATGATTTCTTTGCTTCGGTGTTTACTGAAGAGGATGTTGGGGAGGTACCCGTAATGGAGAAGGTTTTCATGGGTAATGATTCAGATGGACTGAATCAAATCACGGTGAACCTAGAAGATGTGGTAGGCCTGATTGACAAACTGAAGAGTAGTAAATCACCTGGACCGGATGGTATACACCCCAGAGTTCTGAAGGAACTAAAAAATGAAATTTCAGACCTATTAGTAAAAATTTGTAACTTATCATTAAAATCATCCATTGTACCTGAAGACTGGAGGATAGCAAATGTAACCCCAATATTTAAAATGGGCTCCAGGGGCGATCCGGGAAACTACAGACCGGTTAGCCTGACTTCAGTGCCAGGAAAAATAGTGGAAAGTGTTCTAAACATCAAAATCACAGAACATATAGAAAGACATGGTTTAATGGAACAAAGTCAGCATGGCTTTACCCAGGGCAAGTCTTGCCTCACAAATCTGCTTCACTTTTTTGAAGGAGTTAATAAACATGTGGATAAAGGTGAACCGGTAGATATAGTATACTTGGATTTTCAGAAGGCGTTTGACAAAGTTCCTCATGAGAGGCTTCTAGGAAAAGTAAAAAGTCATGGGATAGGTGGCGATGTCCTTTCGTGGATTGCAAACTGGCTAAAAGACAGGAAAAGAGAGAGTAGGATTGAATGGGCAATTTTCTCAGTGGAAGGGAGTGGACAGTGGAGTACCTCAGGGATCTGTATTGGGACCCTTACTGTTCAATATATTTATAAATGATCTGGAAAGAAATACGACGAGTGAGATAATCAAATTTGCAGATGACACAAAATTGTTCAGAGTAGTTAAATCACAAGCAGATTGTGATAAATTGCAGGAAGACCTTGTGAGACTGGAAAATTGGGCATCCAAATGGCAGATGAAATTTAATGTGGATAAGTGCAAGGTGATGCATATAGGGAAAAATAACCCATTCTATAATTACACAATGTTGGGTTCCATATTAGGTGCTACAACCCAAGAAAGAGATCTAGGTGTCATAGTGGATAACACATTGAAATCGTCAGTTCAGTGTGCTGCGGCAGTCAAAAAAGCAAACAGAATGTTGGGAATTATTAGAAAAGGAATGATGAATAAAACGGAAAATGTCATAATGCCTCTGTATCGCTCCATGGTGAGACCGCACTTTGAATACTGTGTACAATTCTGGTCGCCGCATCTCAAAAAAGATATAATTGCGATGGAAAAGGTACAGAGAAGGGCTACCAAAATGATAAGGGGAATGGAACAACTCCCCTATGAGGAAAGACTAAAGAGGTTAGGACTTTTCAGCTTGGAGAAGAGACGACTGAGGGAGGATATGATAGAGGTGTTTAAAATCATGAGAGGTCTAGAACGGGTAGATGTGAATCGGTTATTTACTCTTTCGGATAGTAGAAAGACTAGGGGGCACTCCATGAGGTTAGCATGGGGCACATTAAAACTAATCGGAGAAAGTTCTGTTTTACTCAACGCACAATTAAACTCTGGAATTTGTTGCCAGAGAATGTGGTTCGTGCAGTTAGTATAGCTGTGTTTAAAAAAGGATTGGATAAGTTCTTGGAGGAGAAGTCCATTACCTGCTATTAAGTTCACTTAGAGAATAGCCACTGCCATTAGCAATGGTTACATGGAATAGACTTAGTTTTTGGGTACTTGCCAGGTTCTTATGGCCTGGATTGGCCACTGTTGGAAACAGGATGCTGGGCTTGATGGACCCTTGGTCTGACCCAGTATGGCATTTTCTTATGTTCTTATGTTCCTATGAAGGAGTTAATAAACATGTAGATAAAGGTGAACCGGTAGGTGTAGTGTACTTGGATTTTCAGAAGGCGTTTGACAAAGCTCCTCCTGAGAGGCTTCTAGGAAAAGTAAAAAGTCATGGGATAGGTGGCGATTGTTATGGTTTTGAGGTGTTGGAGTGGATTCTTGGGTACTGTGGTGATGACCACTCCCACGGGGAGGAGCCCCGTGAGGATCCACAGTACTAGGTTAGACTCTAGACACGCAAACACAGAGAATTGTCTTTTATTATACAGCAGAATAATACCACCAGAGGTGGCAGTAGTGAAGTGATCCAGAGGTAGCAGTCCAGGGGCCCTCATCAGAGGAGACCCATCTCGCAATGATAGTATAGAGAGTGCAGGATGCAGGTTCCCAGTGCTGATCTGTAGATGAGACAGACTGACAATGATAGATTACTCACTAAGTTGGTAGCTATATAGATGGAGATCCCAGCAGGCAGAAGTAGTTGAATACAGGCACCGAGGCAGGGAGAGCAGGCCCTCGAGGAGCGAGACCCTGATCCCTGATAGGTACCTGAAAGAAAGCAATGGGCCCCCAAGGAGCGGGTACCCAGGTTAGAGAATTACCGCGAAGGGCAGAGAGAGCTTCCAGCGGCAGCAGGGAAGCGGCAGAGTAGCTTAGACCGGACAAGTCCAATCCTTGCTATCTCGAATTGTTAGCAAACGAAGTGCAGGCTAAATACCTGGATGGCAACCCGTCACTCATGGGGGCTGCCCCCGAGGTTCCCACCATGACGTGGATAAAGACATCGGTGGCGTGTGCGCGTGGACCCTAGGAGGCCCTTTGGAGAAACATGGCGTAATGTCTTGCCATTGCCGTTCTGGGGACGCTGGAGAGAGCGGCATGCAGACGCAACGGTAGCCATCTTCCCAAGGCTAGCGGGGAGAGCAGAGAGAAAGGTGAGGCACAGAGGTCGAAGCCATATGAGACCGACGGACGCAACAGTACCCCCCCTTCAAAGGGCCCCCTCCAGACCCCCTTCCTGGTCTTGCTTTTCGAGGATGCAGTTGGTGGAATTGACAAAGCATCTCTTTGTCCATGATATTAGCTAAAGGTTCCCAAGAATTTTCTTCGGGTCCATAACCCTCCCATGACAGGAGGTATTCCCAAACTCTGCCTCTCTTTCTTACATCAAGGATGGCATCAACCTTGTACTCGATGTCTTCTTCTGCATCAATGGGTGTAGGTTCAGGTGTCTTGGTGGAAAACTCAATAAGGACAAGCAGTTTCAGTAGCAAGACATGGAACGCATTATGAATCTTCATTGCTGGAGGAAGTTTCAGACTGTATGTGAGTGTTCCCATATGTCGGAGGATGGGATAGGGTCTGACAAAGCGTGGAGCAAATCGAGCTGATGGTAGCTTGAGTCTTAGGCTGGAATTCAGAAGCCTTGCTGTGGTAAGCATCATAGCCTTTCTCTGCTCGTTGTCCTGCTTTTTGGAGCATCTCTTTAGTCTTTCTCTAGAGTGATTGAATGTCATTGGCAGTGGATTGAGCTGCTGGGGACAACACTGAAAGTGAAAGTGGCAAAGCTGGTAAGGGTAGTCGTCTGTAGACCACTTCAAATGGTGTTGATCCAGTAGATGTTGCTGGATGAGAGTTGATTGCGAATTCAGCCCAGGGCAACAGTTCAGCCCAGTCATTTTGACGTGAACCAACATAGGCTCGAAGGAACTGCTTGAGTGTTCTATTCATTCTCTCAGTTTGGCCATTCGACTGAGCATGGTATGCAGAGGTGAAGTCGAGAGAGATGTCAAACTTTTTACACAATGCTTTCCAGAACTTTGTTGTAAATTGCGCTCCTCTGTTAGAGAAGATGTGTTTTGGCATGCCGTGTAGGCGAAAGATGTGGGTGATGAAAAGTTTAGCAAGCTCCATGGCTGAAGGCAAGCCCTGGAGAGCCACAAAGTGAGCCAACTTCGAGAAACGATCCACTGTAACCCAGATGGTATTGTTACCTCCAGAAATTGGTAAATCTACTACAAAGTCTATAGCAGTGTGCGTCCAGAGCTCATCTGGTACTGGTAAGGGATGAAGCAGGCCCCAAGGACGTCCGGGCGGAGGTTTCTGTCTGGCACAATTGGAACAAGAAGCAACATAGGCGAACTGTCTTCCTTCATGGTGGGCCACCAGTAGTACTTCTGTAGTTTAGCCAGAGTTCTTCTTTGACCAGGATGTCCAGCCAGTTTTGAATCGTGAGCCCATGCTAACAATTTCTTTCTTAGATTGCAGGGTACAATGGTCTTACCTGGAGGTACCGGATGTGCACCTGACAGGATAACTCTCTTTTGGTCGATGATATGCTGGGGTTCATCATGTACGTCTTCATAGAGAAATGAGTGAGATAGGGCATCTGCTCTGACATTCTTATCGCCAGGGCGATATTTCAGCACAAAGTCAAATCTGTTGAAAAACAGGGACCATCTCACCTGTCTATGGTTTAGGCGGGAGTTTGATGGAGGTAATCCAGATTTTTGTGATCAGTGAAAACAGTGATCTGATGTGCACCTTCAAGCCAGGGGCGCCACTCTTCAAATGCCATCTTTATTGCCAGTAGTTTTTTATCCCCAATGCCGTAGTTCTTCTTCGCTGGCGAGAAGCGTCGGGAGAAAAAAGAACATGGGTGCAAGATCTTAGAGTCACTGGTCTGGCTTAGCATGGCCCCTAAGCTTACATCCAAGCTTTATCAACAATAAAAGGCCGTGTTAGGTCCGGATGGCAGAGGTATGGCTTACTCGAGAAGGCATCTTTCAGCTTCTGAAATGCTGTCACAGCTTCCGTAGACCAATTGGCGACGTTGGCACCTTTCTTAATCATTGCTGTTAGTGGAACAGTTAGTGAAGAGTAATTCTTGATGAATGTTCTGTAGTAGTTGGTAAATCCCAGAAATCGTCTAAGAGCCTTTAGACCGGTGGGTTGTGTCCATTTTTGAATGCTCTCAAGCTTCTGAGGGTCCATCTGGAAGCCTTGGTTAGAAACGATGTACCCTAAGAAGGGCACAGATTCCTTGTGGAATTCGCATTTAGACAACTTGGCGTATAAACGGTTCTCACGAAGTCTCTGCAGCACTCTTTTGACATCTTCCTGGTGGGTATTCAGATCCTGGGAAAATATCAAGATGTCGTCCAAGTACATAACGACACATTGGTAGAGTAGATCACGCAGAATGTCGTTTACCTTGTTTTGGAAGACAGCCAGGGCGTTGCACAGGCCGAAGGGCATCACAAGGCATTCAAAGTGCCCATCCCGGGTATTAAAAGCTGTCTTCCATTCATCGCCAGAGCAGATGCAAACGAGGTTATAGGCTCCTTTGAGATCAAGCTTGGAGAATATCTTGGCTCCCTGTAGTCTATCGAATAGCTCTGAGATGATTGGTAAGGGATAGCGGTCTTTTACAGTGATCTCGTTTAGACCTCTGTAGTCAATGCATGGACATAATGTTCCATCCTTCTTCCCCATGAAGAAGAAGCCTGTGCCTGCAGGAGACTTGGAGGGTCTTATGAAGCCTTTCTGAAGGTTCTCCTGCATGTACTCAGACATAGCTTTATTTTCTACTACGGAGAGAGGGTAAACCCTTCCTTTGGGTGGTTCTGTATTAGGCTTAAAATTGATGGTGCAGTCGTAGGGTCTGTGTGGAGGCAGAACGTCTGTGGCTTCTTTGGAAAATACATCTTGAAAGGATCCATATTGAAGCGGCAACTCTGGCAACAACGGGGTAATTGGCATGCAGGGTATTGGAGAAACTTCCATCAGGCACTTGCCATGGCAATCTGGACCCCAACTTGAAAGCTCCAAAGTGGCCCAGTTGAATTGAGGCATATGTTGCTGCAGCTATGGTAGCCCCAGTACTAAAGGGTGCATGGCCTTCTCTAGCACAAAGAAGGAAATAGTCTCTGTATGAAGAGCTCCGGCACGTAAGGTCACTGATTCGGTGAGCAGGGTTACTTCACCCAGTAAGGGCTCCCCATGGATAGAAGATAGGAGTAGTGGAGACATCATGGTAGTGGTGGGGATCTGCAAATGTTCCACTAGACTTCTCAATATGAAATTGCCTCCTGCCCCAAAGTCCACTAAGGCAAGGATCTGGTATTCTAGAGGTCCGCAGATTAAGGATACAGGAAGAGAAAGTGGAGGAGAGGGTGCAGTTAGACCTAAGAAGAGTCCTCCCACAGGACTTAGGTCTGCCAGTTTCCCAGACATATAGAGCATGATTGTACAGCATGACCAGCTTCTCCACAATACATGCAT